>NC_041384.1:656721823-656788338 GCF_002162155.2 Triticum dicoccoides
GCCGCCGCCGCCCGTTGCCGCATCGCCGCCACTGAGCGCCGCCCCTGCCACCCGCGCCGCCCACCACCGCAGCCGCCGTTCGTTTTTTTAAAAACAACCGATCCGGTTTTTTTAGGAAACCATAAGTTTTTTTGAATAGAACGGTTCGCCGGTTTTTCTCGGTTTAGTTATTTAGCGGACGTTCGTCCGTACGTTAGTTTTAACGAACGGTGTTCACTCGTTAGCCACAGACAGCGAACGTTCGTTCGTTAGCCTGTTCGACAGTTTTTCTTTTTCTTGGATTTTTCCGCGATTATTTTCGATCGCGATTTTTGATCCAATTTTCGTTTTAGTTTATCTTTTCGCTCGTTTGTCAGAATCAGGCGATTCAAGTGCCTGGATCTTCGTCTCGAAACCCTCTTTCTGTTTATTCAACTTGAACAAGGTTTTGATACTGTAAAATTTGACTTTAGTCCAGAATAGTAAATGGACCTTGTTTCTTTTGCAGTTTGAGTTTCGTTGCCCCGTTTGATTTGATTCTTTTTGCAAACCGGAGTTCTTAAGTTGAACTTTCTAGTTAGACCTTCTTATTTGAGTTTTATCCATGCTTCTTTGCTTGATTGCTTATGTATGCTATTTCTTGTTTGCGATAGAACACCCGGAGTGCGAAGCGTGCTACTTCGAATCTTTAGGTTTTGCGGATCATCAGCAAGGCAAGTAACACTTTGATCATACCCCTTTATCACCCAGTTTTTATGCATTAGCTGCAATCCTCAAACATTGCATGATTAGGATGTGATTAACTTGTGGGTTGGGAAGTAGTTAATGAGGTAGAACCTATTGCCCTGTTATTATCAAACCCTTGGGAGTTACTTCTACGTATTGCTTATATTGCTATGCTATGCTCGTAGACGTGGTTTGGGTGAGTGAAATCCATGATAGATGTGAGGTTGTTAATTAATGCTTGAACTTAAGGTGGCAACTTGAATACACATCTGGGTGGATTGTTTGTCGGGCACCTGGAGAATTCAGTGTTGTCCTAGGATATCCCGGAGTACCCGTGTGATAATCCTAAGGTCCGCCACCCAGGCTCAAAGGGAACAGAGATATTTCATGCTAGAAACTTTCGTGTGCAGCCACATGCTATTATGGGCTCTAGCATAGCTGAGTAAGTTACATGAGCTCTCGAAGAGGTGGATCAGCAGGTAGAGGGATGTAGGTTGGTATGGTCTGCCCGGAGTAAAGAGTAAATGTTTCGAGATCGGGTCTTGTGGGGAAAAGTGCACAAACCTCTGCAGAGTGTACAATCTAATCGTGGTTAGCCGTCTCCCCGGTTATGGACAATTCTTGAGTATCTAGTACTTGGATTATCATATCTATCTCATCACTCTAAATTAATATTGTTGGGTTGATAATTATTTTTAATTGGGATTGAGTTGGAGGAACCTTCTCAATGATGTTTCGACTACCATGATAGTTAAATAAAATATATTCCTTTGTTGTAGGAAAAAATTGGCTTTTTGCAAAAACTATAACCATAGAGCTTAGCACCAGCCAAATATGCATGTAGTGATAGCATTATTTTGTTCTTGCTCTACTGTGTTATATTGCCAGCATATTCCATGTGCTGACCCGTTTTTGGGCTGCAACGTATTATGTTGCAGACTTTTCAAACGAGGAGTAAGGTTCGTTGGGTCGTTGCCGTGCAGCTCAG
The DNA here is from genome assembly GCF_002162155.2 of Triticum dicoccoides. Taxonomy (NCBI): domain Eukaryota; kingdom Viridiplantae; phylum Streptophyta; class Magnoliopsida; order Poales; family Poaceae; genus Triticum; species Triticum dicoccoides. The sequence continues at coordinate 656,723,517 of NC_041384.1, forward strand.
CTATGCCGTTGGAGTTGATGGACTCACTTTATCTTCCAAGCCTTCCACTGTTATCGTATTAGATGGCTTTAAGCCATATTTATTGTAATAAGTTCTCTTTTGAGACATTCGATGTAATAAGTGTGTGATTGCTACACTGTTATAAATCCTTCGAGTACTGTGTGTGTCAGCATTACCGATCCAGGGATGACACTGAAGCACAGAGACTTGACCGTTTGAGGTCGGGTCGCTACAATCTATTTCTATAAAATAAAACCACCACCGTGCTCTAAAAGGATGTAAGTGAAGCACTAGAGCAAATGACAAACTACTCTGAAAGATATAAGTGAAGATCAATGAGTAGTCGAATAATTATGCAACTATGTGAATACTCTGTATAATTTAAGAATTTCAGATCCTGGTATTTTATTCAAACAGCAAGCAAAACTAAATAAAATAAAATGACGCTCCAAGCAAAACACATATCATGTGGCGAATAAGAATATAGCTCCAAGTAAAGTTACCGATGAACGAAGACGAAAGAGGGGATGCCTTCCGGGGCATCCCCAAGCTTAGGCTCTTGGTTGTCCTTGAATATTACCTTGGGGTGCCTTGGGCATCCCCAAGCTTAGGCTCTTGCCACTCCTTATTCCGTAGTCCATTGAATCTTTACCCAATAACTTGAAAACTTCACAACACAAAACTTAACAGAAAACTCGTAAGCTCCGTTAGCGAAAGAAAACAAAACACCACTTCAAGATACTGTAATGAACTCATTCTTGATTTATATTGGTGTTAAACCTACTGTATTCCAACTTATCTATGGTTTATAAACTCTTTTACTAGCCATATATTCAGCAAAATAAGTAAACAACACATGAAAAACAGAATCTGTCAAAAACAGAACAGTCTGTAGTAATCTGTAGCTAACGCAAACTTCTGGAACTCCAAAAATTCTAAAATAAATTTCTGGACGTGAGGACCTTATCTATTAATCATCTGCAAAAAGAATTAACTAAATATCACTCTCCAATAAAAAATGGCAGCAATTCTCGTAAGTGCTAAAGTTTCTGTTTTTTACAGCATGATCGCAAAGACTTTCCCCAAGTCTTCCCAAAGGTTCTACTTGGCACAAATACTAATTAAAACATAAAACCACACCTAAAAAGAGGCTATAAATTATTTATTACTAAAGAATAACAAAAAGCAAGGAACTAAAATAAAATTGGGTTGCCTCCCAACAAGCGCTATCGTTTGACGCCCCTAGCTAGGCATGATGATTTCAATGATGCTCACATAAAAGATAAAAATTGAAACATAAAGAGAGCATCATGAAGAATATGACTAGCACATTTAATTCTAACACACTTCCTATGCATAGGGATTTTGTGAACAAACAACTTATGGGAACAAGAATCAACTTGCATAGGAAGGTAAAACAAGCATAACTTCAAAACTTTAAGCACATAGAGAGGGAACTTGATATTATTGCAATTCCTACAGGCATATATTCCTCCCTCATAATAATTTTCAGTAGCTTCATGAATGAATTCAACAATATAACTATCACATAAAGCATTCTTTTCATGATCTACAAGCATAGAAATTTCATTACTCTCCACATAAGCAAAATTCTTCTCATTCGGAATAGTGGGAGTATCATAAGAGACTCGAATACTATAAATTGCTTCCACATTAAAAGAGTAATGTTCAGAAAGGGGGTAATCATAATCATGACAAGTTTTATAGATATAATCATCACTGCTTTTATAGCATAAGTATCATCACAATAATCATCATAAGTAGCAACTTTGTTCTCATCATAATCAATTGAAACCTCTTCCAAGATAGTGGATTCATTTCTAAATAAAGTCATGACCTCTCCAAATCCACTTTCATAATTATCATAGTAAGATTCAACATCCTCCAAAATAGTGGGATCATTACTTCCTAAAGTTGACACTCTTACAAACCCACTTTCATCAATATAATCATCATAAGTAGGAAGCATGCTATCATCATTATAAATTTGCATATCAAAACTTGGGAGACTAAAAATATCATCTTCGTTAAATGTAGCATCCCCAAGCATGGGACAAACATTAATTGCAGCATATATATTCTCAAAAACATCATCTTCATCAAACATAACATCCCCAAGCTTGGGCCTTTTCATATCATAAGCATAATCACTCTCATCATTAATAGTATGGATAGCACCAATAGTATAGCAATTATCATATTCTTCCAAGCAAGTGCCAAAAAGATTTTCAAGATCATAAGAAGTATCATTATCTTCCACAATTATATTTTCATGAGGCACAACAGTAATAGGAGCAGCATTATTTGGGAGAGATATCTTTTTACCTCTCTTCCCTTTTCTTTTCTTCTTCTTCACCACATCATGTGTGGGTTCAATCCTCCTTTTGGAGCTCCTTATTAATGAGATTGGTTGAATTGGAGGCTCCTCCTTGTTACCTGATTCATCATAACAAATAATAGGAGGATATTGGGAAGTATCTTCCCTTTCATTAGTATTCTCTTCATCCTCTATTTGTTTTCTTTTCTTTATGTAATTGTCAATATAAGGATTTTCAATGCAATTCACCGCACAATACATATAAATTCCTTCTAGATCAAAATTAAGAACTCTATAAAGGGCAAATTCTGGAATAACCTTAGTTATACGTTTCATTTCTTCATAACCCAAGAGCAAACTAAGTTCATTATGATGTGCAAGAGAAATCAAGTCATCGCAATTTTTGGAGACGATACGATCATGAAACAACTTGCATTGGGTACTGAAATGATCACGTTCATTGCAAAGTTCACAAGTACGGCTAAGAAAATTTAAATTTTCAGCACAAACATCTAGCCTTTCTTGCAACCATTTAGTTTCTAAGTACTTATGCCTCTTGCAATATCTATCTTCCCTAATTGGTGTGTACTTGCAAACCTAATGCACTCCACAAAAATTGACATGTTTATAGGAGACATTTTCATCATAACTAGTGCCATCATCATTAGTACTATGGATATTCAAGGAGTTCATACTAACAACATTGCAATCATGCTCATCATTCAAAGATTTAGTGCCAAACATTTTAATGCATTCTTCTTCTAACACTTTGGCACAATTTTCCTTCCCATCATACTCACGAAAGATATTAAAACGATGAAGCATATGAGGCAAACTTAATTCCATTTTTTATTTTCTTTTATAAACTAAACTAGTGATAAAACAAGAAACTAAAAGACTCGATTGCAAGATCTAAAGATATATCTTCAAGCGCTAACCTCCCCGGCAACGGCGCCAGAAAAGAGCTTAGTTGACGGGGTGTTAGTGCCGCTTTCCTCGCCTCCCCGGCAACATCGCCAGAAAAGAGCTTGATGTCTATTACACAACCTTCTTCTTGTAGACGTTGTTGGGCCTCCAAGTGCAGAGGTTTGTAGGACAGTAGCAAATTTCCCTCAAGTGGATGACCTAAGGTTTATCAATCCGTAGGAGGCATAGGATGAAGATGGTCTCTCTCAAGCAACCCTGCAACCAAATAACAAAGAGTCTCTTGTGTCCCCAACACACCCAATACAATGGTAAATTGTATAGGTGCACTAGTTCGGCGAAGAGATGGTGATACAAGTTGAATATGGATAGTAGATATATGTTTTTGTAATCTGAAAATATAAACACAACAAGGTAACTGATGATAAAAGTGAGCGTAAATGGTATTGCAATGTGTCGGCGTCAAAACCGGCGGATCTCGGGTAGGGGGTCCCGAACTGTGCGTCTAAGGCGGATGGTAACAGGAGGCAGGGGACACGTTGTTTACCCAGGTTCGGGCCCTCTTGATGGAGGTAATACCCTACGTCCTGCTTGATTGATCTTGATGATATGAGTATTACAAGAGTTGATCTACCACGAGATCGTAGAGGCTAAACCCTAGAAGCTAGCCTATGGTATGATTGTTGTTGTCCTATAGACTAAACCCTACGGTTTATATAGACACCGGAGGGGGCTAGGGTTACACAGAGTCGGTTACAAGGGAGGAGATCTACATATCCGTATTGCCAAGCTTGCCTTCCACGCCAAGGAAAGTCCCATCCGGACACGGGACGAAGTCTTTAATCTTGTATCTTCATAGTCCAACAGTCCGGCCAAAGGATATAGTCCGGCTGTCCGGAGACCCCCTAATCTAGGACTCCCTCAGTAGCCCCTAACCAGGCTTCAATGACGATGAGTCCGGCGCGCAGATTTGTCTTCGGCATTGCAAGGCGGGTTCTTCCTCCGAATACTTCATGGAAGATTCTGGACACAAGGACAGTGTCCGGCTCTGTAAAACAAGTTCCACATACCACCATAGAGAGAATAATATTTCCACAAATCTAATTTGCTGACACGCTTGACAACATGACATCATACTGCGGCCCAGTCATTATTCGAATCGTTTTTCTCAACCAGCACTGCGCATATGGAGGCGGTTTTCTTGACAGTCTTGTCAGAGCAGAGATCGTGTCCCCTTATCACGGGATTCTCCTCAATACAGGTATGGGTAACCCAACCGTGCCATCAATTACGGCGTTCGGGGAATAAGTGATTTTACCAGGTAAGTGGGGAAGCGCACCGCCTCTTCTGCCCTTATAAAGGGACAAGGGTTCACTCTTTTCACCCACGCCTTCTTCCCGATTCATTCCCTTCTGCTCAGGCTCCAGCGCCCAAGCGTTCACCTTCTCTACCCACAAAAGGCCTTCCAAAGATGCCCGGATCCAGAGCAGGAGGCAAATGGATGGCCTCTACCGTCCGAGAGAAGGATATAAAAAAGCTTCGAGAGGCCAAGTATCTGGCCAAGAAAATCATCCACCGTCTCCCGATGGCGGGACAGATCGTCCCCACTCCGGGACCCCATGAGAGGGTTGTATTCCTCCCTCACTTTGTCCGCAGGCTAGGGTTTCCCCTGCACCCGTTCGTTCGTGGCATCATGTACTATTATGGGATCGATCTTCACGATCTATCCCCCAATTCCTTCCTCAACATATCGACATTCATTGTCGTGTGCGAGGCTTTCCTCCGCATTTCGCCGCACTTCGGTTTATGGCTGACGGTTTTTAATGTGAAGCCCAAGGTGGTGGGCGGCGAGCATGCCGAGTGCGGGGGTGCTATGGTGAGCAAGATGCCCAACGTCATATGGCCAACGGGAACCTTTAATGATTCTGTCAAGGAGTGGCAACCGCAGTGGTTTTGCATCACTGAGCCATGCGGCAAGGAATGGGCCGCGTCGCCCGAGTTTCAATCTGACGCCCCTCTGCGGCTTACATCCTGGGTCGAGAAAGGCCTGGACTGGTCCTCGTCCGATGAACTGTCGGTGGTCCAGACACGTGTTACAGATATGGGACACAAGAGCATTGAACTTGTCGACGTAGTCCAGGTGATGTTAGTCCACCGGATACTGCCTTGTCAACACCGGACTTGCAATCTATGGGAATTCGATCCAGCCAGGCACCAAACTTTGCGAGGGTTCTTCGGCTCCTCGCACAAGGACATTTGGAAGGTGCTTTTCAAGTCCAGCAAATCATGGTCGGACATCGCCGAAGACCGCGGGTACCAACTGTCCTGCCCTGCAAGTTAGGTGAGTTTATCAAACTTTTCTATCTGCATGACCCAAAGGAAGCGCTTAACGTGTGTTTATTCAACTCTCCTAGAGCTGGACGAAGAAGGCGGAGCGGATCCATTGTCCGGCCCCGCTGCCCGAAGACCCGGCCATCCCACTTCTGACGAAGATGCTGGTCTCGGCGCCTTACTAGGTGCCGAAGAAGACGACCGAGAAGGAGGCCAAAAAGACTCGGGGCGGCCTTCGTCGTCGTGGCACTTCGGACACAATACCTGAAGGCTCCGATGCCCATTCCACCTCCGAAGAGGATGAAAAGGAGGAGGAAGATGAATCCCCTGCGGGGGAAGAAGGAAGAGGATGGCCTCCACACCCTTGGAGGTCGAACTGCCCAAAAGAGGAAGGGCTTCTCTTCCGGAGGAGTCCACTGCCGCCGCCGACAGTGGCCCGACATGGGATCCCAGGGCCCAGCCCCTGGTGAACTCGTAAGTATATAAAATCCGAGTACGTTTAAGCATCTGGACTCATCGTGGCTTAGTATTTTAACCTTAAGCCATACTTTTTGGTAGTCCGGTGAGGTCCCGTGCCAAACAATCCTCATCAGAGGACCTGCTGAGCTCAAATGCTATGGAGAGCGGGACGCCCCCAAAGGCCCCTTCCTCCAAACAGGTGCATAATACCGAGGCTTCGTCCCAGAAGGACCCTGGCCAAGGAGGAAAGGAAGAAACCGTGAAGGCGGCGCCTGGAGGTCAAACCGCAGGGGCCGGACACGTGGGGGAAAAGATTCCCATGGGGTCTGACGGCGGGGGCGATCCTGAGTTCGGCTCCCCACCGGATGCAATTCCAGAGGCCTATACGGCTCCAGAATCAAGAAGGCAGCCTCCTTCGGCTGGAGGGGGTGTGCATGTTCTACCGGAGACCTCTGTCCACCCAGAGGTGTCGGATGTTTTGTTGGTGGCGTTACGAGATGCCTCCATCATTGACGAACACCGTGCCCTTATTGGTGCGGTGATTGAGAAGATTCAGTCAACTGAGAGTGGACTGAACGAAGCCTGTATCAGCCTTATAAGAGGCTTTGAGGTATGTTTTATAAGTTGCCGAAGAGTGTCATAGTATAGATAGTATCCCTGATGCACTGTTCGGTGAAAGAAAGAACCGGACAGGGGATCGCATTGATGATCACAGGAAGACTCATTGAATGATATTGATTTCTCTTCTATTTCAAGCAGATACCTGTAGCGATTGCTGCCTCTTGTACTGCGGAGATCTCCGTACTGAATCAAAGTCTGGAGCGGCCCATAGAAGAAATTGGCCAATTGAAAATGCAGTTAAGGGATAAACAAGGTATGCACAAGCGTTGCACGCATTTATTGTGAAATAAATGTTCAGTATGAAATAACCTGCATAATTTGTGCTAGGGTTTATGACCGAAGTCGAGGCCCTCAAAAGGGCCGTTGCCAAGGCCGAGGAAAAGGCGGCCACGGAGCGGACTCTTCGTGAGAAACACAAGTCCAGAGTTATTAAAGCTGAGCGGGAGCTGCAAGAGGCCGTAAGTAAATGCGAGAGCTTGGAGCAGAGTTTAACGAAGAAATAGTCTGAACTCACCAAGGCGCGTCAAGCCACGAGTGATGCCCGAGAGGAAACCCAGAGCGCCCTGCAGGGGATCCAAGAGGCGAGGAAGATCGCGGCGGGTAAGGCTTTTCCCATGTAAAGCAAGTATTTGAAGAGAAAACTATGTTTCTGATTGTGAATCCGGACTTCTCAGGTGTATTTGCCGAGCTACCTCACAGCATATCAGATGCCGCTTAATTCTACCGAGCTGAAGGAAGGAACACCACCGATAAGCTCTTTTGGTTGCAGTATTTGGCACCGAATTATCCGGTGCCTTTTGACGATCAACTGAAACAGCTGATCGAACTGCATAAGGTGGCGGAACTAGCCATGACAGATATGGTTATCCGGCTATGGCCTGCCGAGCCGATTCCAAGCAGCTACTTGAAGGAAATATGCCCTAGAGGCAATAATAATGTTATTATTTTATTTCCTTATATCATGATAAATGTTTATTATTCATGCTAGAATTGTATTATCCGGAAACATAATACTTGTGTGAATACATAGACAAACCAAACGTCACTAGTATGCCTCTACTTGACTAGCTCATTAATCAAAGATGGTTATGTTTCCTAACCATAGACATGTGTTGTCATTTGATTAAAGGGATCACATTATTAGGATAATGATGTGATTGACATGACCCATTCCATTAGCTTAGCACCCGATCGTTTAGTATGTTGCTATTGCTTTCTTCATGACTTATACATGTTCCTATGACTATGAGATTACGCAACTCCCGTTTGCTGGAGGAACACTTTGTGTGCTACCAAACGTCACAACGTAACTGGGTGATTATAAAGGAGCTCTATAGGTGTCTCCAAAGGTACATGTTGGGTTGGCGTATTTCGAGATTAGGATTTGTCACTCCGATTATCGGAGAGGTATCTTTGGGCCCTCTCGGTAATGCACATCACATAAGCCTTGCAAGCATTTCAACTAATGAGTTAGTTGCGAGATGATGTATTACGAAACGAGTAAAGAGACTTGCCGGTAACGAGATTGAACTAGGTATTGAGATACCGACGATCGAATCTCGGGCAAGTAAAATACCGATGACAAAGGGAACAACGTATGTTGTTATGCGGTCTGACCGATAAAGATCTTCGTAGAATATGTAGGAGCCAATATGAGCATCCAGGTTCCGCTATTGGTTATTGACCAGAGACGTGTCTTGGTCATGTCTACATTGTTCTCGAACCCGTAGGGTCCACACGCTTAAGGTTTCGATGACGGTTATATTATGAGTTTATGAGTTTTGATGTACCGAAGTTAGTTCGGAGTCCCGGATGTGATCACGGACATGACGAGGAGTCTCAAAATGGTCGAGACATAAAGATTGATATATTGGACGGCTATATTCGGACACCGGAAGTGTTCCGGGTGATTTCAGAGAAAACCGGAGAGCCGGAGGGTTACCGGAACCCTATCGGGAGAAGTAATGGGCCATATGGGCCTTAGTGGAGAGAGAGAGGGGTAGCCAGGGTGGGCCGCGCGCCTCCTCCCCCTGGTCCGAATTAGTCTAGGAGAGGGGGGGCGCCCCCCTTTCCTTCTCCCTCCCCACTTCCTTCCCCCTCCTAGTAGGAGTCCTACTCCTACTAGGAGGAGGACTCCTCCTGGCGCGCCAATAGGGGCCGGCCGGCCTCCTCCCCTTGCTCCTTTATATACGGGGGCAGGGGGCACCCCTAGACACAAGTTGATCCACGTGATCATATTCTTAGCCGTGTGCGGTGCCCCCTTCCTCCATAATCCTCGATAATATTGTAGCGGTGCTTAGGCGAAGCCCTGCGACGGTAGTACATCAAGATCGTCACCACGCCGTCGTGCTAACGGAACTCTACCCCGATACTTTGCTGGATCGGAGTCCGGGGATCGTCATCGAGCTGAACGTGTGCTAAAACTCAGAGGTGCCATAGTTTCGGTGCTTGATCGGTCGGGCCGTGAAGACGTACGACTACATCAACCGCGTTGTGCTAACGCTTCCGCTGTCGGTCTACAAGGGTACGTAGATCACACTCTCCCCTCTCATTGCTATGCATCACCATGATCTTGCGTGTGCGTAGGAAAATTTTGAAATTACTACGTTCCCCAACACTACTTCGGGCTCATGAGGTGGCTGGTAAGCGCTTGCCCTCGACTTGACGTCATCAAGCGGTCGGTCTGTATAGAAGGAGCGCAAATGGCCTTCACCCTCGCAAAGGTGCACTGGGGGAAGATGGATGCCGAAAAGCTAGTGACTGAGGGACTGCCAGAGGGGAAGGAGCACCGCAAGCCCGAATTATATTATAAGGGTGTCCTGAAAGGATCCTACCTTGCAGGGAGCTGTGCACCAAGGACATTATATTTCCATGAATGCCGATCATTTTGTCCTTTGTAATGTTTGAACAAGGTCGTTTATATGTCGTCTATTATATAAAAGTTTACCCTCCTGTGCGGCCGTTTTTATGTTAAAACTGAGAGTTGGCCAGTCGTCGGCTTCTGCCCCCACGTAAGAAGTATAGGGGTGTTCGGGATAAACCTGAGCACTCTTTATCCCAGTTTTGGGTCCTCCGAAGGAGGTGCTTAGCACAACGAACCAGGCAATCGGACTATAGGGCTTTATCACTCTCACTTAGCCATAGGAGCTTTAGTATGGTCGGCGCAGCCCCTTGTGCTTGGAAGACCGTACGAGGGGTTCTATAAGCACCTGATCGGAGAGAAAGCCGATCCATCGCACGCTGCATTGGTTATGGCATTATGCGGGATAAATCCTTAAAGATTTTGTGACCGCTCGAACAGCTGACCAGCTCTCGCCGTATCATGACAGTCAGTTTTCGGCTTTCTCTATGGAGGTGCTCATCCGGAAGAACCGGGACACAATCACAGTAGTTCTCCCAGTGCTACCTTAGCCGATTTAGCGGAACGTAAGTTACCAAAACATGGGAGCCGGGCAAACCCAACTATTGACCCAAGACATGATTCAGAGTTGATGCATATAATGCTATAGGTTCGGGGTGCCGAACTTCCATGAAGGTGTTCAGACTTTTATTGCCGTGTTACGGGAAAAACGAAGCCCCTGACATTTTGAAGGTGTATCACTGTGTACGGATGCCACTTGACGAAATGATTTTGATAAGAAATAATCAGCAGGTAAACGTCATATAAATCCACATGTTGTTTTTAAATAATACGTCTATGCGTATGGGTACACGTAATGTGATAAAAAAGGAGTTGTGATAGCAGAACCTGCTGTGACCAGGCGGAAGAGGATGAGTGCGGATCTGTATTATAGCCAGACATTCACTGCGGGGAATGTCTAAGGATCCCCTGACGCATTCAAGCTGCCTCCGTGGAGTCCGTCCTGGTTGATGCAAAAATGAACTTGCGAAGGAAATGTAAGAAATGTTTGCGTGCCGGAGGGCGGTTGAACCGCCGAGTTCGGCCTGCCATGGCCTTCCCTGGAGTGTTTAGTTGAGCTCTGGATGAGCCGGGGTATCCTTCCGTGAAGTAGTTCGGAGCCCCTTGACGGTGTCCGGGAGCCTGGGCGTCGACTCGAGGTTCGGCTGCAAGGTGCTGCTCGTTGTTTCTGCTACTAAGGCAGTGATGTATTTGTTCGTGCCGAAGGAAGGTTCGGCCTTGCCATGAACCGTGATGATGCCGCGTGGACCGGGCATTTTGAGCTTATGGTAGGCATAATGTGGCACCGCGTTGAATCAAGTGAACACGGTTCGCCCGAGCAGTGCTTGATAGTCACTGTGGAAAGGGGCGATTTCGAAGATTAACTCTTTGATACGGTAATTTTCTGGTGATCCAAAGATTACCTCGAGGGCAATGGAGCCTGTACAGCTAACCTCTGTACCTGGTATGATGCCTCTAAAAGTGGCTTTAGTGGGCTTGATCGCTGACTGATCGATGCCCATCTTGTGCACTGTGTCCTGGTATAGCAGATTTAAACTGCTACCCCCGTCCATAAGGACTCGAGTGAGGTGGAACCCGTCTACTATTGGGTCAAGCATTTGTGCGGCTGGATTGCCCTGATTGGCGTTAACCAGACGATCCGGGCGGTTGAAGGTGACCGGCCCTAGCTTATATTGTGGGACGGCTAGTTCCGTTGAGCCGCCATCCCTAAGGGTGCATATCTAGTCCAAGTTGGCAATTTGGCTGGTATTTACCACATTCACCGATTGAATATGGGGGGATTTATTTTGCCCTCCTATGTTCGGTGATCTAGGCTCTTCATCGCTATCGTCGCTTTGAGACCCCTCTTCGTCTTTGGCGCCTGCCTTGCCGGCTTGTTTGAAGACCCATCATTCTCTGTTAGTATGGGTGGCTGGCGTTTCTGGGGTGCCATGAATTTGGCATTGGCGAGTGAGTATGTGGTCCAGACTGGATGGACGAGGATTTGTATTTTTGGGTGGCCCTTTGTGCTGAGCGGACTTTGAGCCCGTGAACCCGGCATTAACTGCCGTATTTTGGCGTTTTCACCATATTTGCGGCACTTGTGTTTGTTGCGTCGTGGTTTGCTGTTGCTATCCCTGGCTTCTGATATGCCAGGTTTGCTTGCTGTATTGGTACTACGAGCCAACCAGCTATCTTCGCCCGCACAAAAGCGGGTCATAAGTGTCGTGAGGGCTGCCGTGGATTTGGGCTTCTCTTGGCTGAGGTGCCGGGCGAGCCATTCGTCAAGGATATTATGCTTGAATGCCACTAAGGCCTCTGCATCTGGACAGTCGACAATTTGGTTCTTCTTGGATAGGAACCGGGTCCAGAATTTCCTGGCCGATTCCCCTGGCTGCTGAGTTATATGACTTAAATCGTCAGCGTCCGGCGGTCGCACATAAGTTCCCTGGAAATTGTACAGGAATGCCTCTGCCAGGTTCTCCCAATTTCTGATGGAGCTTGCTGGCAAGCTATTGAGCCAATGCCGACCCGACCCTCTGAGTTTTAGCGAGAGATACTTGATGGCATGTAGGTCATCCCCGTGGGACATGTGAATGTGGAGGAAGAAGTCTTCTATCCATACTGCGGGGTCTGTAGTACCATCGTATGATTTGATGTTTACGGGTTTAATCCCTACTGGGAATTCGTGATCCATTACTTCATTAGTGAAGCATAAGAGGTGTGCGGCGCCTCTGTGCCGGGCTATATCGCGATGCGGTTCATACGAGTCTTGTCTGCCGTGTTCGGCTCGGTCGGATTTGCTTTTGTGTATCCGGCGTGACGATCATCGTCGCATATTGGTGCACGCCCCCATGATCCGTAGATCGATCTTGCATGTTTTGCCTTGTTTTCCAATACGTCTCGCAGGTCCCGCGTGTTGCCCCGGGCCTTGGTATTTTTGTTTGATTGGCGGCGGGGTGCGGGCTTGACTTCAGGCTGAAACGCCTCTTTGGCTCGGCCACGAGGTGGCCGTTCAGCCGCATCGTACACTGGTGATGTAGGTTTCAATGCCCCCCCCCCCTCGAGGTGAGGTAGCAACCTGCGCTTTGGGTAACTCTTGGAGGAGCGCTCGAGTTTGTATTCCTCGGCCGCAAGGACTTTGGTCCATCTGTCTCCTAGCAAGTCTTGATCGGCTTGAAGCTATTGTTGCTTTTTCTTCAAGGTATGTGTTGTGGCCATAAGTCGACGCTTGAAGCGCTCCTGCTCGACGGGATCCTCAGGCACGATAAATTCTTCATCGCCGAGGCTCTCCTCGTCTTCGGAGAGAGGCATGTAATTGTCCTCCTACGATTCTCCATCTGCTGCCTGCTCTGGAGGGCTAGCTTGTTCACCCTCCCACTCTACATCGTGCTGGAGGGGATTGTTGTTGTCCTCGGCACTATCCGGAGTGTTATTGTCTCTTGTGCCGGTATCACTACTTTTGCTATGGCAGGACTTAGAGCGGCGCCGCTGACTTCGGTGCTTGGGTTGCTTCTTGGAGGGGTCATCCTCTGCTGTCCCGTCGCCATTGCCTTCTTTGGGGGTGTCCACCATGCATATATCATATGATGAGGTGGCGGTCCAGCGCCCTGTGGGCGGTGGTTCCTGTTCATCTCCTACATCGTCGTCCATACCGTCGATGTCTTCGGAGTAGAAGTCGAGCATGTCGGTTAAATCATCGATAGTGGCTACTAAGTGGGTGGTGGGTGGCAGCGAATTTCTTCCTCGTCCGCATCCCATTCTAGCCGGACATAGTTCGGCCAAGGTTCTCCTGACAAGGAGAGAGACCTTAATGAATTTAGCACATTGCCAAAAGGCGAGTGCTGAAAGATATCCGCGGAGGTGAACTCCATGATCGGCGCCCAATCGGATTCGATAGGCACGGATGTAGGCGGCTCGGAGTCCGTGGCCGGAGACTAATCCAGTGGTTGGGCAATACGGCTCTCGTAAGGGGTGAAGTCAGTTTCCAGCTCCTCGCCACTAAGAGTGCGGCCTCCATGGAGGGGTCTATCCCTCCGTCCTCGGATGGTGCAATTTGCTCCGGATTGAAGGCCAGAGTAGTTGCAGATGCGATCTCCCGAACACTGTCCGACGGCAGAGTTAAGTCATGCTCATCGTGATTGTGCGGTGCACCTGACATGGGCTCGAATCCGTCGAAGATCAAATCTCTGCGGATGTCGGCAGTGTAGTTTAAGTTTCCGAACCTGACCTGATGGACAGGGGCGCAGCTCTCGATCTGCTCTAGATGGCCAAGCGAATTGGCCCGCAGTGCGAAGCCGCCGAATATGAAGCTTTGTCCGGGGAGGAAATCCTCACCCTGGACCGCATCGTTACCGATGATCGAAGGGGCCATTGAGCCTTATGGTGACGACACAGTGGAACTCTCAATGAAAGCACCAATGTCGGTGTCAAAACCGGCGGATCTCGGGTAGGGGGTCCCGAACTGTGCGTCTAAGGCGGATGGTAATAGGAGGCAGGGGACACGATGTTTACCCAGGTTCAGGCCCTCTCGATGGAGGTAATACCCTACGTTCTGCTTGATTTATCTTGATGATATGACTATTACAAGAGTTGATCTACCACGAGATCGTAGAGGCTAAACCCTAGAAGCTAGCCTATGGTATGATTGTTGTTGTCCTATGGACTAAACCCTCCGGTTTATATAGACACCGGAGGGGGCTAGGGTTACACAGAGTTGGTTACAAGGGAGGAGATCTACATATCCATATTGCCAAGTGTCGGTGTCAAAACCGGCGGATCTCAGGTAGGGGGTCCCGAACTGTGCGTCTAGGCCGGATGGTAACAGGAGACAAGGGACACGAAGTTTTACCAAGGTTCGGGCCCTCTCGATGGAGGTAAAACCCTACGTCCTTCTTGATTAATATTGATGATATGGATAGTACAAGAGTAGATCTACCACGAGATCGAGGAGGCTAAACCCTAGAAGCTAGCCTATGGTATGATTGTTGATGTGTATGTTGTCCTACGGACTAAAACCCTCCGATTTATATAGACACGGGATAGGGTTGGGGTTACATAGAGTCGGTTACAATGGTAGGAGATCTTCATATCCGTATCGCCAAGCTTGCCTTCCACCCACGGAAACTCCCTCCCGGACACGGGACGAAGTCTTCAATCTTGTATCTTCATAGTCCAGGAGTCCGGCTGAAGGTATAGTCCGGCTATCCGAACACCCCCTAATCCTGGAATCCCTCAGTAGCCCCTGAACCAGGCTTCAATGACGACGAGTCCGGCGCACAGATTGTCTTCGGCATTGCAAGGCGGGTTCCTCCTCCAAGTACTTCGTAGATGATTTTGAACACAAAGATAGTGTCCAGCTCTGCAAAATAAGTTTCCACATGTTGCCATAGAAAGAATAATATTTACACCAATCTAATCTGCTGACGTATTCCGTAGCGTGTCACACCACGGCCAAGCTTTTATCCGAGTCGTTTCATTATCCCACCTCAGCGCATTATGCGAGGCGGTTTCCTTGGCACGTCTTGTTAAAGCAGAGATCGTGTCCCCTTATCCCGGGATTCTCATCAATATGGGCGTGGGTAACCCAACCGCGCCATTGATTACGGCACTTGGAGATAAGCGAGTTTTAGCAGGCTGGTGGGGACATGTAGTTGCGTCCACCCATATAAGGGGATAAGGATCCACCTTTTCACCTACGCCTTCTTCCTCCTTCGCCTATCCATTCTTGCGCACTCGAGCTCCAGCGCCCAAGTCCGCACTCCCCACCTCAACCTTCTCCAGCCATGTCCGGAGCGGGAGGCAAGTGGATGGTCTCCTCTGTCACGGAGGGACATATCAAAAAGCTGAGGAAGGCCGGATACCTGTCTAATGACATCGCGTACCGGCTCCCCGAAAAGGGGCAGCTCATCCCCACCCCTAGGCCCCATGAGAGGGTGGTGTTCCTCCCCCATTTCCTGCGCGGACTGGGCTTCCCTCTCCACCCATTTGTCCGGGGGCTCATGTTCTTCTACGGCCTGGATTACCATGATCTGGCCTCGAACTTCGTCCTCAACATCTCGGCGTTTATCGTCGTGTGCGAGGCCTTCCTCCGCATCCGCCCCCATTTCTCACTATGGCTCAAGACTTTCAACATCAAGCCGAACGTGGTGCGCGGCAACCAGGCGGAGTGCGGAGGCGCCATGGTGGGCAAGATGGCCAACGTCCTATGGCTCGAGGGCTCCTTTGTGGAGACCCTGAAGGGGTGGCAATCGGGGTGGTTTTACATCACCGAGCCGCGCGACGCCGAATGGGTCGCACCCCCCGAGTTCCGATCCGGACCCCCTTCGCGGCTCACCTCCTGGAAGGAGATGGGCCTGTCTTGGGGTAAAAAAGGAGAGCTGACCAAACTCCAAACATGCATCCAAACCCTGGCGGACAAGAAGCTCAAGCTTGTCAACGTAATCCAGGTTATGCTCATCCGCCTGATCCTACCATGTCGACAACGGGCTTTCAACCTGTGGGAGTTCGACCAGGCTCTTCGACACGACGTACAAAGATGCCTGGAAGGTGCTTTTCAAAGGCGTCGAGGCTCCCGCATCCGCTACCGAGGATCACGGATTCAGTGCGCAGCGTCACGCTCTCGCGGTAAGCTGTTTTTTTCCTTTTACAGGGTATCAGTTTTTCATAGTTTGACTCCATGCGGGATCTAAACTCCCGTACCTTTGACAGGATTGGCAGGTGACATCTGGACAAATCAACTGTCTGGCTCCTTTGCACAAAGGCCCAGCGGACGCTCGCTTGGCGAAGCTGCTGGTTCTGGCACCCTTTGTGGTGCCGGAGAAGAAGGCCGCAAAAAAGGTCATGGGGACTCGAAAGAGTGCCCGGCGCCAGGAGGTGTCGGATCCATCATCCGACGGTTCCGAGGCGCATTCCTCCCGTGGAGACAAGGAGGAAGAAGAAGAGACCTCCCCCCTCTAGTGGGGGGAGAGAAGAAAAGGAAGGCCGCCCTCTCGGGGGAGGCCGGAGGGTCCGAGAAGGGGAAAACCCTTCCTTCGGACTGCTCCACCAACGCCGACGGCGGCAGAGAGGAGTGGCAGCCCAGGGCCAAGCCCCTGGCAAAATCGTAAGTATCCGGATACCAGAGTAATTCATAGTATTCGTTTATTGCACAGCTTTCCCTTACATCGAATATGTTTATGCAGCCCACCCAAAGACCGGCTCGACGTATCGTCGAGCGGCTCACTAGACTCGTCGGATGTGAACTCGCTTCCGACGGCTTCCTCCCCCCGCCCTACGGACGACACCGAAGTGTTGTCTCAACAGGTTCCAAGCTGGGAGGAGGTGGTCCTGGAGGCGGCGCAAGGCGACCTCCCGGACTCCAGGAGTAAAGGGGATGAAACCCCTCAGGGCTCCAAGTCCGGCTCTAGGCCGGACACCGCTCCGGAACCTTCAAAGGTTCCAGAGTCCGGCGGGGGACCTCCTTCCAAGAGGAGCAAGTCCACCGGGCCAGCGGCCCCCGTCCAACCGGAGGCGCCGGACAATATGTTGGAGGCGTTCCAAGGCTCCTCCATTGACGAGGAGCACCGCACTATTATGAGTGCGGTGGTCCAGAAGGTTCAGTCCGCCAAAAACAGACTGACTGAAGCTTGTACTAGCCTTTTGACAGGCTTTGAGGTAAGTAAAGAAAGTGTAAATAATAGTACCGCATAGACAGTAGCCCCTGATGCTCTATTTGGTGTTCGGGAAGAAAAGCCGAATAGAGGATCAAATAGAATTCGCAGGAGTCTAACAAAAATGAGTCAATATGCATGTGTAGGCTACCCTGCTTGCGTCCGCCGCACTGACTGCGGAAGTGGACACGCTAAAGCAGAACCTCGAGCAGTCCGAGCAAGAGCTCGGGCGTGCCAAGAAGCAGCTCGAGGATAATGAAGGTAAGAAATACCTTGTTTTTAAATATATATAAAAAGGTGCAATTTCAAAGAATGACAGGATTATCGTGGCTATTTTGGGGGCCATGTCTGAAGTGGCGACCCTTAAGCATGCGCTGGTCGAGGCCGAGAAGAGGGCGGCCTCGGAGCGCACCGAGCGGGAGAAGTATGAGGCCGAGGTTGGCAAGGTGCGGCAAGAGCTCCAGGCTCTCATGGAAAAACATGAGAGTTTGGAGCTTGACTTAAAGACGCGAGCATCCGAGCTCGCGGTGGCTATTGAGAATGCCAAGTCTTCCAAGGCCGAATCCTAGAAGACCCTCCAGGAGTTGGATGAGGTGAAGAAGATAGCGGCGGGTAAGGCATTCTTTATGCAAAGAAAACACATAAACGTGAGTTACTTGTTACTTACCCGAATCCGGAGCTCTCCAGGAGCATTCGCAGATCTTCCCCGGAGTGTGTCCGATGCCGCCGCATTCTATCGAGCCGAGGAGGGCAGCTCGACAGGCAAGGTATTCTGGTCTCAGTATGCTGAGGCCGGACACCTCGTGCCCCTGAGCGACCAGCTGAAGCAACTGGTCGAGCTCCACAAGGCGGCCGAACAGGCCATGAAGGGCCTCATTGTTCGGTTGTGGCCTAGAGGGGCTCTGCCTAGGAGCTATTTCGGGCTGGTGCGGCGGTTGGTGGAGGCCTGTCCAAGGCTCGAAGTCATCAAGCGCTCCGTCTGCATTGAAGGTGCCCGTAGGGCCCTTGCCCGTGCTAAGGTGCACTGGGGCAAGCTGGATGCTGAGAAGCTGGTGAAGGACGGGCCACCGCCGGGGAAGGAGCATCACAAGCCCGAGAATTACTATAAGGATGTTCTGAAGGGTGCCTGCCTTGTGGCGGATGAATGTTTTAGGGATGTAATTTTTGAGTGAAACTTGCTCGTTTTGTCCTGTGCGCTGAAAACTTGCTTATATGCGCTAAGCAATGCTGTTGGAATTTAAAATGTTACCTTCTGTGCGGCTATTTATCAATTCTGAGAGATGGCGAGTCGTCGGCTGCTGCCCCCGTGCCACTAGTGCTGGGGTGTTCGGGGATAAACCTGAGTGCTCTTTTTCCCATGTTTGGGTCCTTCGAGGGAGGCGCTCAGCCCAACGAACAAGGCAATCAGACTATAATGCGTGAACACTCTCACTTAGCCATAGAATTCTATAATTTTAAATTTCGGTGAAGCCCCTGGTATTCGGAAGACCGAGTTCGGGGCGCTATCCACGCCTTGGTCGGTAAGAGCCGGCTCCTCGCCCTAAGCGGCATAAGTCTTTAGGGACTCGAAAAAACCTCTCGAACAGCGACCAGCTCTCGCTTCATCATGACAGTCAGTTCTAGCTTTCTCCACTGAGGTGCTCGACCCAGCTCAACTGGGGCACAATCGCAGTGGTTCTCCTAGTGCTACCTTAGCCGATATAGCGGAACGTACGGCACCAAAACATAGGAGCCGGGCAAACCCAACTATTGACCCAAGACATGATTCGGAGCCGATGCATATAATGCTATAAGTTCGGGGTGCCGCACTTGTTAAAGTGTTCGGACTTCTTACACCATATTGAGGGGTACTAAAGCCCCTGGCATATTTTGGCCGTACCAACATGTACGGGTGCAACATGTCGTTAAGGAACATATACAAAGAAAAAAGGTAATGCAAAAATAGATGAAAGCTATGCATTGTTTATTAAAAAGGGTTGCGATCAAAGCAGAACGATACAAATAATGCGATAAGTGGAAGGTTGGACTAGTTAACATGTCCGTTCCAGGGGCAAGCTGCGGAATAGTATGCGGAACGGGTATACTGCTCATGATAGAGACCACCTGGGAGTTCCGAAATGCGGCGTGGCTTGTCTGCTTCCCTAGTTCTTATATCGTTTGTGCGGCAATTGAACTGCCGAACAGGCCTTCCGAAGGATGGAGTCCTGAAAGTAAGAGAAAATTAAAAAATCGGCAACCCTTGGTACGGTTTAAGCCGTGTTTTGGGCGTGCCATGATGGTGCCCCTCCCCCCTGTGCCCATGGTATCTCTAGAGCGTAGTTATGTACGCGAAGTACTGGCGTTGCCTTTTTGCGAGGGTTGGGGTTGGGGCCGCATTGCTACGCCTGCTCGGATCGTGCCAGGCGGTCTTGTTGTAGGTTACTCCGGGCGCGCTTGACGGTGTCCGGTCGTTTAGTGGCTGGACTGGAGAACTGCCTGGAGAGGCTGCTTTGTACTTCCGCTCCAAGGGCCGCCGTGTGCTCCTCCGTTCGGAGGGAGCGTTCGGTGTTTCCATTGACCATAATTACTCCTTGAGGGCCTGGCATCTTGAGCTTAAGGTATGCGTAATGCGGTACCGCATTGAACTTAGCGAATGCGGTTCGCTCGAGCAATGCGTGATAACCACTGCGAAACGGGACTATGTCGAAGATTAACTCCTTGCTTCGGAAATTATTCGGAGATCCGAAGACCACTTCAAGTGTGACTGAGCCTGTACAGTTGGCCTCTACACCTGGTATTATGCCTTTAAAGGTCGTCTTGGTGGGCTTAATCCTCGAGGGATCTATGCCCATTTTCCGCACTGTATCCTGGTAAAGCAGGCTCAGGCTGTTGCCGCCGTCCATAAGGAGTCTAGTGAGATGAGATACGTCAATAATTGGGTCTAGAACCAATGCGGTTAATCCGCCATGACGGATGCTAGTGGGATGATCCCTTCGATCAAAGGTGGTCGCGCAGGAGGACCATGGGTTGAACTTTGGGGCGACTGGCTCTACCGCGTATACGTCCCTTAACGCGCGCTTCCGCTCCCTCTTTGGGACGTGGGTTGCGTATATCATGTTCACCGTCCGTACTTATGGGGGAAAACCCTTCTGTCCACTGTTGTTCGGCGGCCGGGGCTCCTCGTCGTCATCGCTATGCAGCCCCTTGTCATCATTTTCGGCGTTTAACTTGCCTGCCTGCTTGAACACCCAACAATCCCTGTTGGTGTGATTGGCTGGCTTTTCGAGGGTGCCATGTATCTGGCACGAGCGGTCGAGTATTCGGTCCAAACTGGACGGGCCCCTAGGATTCCTTTTGAATGGATTTTTCCGCTGACTGGATTTAGAGCCTCTGAATTTGGCATTAACTGCCGTGTCCTCAGCATTGTCGCCGTTAATGCGGCGCTTCTGCTTGTTGCGACGCGACCTACCACTACTGTCCCTGGTGTCCGAATTACCAGGGTTCTTGGTCATATTGTTGCTACGAGCAAGCCAGCTGTCTTCTCCCGTGCAAAAGCGGGTCATGAGTGTCGTGAGTGCTGCCATGGATTTCGGCGTTTCCTGTCCAAGGTGCCGGGCCAGCCACTCGTCATGGATATTGTGCTTGAAGGCTGCTAGGGCCTCAGCGTCCGGACAGTCGACTATTTGAGTTTTCTTTGTTAGGAACCGTGGCCAGAATTGCCTGGCCGATTCCTCTAGTTGCTGAATTACGTGACTTAGGTCATCGGCGTCTGGGGGTCGCACATAAGTGCCCTGGAAATTGTCGAGGAATGCGGCTTCCAGGTCCTCCCAACAACTGATTGATCCTGTTGGCAAGTTGTTAAGCCAATGCCGAGCTGGTCCTTTAAGATTGAGTGGGAGGTATTTGATGGCGTGGAAATCATCGCCGCGGGCCATGTGGATATGAAGGAGATAATCCTCGATCCATACCGCAGGATCTGTTGTGCCATCATATGATTCGATGTTTACGGGTTTGAAACCCTCGGGGATTTGATGACCCATTATTTCATCTGTAAAGCAGAGTGGGTGTACGGCGCCTCTGTACTGGGCTATATCATGACGTAGCTCCAATGAGCCTTGTCTACTGTGTTCGGCCCCGCCGAATTTGTGGCCGGCATGACGGTTACCGTCTCGAGCCGTGGGGCGCCCACGCGATCCATAGATCGATCTTGTTTGCCTTGCCTTGTCCTCCAACATGTCTCGTAAGTCCAGTGCATATTCCCGTGCCTTGGTACGGGGTGCTGCTTGAGTGGAGGGCCGAGAGGCCTCTCTGTCGCGACCACGAGGTGGCCGGTCGGCCACATCAAGTGCTTCCTCCCCTAATTGGGGTAGCAACCTGCGCTTTGGGTAGGTCTTGGAGGGGCGTTCGAGTATATGCTCTTCGGCCGCAAGGACTTCAGTCCATCTGTCGACTAGCAAGTCTTGATCAGCTCTAAGCTGTTGCTGTTTTTTCTTGAGGCTTCTTGTCGTGGCCATAAGCCTGCGTTGAAAACGCTCTTGCTCGACGGGATCCTCTGGCACGACGAATTCGTCGTCGTCGAGGCTTGCCTCGTCTTCGGAGGGAGGCATATAATTATCGTCCTCGACCTCTCTGTCTGCCGCTCTCTTGTGAGGGCTGGTTTCTCCATCCTCCTGTGCTAAATCTTGCTGGAGGGGATTTTCTTTGGCGCTTTCCGGAGTATTATTATCTCCCGTGCTGGAATCACCTTGTTTGTTTTGGCAGGATTTTGAGCGGCACTGCTGACGCCGGCGCTTAGGCTGTTTCTTGGAGGGGTCATCCTCCGCTGTTCCATCGCCATCTCCCTCTTTTGGGGTGTCCACCATGTATATGTGATATGACGAGGTGGCTTTCCAGGGCCTAGTAGGCGCTGGTTCTTCATCATCTCCTTCATCGGCATCCATACCGTCGATATCTTCAGAGTCAAAGTCGAGCATGTTGGTTAAGTCGTCGACAGTGGCTACAAAGTGGGTGGTGGGTGGGATTTGAATTTCTTCATCGTCCGTACCCCAACCTTGCTGACCGTAGTCCGGCCAGGGCTCTCCTGATAAAGAGAGAGACTTCAGTGACTTCAGGATATCGCCGAAAGGCGAGTGCTGTAAGATGTCCGCGGTAGTGAACTCCATGATCGGCGCCCAATCGGATTCGATTGGCAGGGGCGCGGATGGTTCGGAGTCCGGAGAGGAATCCGGCTCCTTGGAGTCACGAGTCTCGCAGAGTAGGGGGCTGGTGCTTGGCTCAATCTCCGTTGGGGTCGCAGCCCCTGAGGTGGCGTCCAACCGCCCATCCTCGATCGGCGCAGTTGGCTCCGAATTAAGGGTCGGAGTCAATGCAGGTGCGGCCTCCAGGGCACTGTTCGGCGGCAGAGCTAGATCATGCTTGTCATGACAGTGCAGCGCGCTCGGTAGTGGCTCGAATCTGTCGAAGATCAAGTCCTTGCGGATGTCAGCCGTGTAGTTAAAACTTCCAAATTTGACCTGACAGCCAGGGGCGTAGCTTTCGATCTGCTCTAGACGGCCAAGCGAATTGGCCCGCAGTGCGAAGCCGCCGAACACGAAGATCTGTTCGGGGAGGAAGGTCTCACCCTGGACTGCATCGCTATCGATGATCGTTGGAGCCATCGAGCCTGACGGCGACGACACAGAGGAACTCTTAATGAAAGCACCAATGTCGGTGTCAAAAGCGGCGGATCTCGGGTAGGGGGTCTCGAACTATGCGTCTAGGCCAGATGGTAACAGGAGACAAGGGACACGAAGTGTTACCCAGGTTCGGGCCCTCTCGATGGAGGTAAAACCCTACGTCCTGCTTGATTAATATTGATGATATGGGTAGTACAAGAGTAGATCTACCACGAGATTGAGGAGGCTAAACCCTAGAAGCTAGCCTATGGTATGATTGTTGATGTGTATGTTGTCCTACGGACTAAAACCCTCCGGTTTATATAGACACCGGATAGGGTTAGGGTTACATAGAGTCAGTTACAATGGTAGGAGATCTTCATATCCGTATTCCCAAGCTTGCCTTCCACGCCAAGGAAACTCCCTCCCGGACACGGGACGAAGTCTTCAATCTTGTATCTTCATAGTCCAGGAGTCCGGCTGAAGGTATAGTCCGGCTATCCGAACACCCCCTAATCCAGGACCCCCTCACCGAGCTTGCCTTCCACGCCAAGGAAAGTCCCATCCGGACACGGGACGAAGTCTTCAATCTTGTATCTTCATAGTCCAACAATCCGGCCAAAGGATATATTCCGGCTGTTCGGAGACCCCCAAATCCAGGACTCCCTCACAATGCGTTGAAACAAGGCCTAGGGTTCATACTTTCACTAGTGCAAGTCCTCTCAACAATAATAACATAATTGGATCATATAACTATCCCTCAACATGCAACAAAGAGTAACTCCAAAGTCACTAATAGCGGAGAACGAACGAAGATATTATGGTAGGGTACGAAACCACCTCAAAGTTATTATTTCCAATCAATCCGTTTGGCTATTCTATAAGTGTCACAAACAGCCCTAGAGTTCGTACTAAAATAACACCTTAAGAAACAAATGAACCAAAACCCTAATGTCACCTAGATACTCCAATGTCACCTCAAGTATCCGTGGGTATGATTATACGATATGCATCACACAATCTCAGATTCATCTATTCAACCTACACATAGAACCTCAAAGAGTGCCCCAAAGTTTCCACCGGAGAGTCAAGACGAAAACGTGTGTCAAGCCCTATGCATAGATTCCCAAGGTCACGGAACCCGCAAGTTGATCACCAAAACATACATCAAGTGGATCAATAGAATACCCCATTGTCACCACGGGTATTGTCGGGTGTTAGGTGCGACATATGCCAACGGGTGGCTTATCATTGTGGGAGCCAATAAGACGTCGCCGGTGCCTGGTAGCGGGATGAGGTGAAGACATGCATGCCGGCGAATCTTACCCAGCTTTGGGGCTCTCCGAGGAGATAACACCCCTACTACTGCTCTGCGGGGTCTCCGCATGATCACTAGATGAACAAGTAGCTACACGATGCTCCGTGAGCTGTTTGGCGAGAGGAGGAAGAAGGGCACTGCTCGCTCTCTTCTCCTCCCTATGTGGTGTCTAAAACTAGCAGGGATCAACCCTTTGCATGGGTGTCCCGGGGGGTTTATATAGGCCTACCCCCCGGGGATACAATGGTAATCCGGCTGGGCATGGGGCCCAGCCGTCTGTGTCTACACTCGCCGGCTTCTGCGCCGGCTGCTGGGGCCCACCGGCTGGTGGGTCCCACCAGCTGCTGGCTCCTTGGTCGACAGGAAGGCCCCACTATCCAGGGCCTTGTCGGCGGCTGATTATTGTTGCTTAATCCTGGTGACGAGGGCTTCGCCGAGGTGGGCGTGGCTACAGTGCCGCCGTCCGGCGGGTGATCGCT
The DNA here is from genome assembly GCF_002162155.2 of Triticum dicoccoides. NCBI lineage: Eukaryota > Viridiplantae > Streptophyta > Magnoliopsida > Poales > Poaceae > Triticum > Triticum dicoccoides. The sequence continues at coordinate 656,748,171 of NC_041384.1, forward strand.
GTAGCCTCACCGCGTCTTGTCTCCTTAATGGGGCGTCTCCTTCGAGGGAGGTGGCTAGCCGGCTGTGGGGAGCCGGCTCTGTCTTGGGCCGACTGGGGGAGGCCTGGCCGCCTTCGGGTGTCTCTCTGCCCGAAGGGGCCCACCGCCCGTGGGCCGCGCAGGCAGCCCGTCATGGATGACATCAGGGTCAACGTGGCAACAGTGCCGCGCCGGAAGGGTCATGGCCACCCATACGGCGCACTGTGCCAGGCGTGCTCCGGGATTCGGGGGTGGCATGCTTTACTGTAGCCACGCCCCGTCACATCGCCGTTATGTGGATGCAGACTTCGAGGGTACGATCTTGACCGCTTTGTGGGAGCCGGCTTCTTGGAGTCGGCCTTCTCGCGGCCGGCTTCTCGGAGCCGGCCCTCCTGCGGCTTTCTTCATGAGGGCTAAAGTCGGGTTGCCTTCCGATAGCCGGCCTGGGAGATAGCCGGCAAGGGGAAGGCGGCCCCATGTCTTGGATTCTTGAGGGCCGGATCGGCTCGTAATTTTTTCAGAAGGGCCTGGGGGAGCCGGCTAGGCTACCCATGGTTATTTACTCCGACAGTAGTCCCCGAAGCTGATCGAGCTTCGAGGCTGACAAAAGGACGAAAAGCTCGGTCAGCTTCCTATCCTGAGGGGCCGGCTATGCTTGTGCGCATCATCTTCGGGAAGCCCCGTTTCTCGTTGGCGGGAACGCGGGTCGGCCTGCGAGCTGACCGCACGCCATCCCGCGGGCCACGTGGCAAGGAGATCCTGCCAGTGCACGTGCGCGACGGGTCGCCGCCGCAGGACCGGGCCCGCCACTCCTAGGCCTCGGCCCGAGCACGGATCTTCTGCAGCCCACGCGGACCGCTTGCCTTCCCGCGGCGGTTTTATTACGCCATCAGGGCGCAATAATCGCGGGACGTGGGGGAGTGGGCGCTGTTGATCCCCACGTTCCCCCACGCCACGCCTCCTCGGCTCCACCGCGTGGGTCTATAAGTAGGGGGAGGAGGGGGAGCAGCAGAGGCTCGCACGCTCTCCCTCGCTCCGCCCCTTCTCTCCTTCCTTCTTCTTCTTTTCGCCACCGCAGCAACCCTTTGCCGCACCGTTCCGCCATCGGACCTCTCAGTTCCTTTGGTCCCGCCGTAGCGGGGTCGTGCGCGTCTCCGCTGTCGCATCGTCTTGCTCCTCACCGCATCGCTCCCATGGCGCTGTCGAGCTCGTGGGATGGCTCCAACGTCCACGAGGACCACGTCGAGTTCCTCCGCCAGGCGAGAACTTCGTGCGGGTTCGTCAAGCGCCGGCGAGGGAGATTTCGCCGACACCGGAGGAGGGCGAGCGGGTGATCTTCCGCTCGCACTGCCTGCGCGGCTTCGGCCTCCCAGCGAGCGGATTCCTTCGAGCCTTCCTTGAATTCTACCACCTCCAGCCGCATCACCTCACGCCCAACGTGGTGATGCTGTTGTCGGCTTTCGTCACCCTGTGCGAGGGCTTTCTTGGGGTTCTCCCCACGCTCGAGCTCTGGGGGGAATTCTTCCAGAGCAAGCTCGGCACCGTCGTCGCGGGCGTGCCTGCCCCCTGCGGAGCCTTCATTGCCATGAGGCGGACGGGCGAGAACAATCCATTCTCGCCCATCCCGCTGATCCAGTCGGTGAAGCTCTGGCAGAAGTCCTACTTTTACGTGAAGAACGTCGCCCAGCAAGGCGACTACGTCAACCTGCCGGCTTACGTAGTCGGCCTGCCGGCTGGGAGGCAACCTTCGTGGAGCTACCGGGCCAGGTCATTGTCCCAGGCTGGGAACGCAGCCGTCTCCCGGCTTCGGGTGATGATCCAGTAGGAGGGCCTGACCGGAGCCGACTTGGTGGCCGCCTTCGTGGAGCGCCGGGTACATCCGCTCCAAGGCCGGCCTCACATGATTTGCCAGATGAGCGGCCGCTTCGGCCCGTGCCAGCTGAGCACCAGGGAGATGCCTCATGCAGAGGTGTCTTACATGGTGAACTACATCTCCAACTGCAAGCTCGCCAAGGATTGGTGATACGGCAAGGAGCCGTATTCCCGCGCCAACCCTCCGCCTGCCGTAAGTTTTTTCTTCTTTTCTTCCTTTTTGTAGCCGGCCTCATGATAGCCGACCTCTGATCAGATGGTTTGCCTTTAGCAGAACCCTCTTCTTCCGCCGACGGCCGGGGCCGCAGGGGTAGAGCGCCGACTCCTCCCTGACTGCACGGTGGACGACGCCGATGATCCGGACCTGGGAGCGGCCGCCATGGAAGACGCCATCGTGGGGGAAGGCGACGAGGCCGGAGGCGCGGGGCTCGGGGCCGGCTTCGAAGACTGGCCGGACGACGAGGAGGTCGAAGCCGCCCCGCACCGCCAGCCAGCGCTTGATCATCAAGGCACGGGCCCGTCTGCCGCGCCGGCTGCCCGTGGCGGCGCGCAGAAGCGTTGGGCCACGTCGACCTTCTTCGGCAGCCGGCCGAAGAAATCCAAGGCTTCTACGGCGGCGACCAAGCGGGATGAGGCGGCCGTGAAGCCGGCCCGCTTTCGCAAGGCGGTGAAACAGCCGCAGGCGATCTCGGCGTAAGTCATCGAATGTCTTGCATATATTTTTTTGTTGTCTTTTTCGACCGAAGCTCTTCTAAACCTTTCTTTATACGCCGGACACGGCACCGCTTTCCCTTGAGCGGGGTCCTGGCGGCTCCGTAGTCGGGCCGACTGGAGGGTCTTCAGGCTCCCGTCGCGTGGATCCCCATGCCGACCTTAGGGAGGCCACGGAGCGGAACGCACGGGAGGCGCGGGAGGAGCGGGAGGCGGCGGAGCGAAGGACCGCCCAGGCGACGAAGGAGCAGGCCGACGCGGCAGCCAAGGCCCGGGCGGAGGCGGCAGCCGCTGAGACGGAGGCGGAGGCCTCGCACAACCAGCCTCCGCTGCTCGTCGTTCCCCTCCGCGCCGTGGCCCCCGACATTCCCGTGCCCCCGTCGGAGGAGGTCGACCAAGGCCCGCCGGTGATGGAGAGGAGGGAGGACCACGTGATCTTCGTGGAGGGGGCGCCGCAGACGGCGCCGACTGGAGCAGGCCAAAGCGGCCAATCAGCTGCGGCGCCAGAGCAGCCATCCAGGGGCGAGCCGAAGGCAGGGGCCAGCCTCGAGGTGCAGCCGGCATTGCGCTGACGCGCAGGGGGTGGCGCCTCCGCGCAAGAACCGCACCGAGCTGTCGGCGCTAGCCAGACGGCGGAGGCCTTGGAGGCGGCCAGCGCCAGCACGTCCGAGTGGACTCCCAGCGGGGGGACGGGCGAGCTGAACGCGGTGACCCGGGAGGTCCGGAACCGGCTTCAAGCTCAGGCTGCCTCGCTGCAGCGATACACCCAAGAGTTCCTCGCGACGCGAGCCGTCATCCGGGTGAGTCTTCTGGCCTTGGTTATTTTGATTTCTTCTGTGGGGGCGCGTCAGTGCACCCACTGGGTGTAGTCCCCGAGTTCCGAGTCGGCTGCTGCACAGGCAGCTTGGAACTTACTAGGTCCTGACAACTTAACTTATCCTCACCTCCTATATAATCTTCTAGGAGTATCATAACCTCCGTGCATCCGCCTTCAACTCCCAGGCTCAGGAGCTGGGTCGGAGAACCGAGGACCTGACCAGCAGCCGGAGTGTGTGCTTTGTCTCGTTCATCTCGTGTGGGGGCGCGTCAGCGCACCCACTGGGTGTAGTCCCCGAGATTCGGGCCGACTGCTGTGCAGTCGGGTCGGATCTTCCTTGACGACTTCTTCCTTATTAATTTTTCCTTTGTCTTCACGCTTGCAGGAGCCAATGCCGACTTGAGGGGGCAGCTCAGCGGGGCCCAGGCCGCCCTTCACGCCAAGGAAGCCGAGTACAGCGCCTTGGTCCTGGAGCGTGACCGCCTGGCCAAGAAGTTGGCCGACCAGGAGGAGAGCCACAAGGCGGCCCTAAAGAAGGCGCAGCATAGAGAGGACGCCCCGAAGGCCGAGTTTGAGACCGAAGCGGCGGGCTGGGCTGAAGCGAAGCAGGCACTGAGCGAGGGCTTTAGTCGTATCGAGGATCTGATCGATGGTAAGCCGCCTTCTTCACTCCTTGCCTGCCCCTTGATCCCTGATTTGTGTTCTGACTTGTGCTGCTTCTTGTTCTCTGTGCAGACTACTTTCCCGGCTACTCCGTCTTCGCCACCAAAACCATCGAGGCCCATCACGAGGCGCGCCGACAGGCGGGGCTAAAGTCGCGCCGGACGTGAGCCGGACGCTTCAGGAGCAACTCTTGGCGGTCCAAGCCCGGCTGCAGCCGGCTCACCGTATGCTCCGCCGCCTCCAGCGTGCCGGGGCGCAGGTGTTGGCCGCCCTCTGGCCAAGCGAGACGATTCCCTGCACCCCGAGTCAGACTGCCGACTGGCTGGAGGTTGCGGTTGGCCGCTTCGAGGCCTGGAAGGCATCGACAGCCCGGCTTGGAGCTGGGCGGGCGCTGGAGTTCGTCCAAGCCTGGTATCCGAGGCTGAACCTGGACCAGTTGCGCACCTGGCGGCTGGAGGCCAACGAAGAGATGGAGGAGGTGCGGCCGGCTATCACTCAGTGAGCTTCGATGATCGCCGAGTGTACTGACATCAGCGTCTTCGCTCCTGAAATTAGTGATGACAGTGTTGCCCAGCCAGACGAGTGGTTCGGGCTGGACCCGGCAACGGGTGAAGACTCAGCAGAGGAGATCGCCTCCAGCGATGAAGGCGAAGACGACGAAGGAGAGGAAGGCGAAGACGTTGAGCCGACCGGTGAAGCGGCCAGCCAGCCTCAGCCTGATCGTGCCTCCAGCAACAAGGCGCGTGCTAGCGTGCCCTCTGCGGGAGGCGGTGATCAAGCCGAGGTTCGCCAGCCGGCCACTCCTCCAGCCGGCACTGCCGTCTCCACCGACCTGCCCGACTCGCCAGTCTCTCCCTTGGCTTAATCTGACGTCCTTGTTTTTTCCTGCTTGTTGCCTTTTGAACAATTTTATTAAACTTGCGCAGTTCCACCCACTGGGGGTGTATTCGAACTATGTTGAATGCTGGCCTTTTGAAGGTCTTTTATGTAAATATTATTGTGTGCGTGTTTGGTTTCCATCCGTGTATGCTTTTATCCTTAGGTTGTTTCCTTTGCCGCCTTCCCCTTTTTGGGAAGGCAAGTACTCGAGCTTTCTTAGATTGAAGCAAGGTGAATGGAAGCCGGTCGGCCGGCTACTCTGGTAGTCGGTCGGTGGTGGGAAAAAACCCGGCTTTTGTTATATTAGTCCGTTAGTCCCTAGCAGTTTCGTGTGGGCGTCCTTTCCTGCCTTTAACTCTTGCCAGCCGGACAGCCGGTTCTTCGATCTGCGACTTTTGGCAAGAGAAGGCTTGGGAGCCAGCACACTACTTGTCTGACTACGAGTAGGACTTCTAATATAACTCCAGGCGGCCAGTCCCCGGGCCGACTAGTCGAACCCGGTGCCGGACGGAAAAAGTGAATGTAATGACAAGGTCATAAGCATGATACTCTTCATCCATAGATAAAAGATGGAAGTCCCCAAGCTCTCCTTGGGGGGCCTATTGTCTCGTACTTAGTATAAAAGTTAGCGTGATACATACTGCATTTCAACTGTAAAATCTTCGGAGGAGGTTGGCGTTCCATGGTCGTTCCGACTCCTTGCCGGAGTCGTCTCACTTTCGTGCCTTTGGCTTCTTCACATCGATCAGGTAGTAGGAGTCGTTGCCTAAAGCTCTGCTGATGACGAAGGGGCCCTCCCAAGGGGCCGAGAGCTTGTGCTGGCCGGCTGTTTGCTGGATCAGCCGGAGCACAAGATCGCCCTCTTGGAAGGATCTTGGCTTGACCTTCCGGCTGTGGTAGCGGCGCAGGCCCTGCTGATAGATGGCGGACCGGCTAAGGGCTAACAACCGGCCTTCTTCCAGCAGGTCGACGCCGTATTCCCGTGCTTCCTTGGCCTCCGCTTCCGTGTACATGGTTACCCGAGGCGAGTCGAACTCGATGTCAGCTGGGATGACCGCCTCGGCACCATACACAAGGAAGAAAGGAGTGAAGCCGGTTGACTTGTTTGGGGTAGTGCGCAGACTCTAGAGGACGGCTGGCAGCTCATCGAGCCAACAGCCGGCTGAATGCTCCAGTGGTACGACCAGTCGGGGCTTGATGCCGGAAAGGATGAGGCCGTTGGCTCGCTCGACCTGGCCGTTTGACTGCGGGTGGGTAACGGATGCTAAGTCCAACCGGATGCCTTGCGTCGCGCAGAAACGTGCCAAGGCTCCCTTGGCGAAATTCGTGCCATTGTCGGTGATGATGCTATGTGGCACGCCGTACCGAGTTGTTATATCTGCGATAAATGTCATGGAAGTCGGCCCATTCAGCTTCTTGATCGGCTTTGCCTCAATCCATTTGGTGAATTTGTCCACGGCGACAAGCAGATGTGTCATGCCGCCGCGCGCCGTCTTGAATGGGCCCACCATGTCCAGTCCCCAAACGGCAAAGGGCCAAGTGAGGGGAATGGTCTTGAGTGCTGAAGCCAGCATGTGTTTCTTGGAGCTGAAGAGTTGGCATCCTTTGCAATGTTTAACTAACCCCTTGGTGTCATCCAAAGCAGTCGGCCAAAAGAAACCATGGCGGAAGGCTTTGGCGACGAGTGATCTTGAGGCCGCATGGTGGCCTCATTCTCCTTGGTGGATGTCTCTGAGGATTGCAATGCCCTTCTCTTGCTCGACGCATCACTGGAGGACTCCAGTGACACTGCGCTTGACGAGCTCTCTGTTGACGATTGTGTATGCTCCGGCTCGGCGTTGGACTTGTCTTGCCTCTGTTTCGTCAGCCGGCAGATCTTGGTTTATTAGGAAGTTGAGGATGGACTGAGCCCATGATGGACCTGCGACTTCTTCTATTGCCAATGCGGCTACTGTGACCAGGGCGGGCGGGCTGGGTGGTGAAATGTTGGAGTCGACCGCCGCCTGTTGTGTTGGTGCAGTCTCCGGGCCGACTACCACAGTCCCCGAGCCGAGTGTGGCAGTCCCCGGGTCGGGCGTAACTACGGAAGTCCCCGAGCCGCCTGCTGATGTCCCCTGGTCGACTATCGAAGTCCCCGGGGCACCTTCTTGGTTCTTCGAGCCGGGCCCGACTGTATCGGGGTCAGGCGGTACGAAGATGGAATCGGACTCTGGAGACGGCTTGATAGACGGCTGGGGGAGGCGTTGTAGAGAGACACCGGTTGGTATTGCTTGCCGAGTGGAGCCTATTCGAGCCAGGGCATCAGCTGGCTCGTTGTCGGCTCGTGGTACGTGGAGGAACTCGCATCCTTCAAAATACCCACTGATCTGCTGAACGAGGAAGAGGTAGCTTGCCGTATTTGCGTCCTTGGCATCCCAGTCGCCGGATGATTGCTGGACCACCATGTCCGAATCGCCATAACATGGGATCCGGCGAATGCCGAGCTCTTTGGCAAGCCGGAGCCCGTGTATGAGCGCCTCGTAATCGGCCACATTGTTGGAGGAGGCAAAGTGAATTTGCAGCATGTATCTGAGCTTGTCGCCTTTGGGAGAGGTGAGGATGACGCCGGCTCCCAAGCCGGTGCGCATCTTGGACCCATCGAAGTGCATGCGCCAATGAGTGGAGTCGGGAGCTGGCGGCAAGTACTGGGTCTCGGCCCAGTCGACGAGGAAGTCGGCCAATGCTTGGGACTTGATGACGGTGCGAGGCTGGTAGAAGATCATGTAAGGGGCCAGCTCGATGTCCCATTTCGCCACCCGGCCGGATGCATCCCGGCTTCCTATGATCTCGGCCAGCAGGGCGGTGCATACGACCATGATGGGATGCTCTTGGAAGTAGGGCTTCAGCTTCTTGGCGGTGAAGTACACGCCATAGCACATCTTCTGGTAGTGCGGGTAGTTCTGCTTCGAGGTAGATAGCACCTTGCTCAAATAGTGCACCGGCCTCTGGACCGGCTGGGCTCGGTCCTCTTCTGGGCGTTGGACTACGATGACGGTGCTGACCACCCGGCTGGTTGCGGCAATGTAGAGGAGCATGGGCTCTTTCTCAGTCGGCGCCGCCAGGACAGGTGGCGTGGCCAGCATCTTCTTCAGCTCGTGAAAAGCTTGGTCGGCTTGGTCATTCCACTCGAAGTGAGTGGTCTTCTTCATGAGGCGGTAGAGGGGGAGAGCTTTCTCTCCGAGCCGGCTGATGAAGCGGTTCAGGGAGGCCAAGCATCCGGTGAACTTCTGGACGTCTCGAAGTTTGGTGAGAATCGCCATTCTCTCATTGGCCTTGATCTTTACTGGGTTGCATTCGATGCCGCGTTCGGAGACCAGGAAGCCTAGGAGCTGGCCGGCTGGCACTCCGAACACGCATTTCTCGGGGTTGAGCTTGATTTGGAACCGGCGTAGGTTCTCAAATGTTTCCTTGAGGTCTTCCAGCAAGGTGCCACGCTTCTCCGTCTTCACCACAATGTCGTCTACGTAGACGTGGGCGTTTCTGCCGAGCTGCTTGAGGAGGCACTTCTGCATGCAACGCTGAAAAACTGCCCCGGTATTTCTCAAGCCGAATGTCATAGTCAGGTAGCAAAAGGCTCCGAATGGCGTGATGAAGGTGGTCTTCAGGGGGTCTGCCGAATCTAGCTTTATCTAGTGGTACCCTAAGTAAGCATCCAAGAAACTCAACAGCTCGCATCCGGCCGTGGAGTCTATCACTTGATCAATCCTTGGCAGGGCAAAGGGATCTTTGGGGCAGGCCTTGTTGAGGCTCGTGTAGTCTATGCACATGCGCCACTTGTTATTCTTCTTTAACACGAGGACCGGGTTAGCGAGCCGTTCTGGAAAGAAAACTTCCATAATGAAGCCGGCCGCCAGAAGCCGGGCTATCTCTTCTCCTACAATCCTTCTCTTCTCCTCCGACAATCGGCGGAGGGGTTGTTTGACTGGTTTTGCGTCTTGTCGGACGTGTAGTTTGTGCTCGGCGAATTCCTTCGGAACACCCGGCATGTCCTTGGGGGACCATGCAAAGATGTCCCAATTCTCACGGAGGAAATCGGCGAGCTCGCCTTCCTATTTGCTGTTTAGGTTCGCCCCGATGACGGCAAACCTCTCTGGGTGCTCGCGGTCAAGAGGTATCTTCTTCATCTCCTTGGCCGGCTGGAAAGATCCTTGAGCATCATACTCCTTGGGATCGGGGGACAAGGCCGACTGTTTGCCGGCCATGGCCACGACTCGGTCCAACATCTTCTTTTCTTTGGCAATCACAAGGGACTCGGCCAGCCGGCTGCTGGCTGCTGCGCACTCGGAAGATTTCTTGTAATCGCCGGCTATGGTGATGACGCCCTTGGTGCTCGGCATCTTCATCTTGAGGTAAGCATAGTGGAGAACTGCCATGAACCTGGCCAAGGCAGGACAGCCAAGCAATGCCATGGAACACAGTCCGAGTAGGCATGAGTTGCTTTGCCTTGACGTTCAGCTTCTCCAGGGTGTCACGGTACATGATGTTGATGCTGCTCCCGCCATCTATCAGCATGCAGGAGAAACGGGCAGCGCGTCTGTCCGTTGCAAGGGTGGCATCCAGAACCAACGCATAAGAGCCGGGAGATGGCATCATATCTGGGTGGTCGGCCCGGCTCCAGCTGATAGGTTTTTCTGACCAGTGCATGTGCTCGGCGGGGTTGGCAGCGACCATGCTGACTTCATGGTGCTCTCGGCGTTTGCTGCGCCGGTCTTCGGGCTCGCTTGTAAAGATGACATAGGCGGCATGCTCGTCGGGGAACTCATCGTGCACGGCTCCGACTGCGGGCCGAGCGGTTTGCGGCTGCGGAGCCGGAGGCGGCGGACCGGCAGGAGGAGGCGGCGCAAGCCCTTCGCCTTTGGAGATTCAGGTGAGCCAGTGGCACTTCCGGGTCGTGTGGTTGGACGGCTTCGCGCTGCTGTGGAACTTGCACGGGGCGTAGAGAGTTTGCTCATAGGAGAAGGCCGGCTGCCAAGCCGGCCTGCCGCCCTTGGGTTTCTTGGGCGCGGGCCGCCCTTCGGGCCGCTCGTCTTCGACTGTGGCCACCTGCCGACTGGCAGAAGGCGGCATGGGGCCCTTGCGCTTGTGGTTGTTCTGGTGTGGGCGTCGGCCGGAGTCCCCAGCCGGTGTCTTGGGCGCCGGGTTGAGTACCTTCCCGGATGCGTCTACCCGGAGTTCGGTCTTCATTGAGGAGTCGGCGGTGGCGTACTTGTCCGCTATGACCAGAAGCTCGTCGAGGGTAGTCGGCTCATCGCAGAGGAGCTTGTGCTTGAGGAGGGTGCCTTCTCGGCACCCGGCAGTGAAGTATTCTACGGCTTGCACCTCGTGCACCCCTTCGCAAGAGTTGCGGAGCTCGGCCCAACGCGTGAGTCGCGAGTAGACTCGGCGGGGCCTTGTACGCACAAGGAGAGCTGTCTGGGCTTGGGAGCCCGCTTGTAGGTGCTGGTGAAGTTGCGGACGAAGGCTTCTGTGAAATCTAGCCAGCTGTTGATGCTGTATGGCTTAAGGCTATTGAGCCAGGTCCGCGCCGTGCCTTGCAGCATGAGGGGCACGTACTTCTCGGCAACGCGCCTGTTGCCGTTTGCTATGTTAACCGCCGTGGAGTAGTCGATTAACCAATCTTCCGGCTTCACAGAGCCGTTGTACTTGGGAATGTCTCTTGGGAGCGAGAACCCTTTGGGGAAAGACTCGTCGCGGATGCGGGGGCCGAGCAAGGCGGGCCGACATCGTCTTCTTCCAGCGCCAGGGATCGCGCCAGGCGGTCGATCCGATGGCGGGCGTCGTTCTCGCCGACTCCTTCGCGGCGACCTAGCCGGCCGCTGAGAGTCGAATGCGCAACATGAGGTGGGGTGGGATATCTCTCTCCACGGGGCCGAGGCGGAGGCAGGTTGCCCCGCCACTCCACGGCCCGGGGGTGGCCTTCTGCGTCTCGCTCGATGGAGATTCGGGTTCGGGTTCGGCTAGCAGCCGGCTCTTTCTCGCACCGCGCACGGGTTTTACCCGTAGTCGGCATCCGGGACGTCGCGCCGTGATCTCGGCGCGGGGGAGGGCTTTCCGCGCAGGCATCGGCTTCGTGCCGCTACGCGGCTGCATCGATTAGCTGCTGGATGCGTCGGGTCATGTGGGGGAGTTCTTCGGTCCCCAGTCCGTCTAGCTCGTCTATGGCCGCCTGGGCGGCGCGCAGGTTCTTGAGTGGAGTGGCGTAGACTGGGCGGTCGACTCCTAACGTGTCGGCGACGACAGCGCCGGCCCGGCTGGGCCCGCCTGGGGGCGGCGTGCCAAAGGCGGCGCAGTCGGCTTCGCGTCGGTGGGCCTCAGCGAGGGGTCTCATGGAAACCAACTTCCGGCCCTCCGCGAGGAGGGCGAGGCGGCGAGCCTCCAGTGCTTCAGCGTCGGCATCGGCCGGGAGGGGGGTGGACAAGTCGTGGATCGCCGTGTGCGGGGCGTCGCGGGCGCTCTCGTGAGAAGCGCCGCTGTGGCCGATGACCATCACCTCGGTGGTGACAGCGTCGCCGCCATCGGCCCGGGGAAGCGGGTCGTTGTAGATCGTGACGTCGGTGGGGAAAGTGTCGAGTGAGGCCGTGTCGGAGTCGATAGGCATCGGGTCGGTGGAGCCAACCGACTCCAAGTCCACAGCAGGCTCGTCGGAGACGTGGAGCTGGCCGAGGAGGTTGACGAGGTGGTCGGTGCCCGCATCGGAGGCGAGCTCGTCTGAGATGAGGGTCTTGTCAAGGAGATCGGCGAGGCCGCTCGCTGGGCAGACGTTGGTGACGCCTTGCAGCGTGTCGTGGCAAGCGCCGTTGGGCATGCCGGGTTGGCTATGCTCGCGGGGGAGGAAGAGGGTTCCCGTCCAGAACAGGTCTCCGGACGACGGTGCACCTGGCCCCACGGTGGGCGCCAAATGTCGGGTGGTAGGTGCGATATATGCCAACGGGTGGCTTATCATTGTGGGAGCCAATAAGACATCACCGGTGCCTAGAAGCAGGATGAGGCGAAGACATGCACGCCAGCGAATCTTACCCAGCTTCGGGGCTCTCCGAGGAGATACCACCCCTACTGCTGCTCTGCGGGGTCTCCGCATGATCACTAGATGAACAAGTAGCTACACGATGCTCCGTGAGCTGTTTGGCGAGAGGAGGAAGAAGGGCACTGCTCGCTCTCTTCTCCTCCCTATGTGGTGTCTAAAACTAGCAGGGATCAACCCTTTGCATGGGTGTCCCGGGGGGTTTATATAGGCCTACCCCCCGGGATACAATGGTAATCCGGCTGGGCGTGGGGCCCAGCCATTAGTGTCTACACTTGCCGGCTTCTGCGCCGGCTGGTGGGTCCCGCCGGCTGCCGGCTCCTTGGTCGACAGGCAGGCCCCATTGTCCAGGGCCTTGTTGGCGGCTGGTTACTGTTGCTCAATCCTGGTGACGAGGGCTTCGCCAAGGTGGGGTGGCTACAGTGCCGCCGTCCGGCGGGTGATCGCTATAGCCTCACGGCGTCTTGTCTCCTTAATGGGACGTCTCCTTCGAGGGAGGTGGCTAGCCGGCTGTGGGGAGCCGGCTCTGTCTTGGGCCGACTGGGGGAGGCCTGGCCGCCTTCGGGTGTCTCTCTTCCCGAAGGGGCCCACCGCCCGTGGGCCGCGCTGGCAGCCCGTCGTGGATGACATCAGGGTCAACGTGGCAATAGTGCCGCGCCGGACGGGTCATGGCCACCCGTACGGCGCACTGTGCCAGGCGTGCTCTGGGATTCGGGGGTGGCAGGCTTTACTGTAGCCATGCCCTGTCACATCGCTGTTATGTGGATGCAGACTTCGAGGGTACGATCTTGACGGCTTTGTGGGAGCCGGCTTCTTGGAGTCGGCCTTCTCGCGGCCGGCTTCTCGGAGCCGGCCCTCCCGCGACTTTCTTCATGAGGGCTAAAGTCGGGTTGCCTTCCGATAGCCGGCCTGGGAGACAGCCGGCAAGGGGAAGGCGGCCCCATGTCTTGGATTCTTGAGGGCCGGATCGGCTCGTAATTTTTTCAGAAGGGCCAGGGGGAGCCGGCTAGGCTACCCATGGTTATTTACTCCGACAGGTATGGCACGCAAGACATACATCAAGTATTCTCAAATCCTTAAAGACTCAATATGATAAGATAACTTCAAAGGGAAAACTCAATCCATTACAAGAGAGTAGAGGGGGAGAAACATCATAAGATCCAACTATAATAGCAAAGCTCACGATACATCAAGATCGTGCCACCTCAAGAACATGAGAGAGAGAGAGAGAGAGATCAAACACATAACTACTGGTACATACCCTCAGCCCCGAGGGAGAACTACTCCCTCCTCGTCATGGAGAGCACCGGGATGATGAAGATGGCCACCGGAGAGGGATTGCCCCTCTGGCAGGGTGCCGGAATGGGTCTAGATTGGCTTTCGGTGGCTACGGAGGCTTCTGGCGGCGGAACTCCCGATCTATTTTGTCCCTCAATAGTTTTAGTGTATATGGATATATATAGGCAAAAGAAATACGTCGGGGGGCCATGAGGGGCCCATGAGGGTGGAGGGCGCGCCCCCCTGCCTCGTGGCTTCCTCGTTGCTTCCCTCACGTACACCCCAAGTCTTTGGGATTGCTTCCGTTCCAAAAATAAGTTCCGTGAAGTTTCAGGTCAATTGGACTCCATTTGATTTTCGTTTTCTGCGATACTCTAAAACAAGGAAAAAAACAGAAACTAGCACTGGGCTCTGGGTTAATAGGTTAGTCCCAAAAATAATATAAAAGTGTGAAATAAAGCCCGTAAACATCCAAAACATATAATATAATAGCATGGAACAATCAAAAATTATAGATACGTTGGAGACGTATCAGCATCCCCGAGCTTAATTCCTGCTCGTCCTCAAGTTGGTAAATGATAAAAACAGAATTTTTGATGTGGAATGCTACCTAACATATTTATCCATGTAATCTTCTTTATTGTGGCAAGAATATTCAGATCCATTAGATTCAAGACGAAAGTTTAATATTGACATAAAAATAATAATACTTCAAGCATACTAACCAAGTAATAATGTCTTCTCAAAATAACAAGGCCAAAGAAAACTATCCCCACAAAATCTATAGTCTGGCTATGCTCTATCTTCACCACACAACGCATTTAAATCATGCACAACCCCGATGACAAGCCAAGCAATTGTTTCATACTTTTGATGTTCTCAAACTTTTTCAATCTTCACGCAATATATGAGCGTGAGCCATGGATATAGCACTATAGGTGGAATAGAATGGTGGTTGTGGACAAGACAAAAAGGAGAAGATAGTCTCACATCAACTAGGCGTATCAACGGGATATGGAGATGCCCATCAATAGATATCAATGTGAGTGAGTAGGGATTGCCATGCAACGGATGCACTCGAGCTATAAATGTATGAAAGCTCAACAAAATAAACTAGTGGGTGTGCATCCAACTCGCTTGCTCACGAAGACCTAGGGCATTTTGAGGAAGCCCATCATTGGAATATACAAGCAAAGTTCTATAATGAAAGATTCCCACTAGTATATGAAAGTGACAACATAAGAGACTCTCTATCGTGAAGATCATGGTGCTACTTTGAAGCACAAGTGTGGTAAAAGGATAGTAGCATTGCCCCTTCTCTCTTTTTCTCTCATTTTTTTTATTTTTTTATTTGGGCCTTCTCTTTTTTTATGGCCTCTTTTCTCTTCTTTTTTATTTGGGCTTCTTTGGCCTCTTTTATTTATTTATTTTCGTCCGGAGTCTCATCCCGACTTGTGGGGGAATCATAGTCTCCATCATCCTTTCCTCACTTGGGACAATGTTCTAATAATGATGATCATCACACTTTTATTTACTTACAACTCAATATTACAAATCGATACTTAGAACAAGATATGACTCTATATGAATGCCTTCGGCGTTGTACCGGGATGTGCAATGACTCATGAGTGACATGTATGAAAGAATTATGAACGGTGGCTTTGCCACAAATATGATGTCAACTACATGATCATGCAAAGCAATATGACAATGATGAAGCGTGTCATAATAATGAAACGGTGGAAAGTTGCATGGCAATAATATCTCGGAATGGCTATGGAAATGCCATAATAGGTAGGTATGGTGGTTGTTTTGAGGAAGATATATGGTGGGTTTATTGTACCGGCGAAACTTGCACGATACTAGAGAGGCTAGCAATGGTGGAATGGTCAGAGTGCTTATAATCCATGGACTCAACATTAGTCATAAAGAACTCACATACTTATTGCAAAAATCTATTAGTTATCGGAACAAAGTACTACGCGCATGCTCCTAGGGGGATAGATTGGTAGGAAAAGACCATCGCTCGTCCCCGACCGCCACTCATAAGGAAGACAATCAATAAATAAATCATGCTCTGACTTCATCATATAACAGTTCACCATACGTGCATGCTACGGGAATCACAAACTTTAACACAAGTATCTCTCAAATTCACAACTACTCAACTAGCATGACTCTAATATCACCATCTCCATATCTCAAAACAATTACCAAGTGTCAAACTTCTCTTAGTATTCAATGCACTTCATATGAAAGCTTTTATTATATCCCTCTTGGATGCCCATCATATTAGGACTAAATTCATAACCAAAGCAAATTACCATTCTGTGTAGGACTCTCAAAATAATATAAGTGAATCACGAGAGTTCATCTATGTAACATCCCAAAATTTCAATTTGGAATGTTATACATAGATCATTCATGCATATCATATTTTATTGCATTTCATTTCGCGATCCTCGAAATCCTAAGCAACTCAAGGCCCCTCGAAGAGTGTTGGGGATTTCCCTGTTTTCATAATTGAGTTTTATCAAATATTGAAACGAGGATTTTTGGTTTTAATTATTTTTCTCTCCGAAAATATTTCATATTAAAATATATGAGAGGAGATAATATGACTTCTCCAAAATAAATGAAATATTGGAGGAAAAATATTAAAATCAAACATTTGCTTTTATTCGGAGTTTATTGCTATTTTATTTGAATTAGAAAATTGCACGTTTTTCAAAGTTGCCTTTTAGGGCCAAGAAAATGTTCATCTCGTTCTAAATATTTTATTTAGACGGTGAAATTTTCTTTTGACATTTTTAGTTTTTTATTTTATAGGATTTTTTAGTTTCGGCGAAATTATTTTAAAAAAAGTTTTCGCCACCGACTAGGCCGAAGCCCAAGTCAGTCGGCCCTCCTCCCCGCGCCATCTCTTTCCAGGAGAACGGGAGCGCACCGCCGCCCGCGAGGCCGAGTCCGGTCGGGACTCTCCCTCCCTGCGCCGCTTACCCCCTCGCCCAAGAAAGCACCCCCTCCTATAAGTACCCCGCCCCGCCCCTGATTTCCGCCACCACCGCCGCACCCCGCCGCAACCGGAGCCGCCCCGCCTTTGCCGCGCCGCCACCGCCCGTTGTCGCGTCACCGCCGCCGAGCGCCGCTGCCGTGCCGCCCCTGCCACCCGTGCCACCCACCGCCGCAGCCCCACCTTGTCGGAGTCGCCGCCCCGCCTCGCCGGAGGTAAAGCCGCTGTTCGTTTTTTTTAAAGAACCGATCCGGTTTTTTTAGGAAACCATAAGTTTTTTTCGAATAGAACGGTTCGCCGGTTTTTCTCGGTTTGGTTATTTAGCGGACGTTCTTCCGTACCTTCGTTTTAATGAACGGTGTTCACTCGTTAGCCGCAGCCAGCGAACGTTCTTCGTTAGCCTGTTCGTCGGTTTTTCTTTTTCTCGGATTTTTCGGCGATTATTTTCGATCGCGATTCTGATCCGATTTTCGTTTTAGTCTATCTTTTCGTTGGTTTGTCGGAATCAGGCGATTCAAGCGCCTAGATCTTTGTTGCCCCGTTTCTTTCGCAGTTTGAGTTTCGTTGCCCCGTTTGATTTGATTTTTTTGCAAACCAGAGTTCTTAAGTTGAACTTTCTGGCTAGACCTTCTTATTTGAGTTTTATCCATGCTTCTTTGCTTGATTGCTTATGTATGCCATTGCTTGTTTGTGATAGAACACCCGGAGTGCGAAGCATGCTACTTCGAATCTTTAGGTTTTGCGGATCATCAGCAAGGCAAGTAACACTGTGATCATACCCCTTTATCACCTAGTTTTTATGCATTAGCTCCAATCCTTAAACATTGGATGATTAGGATGTGATTAACTTGTGGGTTGGGAAGTAGTTAATGAGGTAGAACCTATTGCCCTGTTATTATCAAACCCTTGGGAGTTACTTATATGTATTGCTTATATTGCTATGCTATGCTCGTAGATGTGGTTTGGGTGAGTGAAATCCATGATAGATGTGAGGTTGTTAATTAACGGTTCAACTTAAGGTGGCAACTTGAATACACATCTGGGTGGATTGTTTGTCAAGCACCTGGAGAATCCAGTGTTGTCCTAGGATATCCCGGAGTACCCGTGTGATAATCCTAAGGTCCGCCACCCAGGCTCAAAGGGAACTGAGATATTTCATGCTAGAAACTTCCGTGTGCAGCCACATGCTATTATGGGCTCTAGCATAGCTGAGTAAGTTACATGAGCTCCGGATTCAGGACTAACCTATTAACCCAGAGCCCAGTTTCGGCCACATGCTATTATTCTCCGGGTTCGGCTGCACTAGTCCTGCACCCAATCATTGACGGATTCCACCTAACACGAGTCCTGATGGATGGCGGAAGCGGCCTCAACCTGCTATATCAGGATACAGTATGGAAGATGGGCATTAATCCCTCGTGAATCAAACCAACAAAGACTACCTTTAAAGGAGTCATACCAGGTGTAGAGGCCCGCTGTACGGGCTCAATCACGCTGGAGGTGGTCTTCAGTTCTTCGGACAACTTCCGAAGCGAAGAGTTAATCTTCGATATCGTCCCCTTCCGTAGCGGCTACCACGCACTGCTCGGACGAACCGCGTTTGCTAGATTTAATGTATTGCCACACTATGCTTACCTCAAGCTCAAGATGCCCGGTCCACGTGGAGTCATAAAAGTCAATGCAAATACGGAACGCTCCTTCCGAACAGAGGAGCAGACCGTCGCCCTAGCAGCTGAAGCACAGAGCGGCCTTCTCAGGCAGCATTATAACCCAGCTGCCGAGCCCCTGGACACCATCAAGCGGGTCCGTACTACACTGTAGCAGGACAACGCGTCTCGTCAAGAGCTCGATTAGCAATTCGGCCTCCGTCCCAACCCCAATAAGGTAGTGGCATTCGTACCATGCGTACACAATTACGCACTCAAAATTCCATGGACATCGACGGAGGCACGAGATAACCCGGGGTCTGCAATCCGGCCAGACTGATCCCGGACACGCATACTTTTACTTCTTTTTCTTGTTTCAGGCACCCTTTTCCGCGGGTCTGATGTCAAGTCCTTTAGAAGGACTGAAATACAACAGAGTCAAGCAACACAGGTGTGTAGGGTAACCTTTATACGTTCTTCTTGACGGTATTCATACTTACTTCTCAGGACCCGCACGCTGCACCCTATTGATGCCGACATGTTAAATGGCCGGATACTTCTCACACCATCTGTACAAGATACACCTTGACGTATCTGTCCAGTTATAATAAAATGGTTCGTGGCCCAGTTCCTGTGGTTTTCACTTCTTACTTCGTCTTCATTCTCGATCTGCTTATTTGCTGCATCGACACTCTTTTATGTTTAATATTCGCCAGGGGCTACCTATCACCCCACAATACGGCAGCATAGTCCGGACACTTTTTATATATGTTCGGCACCCCGAATTTAGCATTATATGCATTGGCTCTGAATCATGTCTTTGGTCAATAGTTGGGTTGCCCGGCTCCTATTCTTACTACCCTACGTTCCACTCCATCGGCTAGGGTAGTAAAGGGAGAACTACTGCGATTGTGCCCTGGCTTCGACCAAACGAGCACCTCTATAGAGAAAGCTGAAAACTGAATGTCATGATGTGGCGAGAGCCGGTCAGCTACTCGAGGGTTACAAATCGTTGGAGATTTTTCTGCGTTACGCGAGAGATTGGAACTTCCCGATCATATGCCGACAGCACTCTGGATTAAACCAGGGGCTGCGCCCATGCTTTATTATAAAACTCCTATGGCTAAGTGAGGGCGTTAAAGCCATAAAGTCTGATTGCCTTGTTCGTTGCGCTAAACAACTCCTTCAAGGACCATGTAATTGGATTAAGATTGTTTAGATTCCATCCCGAACACCTCCGTACTATCTATGTGAGGGCAGAAGCCGATGACTGGCCAACCCATAGATCACACACAACACGGTCGCACAGAAGGAAACAATTCAAAGCACAATAAAATTACTTTACAAAAACTGGCTTTGTTCCCATAATACAAGACAAAGGCAAAATGAATACATTTATTCAAATACAATGTCCTGCGAACACTGCGTCGCTACAAGTCGAGACCCTTCTACAACATCCTCGAAATATCGCTCGGGCGTGCGGTGCTCCTTGCCCTCCGGCGGCCCGCTGGCGACTTCAAGAGCGTTCATCTTCGCCCACCACATCTTGCAGCGAGCGAAAGCCATTCGGGCACCTTCAATACAGACGGAGCGCTTAATAATGTCCAGCCGAGGACATGCATCCACCATCCGCCTCATGAGCCCGAAGTAGCTACCAGGCGTTGCTTCGGCTGGCCACAGCCGGATTATTACATCCTTAATGGCTAGTTCGGCCACCCTATGCAGCTCCACCAGCTGTTTTAGCTAATCGCTGAAGGACACGGGATGCTCTGGTGCCGCATACTGTGGCCAGAAGAGCCTCTCCGAAGCACTCCCTCCTTCGGCTCGATAGAACTCCACGACGTCTGATACACTGTGAGGCAAATCCGCAAAAGCCCCTGGGGAACTCCGAACCCGGGTTAGTAAAAGGTACTGCTTCTCCGCATACTTGCTTTGCATCTTAAATGCCTTGCCCATCGTGATCTTCTTGGCCTCCGGGATCTCCTGGAGGGCGGCGTGGGCCTCATTCCGTGCGGTCTCTGCGCTTTGACGAGCCTGGGTGAGTTCGGTCCCTCGAACCGACGCATCATGCTCCAAGGCCTCGCATTTTTTCACCGCATCTTGGAGCTCCTAGTGGACTTCTTTAACCCGTGCATTTAGCTTCTTGTGGGCGGCTTGCTGCTGGACAGCCTGCTCCTCGGCCTTGCCCAAGGCCTTCCTCAGGGTCTCGACTTCGGTCGCGGCTTTTGCACATATCACAATACCGTTGTCAATATACATCGTTTATCCCTTCCCGAACATATAGCAAGACGTTCCTTACCTTGCTTCTCCTGGAGTCGAACCTTAACCTCGCCGAGCTCATTCTTGGTCCGCTCCAGCCTCCTTTTTAGCTTAGAGACCTCGGCAGCATACGAGGTCGCGGCCAACAGGGACACCTGCTTATCACTACATATTCAGTTAGCCTCTTATAATTAAGGATTGATCCCCTGTCCAGTCCTCCTTGCCGAACACCGGACAACGTCTCAGGGACTACAGACTACACGAGGTTTTTCTCTTTCTTACCTCGAAACCCGTTAACAAGCTGCTGCAGGCTTCATTCAGTCCGCTTTTGGCGGACTGAACCTTCTCAATCACCGCACCCATAAGGATACGGTGCTCGTCAACGACGGAGGCGCTTCATAGCGCCCCCATCAGGTCATCTGGCGATCCTGGATGGACAGGAGCCACCGGTGGTGGCGACGCACCCCCCTCCTTCAAAGGGGGCCGCTCGGCCCATTCCGGAGCCATATTGGTCTCCAAAATCGTATTCGGCTGAGGGCCAAACTGGATACAACCCTCTCCGCCAGTCTCTGTGGGGATAGACTCCCCCGTGTGTCCGGCAGTGGAGGTCCCGCCTTGAGGCGCCTCCCGGACAACGTCCTGGGCTCCTCCCCTTGACGCGGTCCTCCGGGATAACACTTCGGTGTCGTCCCTGACCCCGGGGGAGTAAGCTGGCGGTGGCGACATGCTCGCCATCTCCGACGGAGCCAACGAACCTCCAGATGAAGATCGCTGGATAAGGTCGCGGGCCGGACTGCAATAATGTGGATTAACCATATCAGAATACTAAAAAGAAAGGGCTGATATGCGCATGAATAAGCCATGTCACTTACGATGCGGCCTGGGGCCTAGTATGGGGTGACGTTCCGGACTACTGTAAGCGTCCCACGCGGTGTTGACTTGTTGACCGCTGGAGCGCCCTTCCCCTTTTTGGGCGCTTTCACCTCCGGATGTGCCGAGGCCACCCTCTTCTTCTTCTTCTTCTCCTCGGGAGGAGGTTTGTTTCCCTCCTCCTCCTCCTCTTCCTCGTCGTTATCCTCAGGGATAGAGGAATGGGCCTCGTCGTTTGTGGACGTCATGTCCGAAGTGCCCTTGCGACGGGGGCCACTCTTGGCCCCCTTGGCCTTCTTCTCCGTCGCCATATACGACACCAGCACCAGTATCTTCGCCAGGCGCGGGATGACTGTTTCTTCGGGCAACGGAGCCTGACACTGGATCTGCTTCGCCCTCTCCGCGCAGTCCTAAGGGAGCAATAATAAAATCTCAGACATGATCCTTGAAACATTTAAGTTGGGAGTACATCAAAAGTAACATACCTCGTTGGCGGGGTGGTTACAATTGTGACCGCGGTCCGAGTCCGTGGCCGGTGGCTTCTCGTTGCCCTTAAAGAGCAACTTCCAGGGCTCTTCGTGAGAAGTATCAAAGAGCCTTTTCAGGGTCTGGTGCTTCTTCGGATTGAATTCCCATCAAGGGCGGCTGCGGCGCTGGGACGGAAGAATCGGGCGGATTAGCATCACCTGGATAACGTCAACGAGCTTGATGTCCTTGGTCACCATGCTTTGAACGCGCGTTTGTAGCGCTATTAGCTCGTCAGGTGCACACCAGTCTGGACTCTTCACGACCCAGGAGGTGACTCGCATGGGAGCGAGGGAGCAGAATTCAGCAGCTACGGCCCAGGCGGTGCCGCGAGGTTCTGTAATATAGAACCACTGCTTCTGCCATTCCTTTACTGTCTCGATAAAGGTGCCTTTGGGCCATGAGACGTTGGATAGCTTGCTCACCATGGCCCCTCCGCACTTTGCGTGATGTCCCTCCACCACCTCGGCTTCACGTTGAAGACTTTGAGCCACAGCCCGAAGTGGGGATGGATGTAGAGGAAGGCCTCGCACGCAACGATGAAGACCGAGATGTTGAGGAAAGAATTCGGGGACAGATCATGGAAATCTATGCCGTAGTAATACATCAGCCCGCGGACGAAAGGGTGGAGTGGAAATCATAGCCCGCGAAAGAAATGGGGGGATGAATACCACCCTCTCTGTGGGCTCCGGCATGGGGACAACTTGTCCCTCGGCTGGCAGACGGTGGGCGATCTCCTTCGCCAAATATCCGACCGCCCGGAGCTTAGTAATGTCCTCCTCCTTGACGGAGGAGACCATCCACTTTCCCTGACCACCAGATCTAGACATGGTTGCTTGAGTGGAAAGGAGATGAGAGCTTGGGCGTTGGAGCTTGAGATCGGAAAGGCGGAGGCAGAGAGAGAGCGTGAGGACAGGAAGGGGAAATCCTTATCCCCTTATAAAGGTAGTATATATTAAACGCCTCCTCACTCGCCTTAGGATTCTCCTGTTCCCTAGGACTGTATAAACAACACGGTTGAGTTACCCATGCCCGCATTGATGAGAATCCCGCAATAACGGGACACGATCTCTGTTTTGACAAGACGTGCCAGTAGCAACCACGCCTCGTAGCGTGGTTTGGCTAAAGAAAAACGGTTCGAAATTATAACCAGACAGACGTGATGTCGTGTTGGGAAAAAGCTGTCGATAGATTAGATTCGTGCAAATATTATATTCTCTCTATGGTTGTGTGCGTGATAGGTCCGGATACCATCATTGCATCCGAAGACTATCTTGGAGTTCAGAGAAAGGGGAACCCGCCTTGCAATTCCAAAGACAATCTGCATGCCGGACTCCTCGTCATTGAAGCCAGGTTCAGGGGCTACTGAGGGAGTCCGGGACTAAGGGGTCCTCGGGTGTCCGGCCTGTTATCCATGGGCCGAACTGATGAGCTGTGAAGACATGAAGGCCGAAGACTGCACCGTGTCCGGATTGGACTCTACTTGGCATGGAAGGCAAGCTTAGCGACCGAAGATTCCTTCTTATGTAACCGACTCCATGTAAACCCTAGATCCCCTCAGTGTCTATATAAACCGAAGGGGATAGTCCGGAAAGGACACCATATATATTCATTACCATACCCACATAGGCTAGACTTCTAGGGTTTAGCCATTACGATCTCGTGGTAGATCCACTCTTGTAACACTCATATTCATCAATATCAATCAAGCAGCACGTAGGATTTTACCTCCATAGAGAGGGCCCGAACCTAGGTAAACATTGTGTCCCCCGTCTCCTGTTACCATCGATCCTAGACGCACAGTTCGGGACCCCCTACCCGAGATCCGCCGGTTTTGACACCGACAAGAGTAGTAGGGGGTGGAGAGGCCTCCACGGCATCACAGCCGGCCATGGGAGGCAGGATCACGCGGCACGACCGGCGCTGGTTTGGGCGCCTGGAGCAAGAATACCAGAGGTTGTAGAAGCACTACGGCTGTTGGATGGACATCGTAAGGACACTAGAGCTAGAGTCGTTCATATTGACTAAGTTGACAAAGCCCTCCGTCCCCGTCAACTTAGTAGGCCCACATGTCAGCCTCCCACTATGCTGGGTCCCAGCCAGCAAGGGGAGTATTCATTTTTTTGTGCGTAATAAGGAGGCACTTCCTTGCGTGCGAAGATATAGCTGGTGGGTCCGACCTGTCAGTGGGGGGCCTTTTTTCGCAAAATACAGAGGCCCTTCTGGTGGGTCCTAGATGCCAGGTGGAGGAATCATTATTGCGCATAATAAGGAGGCATTTCCTTGTGTGCGTCCGTGGACCCAGCTGTCGGCCTCTCCACGTACAGTCCATGTCCTATGGATATCGTTCGTTGACCACATTGACCCCGGCGTGCCGAGAGCACCAGGGCGGTGGCGAGGACAAGGCCTAGGAAGGGAATGCCACAGAATCAGGGAAGACTCGACAGTGGTTGCCCATGTGGTGGGGAGTACGACGGTTTATTGGTCCGGCTGCCGTCACCTGAAAATAATAGGAGGTGTGGTTGAGTAGAGGAATGGCCTGGCTAGCAATGGATTAGGGGTGGGGCGGTGCGGTCTGTGCGGCAGCACAGACAGCCACGGGAGGCGGGAGTAGGCAGTCCCACCGGCACTGGTTTGGGCGGATGGAGCAAGAGGATCAGATATTGAAGAAGCAACACGGCTATTGGATTAACATCTGATAACCCACAAGTATAGGGGATCAATTGTAGCCTCTTTAGATAAGTAAGAGTGTCCAACCCAACGAGGAGCTAAAGGTAGAACAAATATTCCCTCAAGTTCTATCGACCACCGATACAACTCTACGCACGCTTAACGTTCGCTTTACCTAGAACAAGTATGAAACTAGAAGTACTTTGTAGGTGTTTTGGATAGGTTTGCAAGATAATAAAGATCGCGTAAATAAAAAGTAGGGGCTATTTTAGGTAAAGAAGCAACTAAGTTAGTTTTAGTAGAGAGCTTGTTGTCACACAAGAAAGTTATTTGTCCCTAGGCAATCGATAACTAGACCAATAATCATTATTGCAATTTTATTTGAGGGAGAGGCATAAGCTGATACGTCCATTTTGCATCATGCTTTTATATCGATATTTATTGCATTATGGGCTGTTATTACACATTATGTCACAATACTTATGCCTATTCTCTCTTATGTTACAAGGTTTACATAAAGAGGGAGAATGCCGGCAGCTGGGATTCTGGGCTGGAAAAGGAGCAAATATTAGAGACCTATTCTGCACAGCTCCAAAAGTCCTGAAACTTCACGGAAGACGTTTTCAGAATATAAACAAAATACTGAGCGCAATAAGGTCACCAGGGGGGCCACACCCTGCCCACGAGGGTGGGGGCGCGCCCTACCCCCCTGGGCGCCCCTACCTTGTGGGCCCCCTGGTGGCCCTCAGTTGTCCATCTTCTGCTATATGAAGTCTTTCGATGAGAAAAAAACATAAGCCATCTCCTCGGACGAAACTCCGCCGCCACGAGGCAGAACCAATCTAGGGCTCCGGCAGAGCTGTTCTGCCGGGGAAACTTCCCTCTGGGAGGGGGAAATCATGGCCATCGTCATCACCAACGTTGCTTTCATCGGGAGAGGGAAATCTCCATCAACATCTTCATCAGCACCATCTCCTCTCAAAACCCTAGTTCATCTCTTGTATCCAATTCTTGTCTCCAAGTCCGTGATTGGTGCTAGTAGGTTGCTAGTAGTGTTAATTACTCCTTGTAGTTGATGCTAGTTGGTTTAATTGGTGGAAGATCATATGTTCAGATCCTATATGCATATTAATACCCCTCTGATTATGAACATGAATATGCTTTGTGAGTAGTTATGTTTGTTCCTGATGACATGGGAGAAGTCTTGCTATTAGTAGTCATGTGAATTTGGTATTTGTTCGATATTTTGATGAGATGTATGTTGTCTCTCCTCTAGTGGTGTTATGTGAACGTCGACTACATAACACTTCACCATGATTTGGGCCTAGAGGAAGGCATTGGGAAGTAATAAGTAGATGATGGGTTGCTAGAGTGATAGAAGCTTAAACCCTAGTTTATGCGTTGCTTCGTAAGGGGCTGATTTGGATCCATATGTTTCATGCTATGGTTAGGTTTAACTTAATACTTTTGTTGTAGTTGCGGATGCTTGCAATAGAGGTTAATCATAAGTGGGATGCTTGTCCAAGTAAGGACAGTACCCAAGCACCGGTCCACCCACATACCAAATTATCAAAGTATCGAACGCGAATCATACGAACGTGATGAAAACTAGCTTGATGATATTCCCATGTGTCCTCGGGAGTGCTTTTCTCTATATAAGAGTTTGTCCAGGCTTGTCCTTCGCTACAAAAAGGATTGGGCCACCTTGCTGCACTTTATTTACTTTTGTTACTTGTTGCTCGTTACAAATTATCCTATCACAAAACTATCTGTAAGCACTTATTTCAGTACTTGCAGAGAATACCTTACTGGAAACCTCTTATCATTTCCTTCTGCTAATCGTTGGGTTCGACACTCTTACTTACCGAAAGGACAACGATAGATCCCCTATACTTGTGGGTCATCATAAGCTAACATACTTTCTCTTCTTCGATCATATGCACTTATGATTGGAACTCTAGCAAGCATCCGCAACTACTAAAGATCATTAAGGTAAAACCCAACCATAGCATTAAAATATCAAGTCCTCTTTATTCCCATACGCAAACAACCTACTTACTCGGGTCTGTGTTTCTATCACTCACGCCACCCACCATAAGCAAATCATTAACATATTGCAAAACCTACAGCGGGGATCCCTCACGCTTGTGTGACACATAGAGCACCATAGGACATCACCAATAATAAAACATGCAACTCAAACCAATCACGATCATCAATTAACCCATAGAACAAAACGGATCTACTCAAACATCATAGGATAGCCATACATCATTGGGAAATAATATATAGCGTTGAGCACCATGTTTATGTAGAGATTATAGTGGTTAAAAGAGGGGTTACACCGCCCATCAATTGATGTCAATGTGAGGAGTAGGGATTGCTATGCAACTGATGCACTACGAGCTATAAGTGTATGAAAGCTCAAACTGGAAACTAAGTGGGTGTGTATCCAACTTGCTTGCTCATGAAGACCTCGGGCATTTGAGGAAGCCCATCATCGGAATATACAAGCCAAGTTCTAAAATGAAAATTCCCACTAGTATATGAAAGTGATAACTCAAGAGACTCTCTATATGAAGAACCTGGTTCTACTCTGAAGCACAAGTGTGGTAAAAGGATAGTAACATTGTCCCTACTCTCTTTTATTTTTTTTCTTTTTTTCTTTTTTTTTCTTTTTTTGTGGGCTTCTTTGGCCTCTCTCTTTTTTGGGGGGCTTCTTTGGCCACTTTTATTTTGATAACCTCACATGGGACAATGTTGTAATAATGATGATCATCACACTTTTATTTACTTACAACTCAATATTACAACTCGATACTAGAACAAAATATGACTCTATATGAATGCCTCTGGCGGTGTACCGGGATGTGCAATGATCTAACGTAGCAATGACATCAAAAAACGGAAAAGCCATGAAAACATCATGCTAGCTATCTTACGATCATGCAAAGCAATATGACAATAAATGCTCAAGTCATGTATATGATGATGATGGAAGTTGCATGGCAATATATCTCGAAATGGCTATGGAAATGCCATAATAGGTAGGTATAGTGGCTGTTTTGAAGAAGATATAAGGAGGCTTATGTGTGATAGAGCATATCGTATCACGGGGTTTGGATGCACCGGCGAAGTTTGCACCAACTCTCGAGGTGAGAAAGGGCAATGCACGGTACTGAAAAGGCTAGCAATGATGGAAGGGTGAGTGTGCGTATAATCCATGGACTCAACATTAGTCATAAAGAACTCACATACTTATTGCAAAAATCTATTAGTCATCAAAACAAAGTACTACGCACATGCTCCTAGGGGGATAGATTGGTAGCAAAAGACCATCGCTCGTCCCCGACCGCCACTCATAAGGAAGACAATCAATAAATACCTCATGCTCTAATTTCGTCACATAACGGTTCACCATACGTGCATGCTACATGAATCACAAACTTCAACACAAGTATTTCTACAATCCACAACTACCCACTAGCATGACTCTAATATCACCAACTTTATATCGCAAAACTATTGCAAGGAATCAAACATATCATATTTAGTGATCTACAAGTTTTATGTAGGATTTTATGACTAACCATGTGAATGACCAGTTCCTGTCATCTCTCTAAATAGATATAAGTGAAGCAAGAGAGTTTAATCCTTTCTACAAAAGATATGCCCATGCTCTAACAAATATAAGTGAAGCAAAAGAGCATTCTACAAATGGCGGTTTTCCATGTGAAGAGAAACATGCAATCCAAACTCCAAAAGATATAAGTGAAGCACATGAAGCATTCTATAAAGCCATACTCAAAAGATATAAGTGAAGTGCAATGAGCATTCTATAAATCAACCAATGGCTATATTATACCAGCACGGTCCATCAAAGAAAAGTGAAAACTAAATGCAAAAGACGCTCCAAGATTTACGCATATCATGTGACGAATAAAAATATAGCTCCAAGTAAAATTACAGATGATTGTGAGAAGAAAGAGGGGATGCCTTAAGGGGCATCCCCAAGCTTGGTTGCTTGCGAGTCCTTGAATATTTCCTTGGGGTGCCTCAGGCATCCCCAAGCTTAGGCTCTTGCCACTCCTTATTCCTTCATCCATCGTGATCTCTCCCAAAACTTGAAAACTTCAATCACACAAAACGTAATAGAAAGTTCGGTAAGATATGTTAGTTTAGTAAAACAAATCACTACTCTAAGTACGGTTGCAAACCAATTCGTTTTTTTTGCATTGTAGCTACTGTAATATAACTTTTCCATGGCTTAATCCACTGATAGAAATTCATAGTATCATCAAAACAAGCAAACTATGCATCAAAAACAGAATCTGTCTTAAACAGGACAGTCTGTAGTAATCTGAACATTCACCATACTTCTGGTACTCCAAAAATTCTGAAACAATTAGGAAAAATAAACAATTTGTATATAAAGACAGTGCAGAAAGTTTCAGAACCGTTTGACGTTCTAGTAAAAAATGTAAAATCGTGCACTATAGCCAAAGTTTCTATTCTACACCGCACAAACCAACAAGCAATGTAAACATCCTAAAGGCAAATCTTGGCACATTATTTTTTATAATACAATGGAATTGTACAAGGGGATTTTTTTTGAAAAGTTCCTGTAATCAAGATTGACAAAGTTTCCATGAGCATGAACAAAGTTCAAGGAGCCCCCCACTTCAACAATGCTTGTCTCTCTCACTTTCACTTTCCTTTTTGAAAAGTTTTGGGTTCCCCTCTTTTTTGTTTTTAAACTATATAAAAGCACTCAACAGAAATAAATGATTCTCTAAAACTTCCGGGTTGTCTCCCTGGCAGCTCTTTCTTTAAAGACATTAAGCTAGGCATAAGGTGCTCAAGTAATGAATCCACCCGGATCCCAAGGTATATCAAAGCCAATTTTAATTAACAATGATTTGTGATTTAGTAGTGAGCATAAATAAACATATATCATGTAATGATGAAGTCTAACTCTCTTCCTATGCATCGGCATGTCATAAAAGAACAATTCATGCACACATAGTAAAGGCCAATGCATAGTATAAACAGTTTCTTGCAATTTTATCATATTGGAAGCATGGAGAGGCGGAGATGTAGTTCCTCTCTCATAATAATTGCAAGTAGGAGCAGCATGCACATGCATATTATTTCTATCAAAATAATCATGTGTAGTAGTGAAACGCAACCCATCAATATAATCCTTAATAAGGGCAAACTTCTCCGATATAGTGTAGTTGGGAGAATTCAAATAGATAATAGGACTATCATGCGTGGGTGCAATAGCAACAATTTCATGTTTAACATAAGGAACTATAGCAAGTTCATCTCCATAAGCATAATTCATTTTGGCATCTTGGCCACAAGCATAGCAAGCATCATCAAAAAGGGATATTTCAAAAGAATCAACGGGATCATAAAAATCATCATAGCAATCATCATTCCGTAAGCACGAAGGGAAATTAAACAATGTATGAGTTGAAGAGTTACTCTCGTTAGAAGGTGGGCACGGGTAGCTAATCCGCTCTTCCACCTTTTGTTCTTCACTCTCCTCATCATCTTTTTCATCCAATGAGCTCACAGTTTCATCAATTTCTTCTTCCATAGACTCCTGCAAAATATTAGTCTCTTCTTGGACAGCGGAGACTCTCTCAATAAAATCATTAATATCAGAATTGAATTCATAATTCGCATAGCAAAATTTAAAATTAGCAAAATTTTCAGGTCTGTAAACAGCATCATCAAGATTTTCACACTCTTTAAACAAAGATTCAATTTCATAAGCACCCATAAAAGCAACGAATTCTTCTGTGTGTTCCACATCATAGTAATCATATATACCATTAGCATAAGAAGCTAAGGTTTCATTATCATTAAATTTGCATGAAAAGGGAAGGTGTGGAGCCTCCATCCTAGAGCAATAAGTATAATCATATCTCAAGCATAGTTGCCGAGCATACCAATGCAACATATAAATTTGATCCCATAATAGTTTCCCTTTTTGAGTCAAGCGATAATCACTAAAGTATTCACGTTGATCCGACGTTACTCCCATTATAAAGTTGAATGGGGTTTTATCAGGATTATCAAAGTAGTACATAATATATTTCACATAATGAGCATCGAGGGTTTTAGGAGGTTCCCCATCTCCATGAGTAGCAAGTAAACCTATTTTTTTTGGTATTTCGTGTTCCATATCCATAACTAAAGATAGAGAACAACTTAGAACAGAAAATAAAAAATAACTTAGTGATAAAGCAAACAAGCACACACGAGAATATTCACCCCACGCTATAACTCCCCGGCAACGGCGCTAGAAAAAGGTCTTGATAACCCACAAGTATAGGGGATCAATTGTAGCCTCACTCGATAAGTAAGAGTGTCGAACCCAACGAGGAGCTAAAGGTAGAACAAATATTCCCTCAAGTTCTATCGACCACCGATACAACTCTACGCACGCTTAACGTTCGCTTTGCCTAGAATAAGTATGAAACTAGAAGTACTTGGTAGGTGTTTTTGGATAGGTTTGCAAGATAATAAAGAGCGCGTAAATAAAAAGTAGGGGCTGTTTTATGTAAAGAAGCAACTAAGTTAGTTTTAGTAGAGAGCTTTTTGTCACACAAGAAAGTTATTTGTCCCTAGGCAATCGATAACTAGACCGATAATCATTATTGCAATTTTATCTGAGGTAGAGGCATAAGCTACCATACTTTCTCTTCTTGGATCATATGCACTTATGATTGGAACTCTAGCAAGCATCCGCAACTACTAAAGATCATTAAGGTAAAACCCAACCATAGCATTAATGTATCACATCCTCTTTATTCCCATACGCAAACAACCTACTTACTCGGGTCTGTGTTTCTATCATTCACGCCACCCACCATAAGCAAATCATGAACATATTGCAAACCCTACAGCGGGGATCCCTCACGCTTGCGCGACATGGAGAGCACCATAGGACATCACCAATAATAAAACATGCAACTCAAACCAATCACGATCATCAATTAACCCATAGGACAAAACGGATCTACTAAAACATCATAGGATAGCCATACATCATTGGGAAATAATATATAGCATTGAGCACCATGTTTATGTAGAGATTACAGTGGGTAAAAGAGGGGTTACCCCGCTGCATAGAGGGGGGAAGAGTTGGTGATGACGGTGGTGAGGTTGTTGGTGTAGATCGTTGTCGCGATGATGGCCCCAGCGACGTTCCGGCGCCACCGGGAGAGAGGGGGAGAGAGCCCCCCTTCTTCTTCGTCTTCTTCCTTGACCTTCTCCCTAGATGGGAGAAGGGTTTCTCGTCTGGTCCTCGGTCTGCATGGCATGGGAGGGGCGAGAGCCCCACCGAGATTGGATCCGTCTCTCTGTCTCTCTTTGTTTCTGCGTTCCAAGATTCTGCCCTTTCACCATTTCTTATATTCCCGGAGATCCGTAACTCCGATTGGTGTACTAGAGCTATAAATGTATGAAAGCTCGACAAAAGAAACTAAGTGGGTGTGCATCCAACTTGTTTTCTCATGAAGACCTAGGGCATTTGAGGAAGCCCATTGTTGCAATATAAAAGCCAAGTTCTATAATGAAAAATTCCCACTAGTATATGAAAGTGACAAAACAAGAGACTCTCTATCATAAAGATCATGGTGTTACTTTGGAGCACAAGTGTGGAAAAAGAGGATAGTAGCATTGTCCCTTTTTATTTCTTCTTTTTTTGGGCCTTTCTTTTTTTGCCCTTTATCTTTTTTGGGGACAATGCTCCATTCATGATTATCATCACACTTCTATTTATTTACAACTCAATGATTACAACTCGATCCTAGAATAAAATATGACTCTATATGAATGCCACAAATACATGGAAGGGCAATGAATCAAGAGTGACATGTATGATAAATTATGCATGGTGGCTTTGCCACAAATACGATGTCAACTACATGATCATGCAAAGCAATATGACAATGATGAAGCGTGTCATGAATGAAATGGTGGAAAGTTGCATGGCAATATATCTCGGAATGGCTATGGAAATGCCATAATAGGTAGGTATGGTGGCTGTTTTGAGGAAGATATAAGGAGGCTTATGTGTGATAGAGCGTATCATATCACGGGGTTTGGATGCACCGGCGAAGTTTGCACCAAGTCTCAAGGTGAGAAAGGGCAATGCACGGTACCGAAGAGGCTAGCAATGATGGAAGGGTGAGAGTGCGTATAATCCGTGGACTTAACATTAGTCATAAAGAACTCACATACTTATTGCAAAAATCTACAAGTCATCAAAAATCAAGCATTACGAACATGCTCCTAGGGGGATATATTGGTAGGAAAAGACCATCGCTCGTCCCCGACCGCCACTCATAAGGAAGACAATCAAATAACACCTCATGTTTCAAATTTATTACACAACGGTTACCATACGTGTATGCTACGAGACTTGCAATCTTCACCACAAGTATTTCTCAAATTTACAACTACTCAACTAGCACACTCTAATATCACCATCTTTATATCTCAAAACAATTATCAAGTATCAAACTTCTCATAGTATTCAATGCACTTTCGATGATAGTTTTTATTATACCCATCTTGGATGCCTATCATATTAGGACTAATTTCATAACCAAATCAAATTACCATGCTGTTCTAAAGGACTCTCAAAATAATTTAATTGAAGCATGAGAGATCAATAATTTCTATAAAATAAAACCACCACCGTGCTCTAAAAGATATAAGTGAAGCACTAGAGCAAAATTATCTAGCTCAAAAGATATAAGTGAAGCACATAGAGTATTCTAATAAATTCCAATTCATATGTGTCTCTCCCAAAAGGTGTGTACAGAAAGGATGATTGTGGTAAAGTAAAAATTAAAGACTCAAATCATACAAGACACTCCAAGCAAAACACATATCATGTGGTGAATAAAAATATAGTCGCAAGTAAAGTTACCGATGGAAGAAGACGGAAGAGGCGATGCCTTCCGGGGCATCCCCAAGCTTAGGCTTTTGGTTGTCCTTGAATTTTAACTTGGGGTGCGTTAGGAATCCCCAAGCTTAGCCTCTTGCCACTCTTTATTCCATAATCCATCAAATCTTTACCCAAAACTTGAAAACTTCACAACACAAAACTCAACAGAAAATCTCATGAGCTCCGTTAGTATAAGAAAACAAACCACCACTTAAGGTACTGTAATGAATTCATTATTTATTTATATTGGTGTTAAAACAACTGTATTACAACTTCTCCCTGATTCATACCCTCTGATACTAGCCATATATGCATCAAAATGAGCAAACAACACACGAAAAACAGAATCAGTCAAAAACAGAACAGTCTGTAGTAATCTGTAGGTTTCGAATACTTCTGTAACCCCAAAATTTCTGAAATAAATTGGTGGACGTGAATAATTTGTCTATTAATCATCTTCAAAAAGAATCAACCTAGTCGCACTCTCCAGTAAAAAAATGGCAGCAAATCTCGTGAGCGCTAAAGTTTCTGTTTTTTACAGGAAGATCGCTAAAACTCCCCCCAAGTCTCCCCAAAGGTTCTACTTGGCAGAAACACTAATTAAAAGCATAAAACCACATCTAAACAGAGGCTATATGAATTATTTATTACTAAACAGAACCAAAAAGCAATAAACAAAAATAAAATTGGGTTGCCTCCCAACAAGCGCTATCGTTTAACGCCCCTAGCTAGGCATAAAAGCAAGAATAGATCGAGGTATTATCATCTTTGGTATGCAATCCGTAAGTGGCTCTCATAATATATTCATAAGGTAATTTTATTTTATTTCTAGGAAAGTGTTCCATGCCTTTCCTTAACGGAAATTGGAATCTAATATTCCCTTCTTTCATATCAATAATTGCACCAATCGTTCTAAGGAAAGGTCTACCAAGAATAATAGGACATGTAGGATTGCAATCAATATCAAGAACAATGAAATCTACGGGCACATAATTCATTTGCAAAAATAAGAACATCATTAATCCTTCCCATAGTTTTCTTAATAATGGAATCCGCAAGATGCAAATTTAAAGAACAATCATCAAATTCACGAAAACCTAACACATCACACAAAGGTTTTGGAATCATGGAAATGTTAGCATCCAAATCACATAAAGCATAGCATTCATGATCTTTAATTTTAATTTTAATAGTAGGTTCCCACTCATCATGAAGTTTTCTAGGGATAAAAACTTCTAATTCAAGCTTTTCTTCATAAGATTGCATTAAAGCATCAACGATATGTTTGGTAAAAGCTTTGTCTTGACTATAAGCATGCGGATAATTTAGCATGGATTGCAACAAGGAAATACAATCTATCAAAGAGAAATTATCATAATTAAATTTCTTGAAATCCAAAATAGTGGGTTCATTGCTATGTAAAGTTTTGACCTCTTCAATCCCACTTTTACCAATTTTGCATCAAGATCTAAAAAGTCTGAATCATTGGAACGCCTTCTAACTAAAGTTGACTCATCTCCAGTCCCATCATTATCAAGATTCATACTGCAAAACAAAGATTTTATAGGAGACACATCAATTACTTTTAGATCTTCATCATTATTATCATGAAAACTAGAAGAACACACTTTCATAAAGCAATCTTTTTTTTTGCACGCATCCTAGCAGTTCTTTCTTTGCACTCATCAACGGAAATTCTCATGGCATTGAGAGACTCATTGATATCATGCTTAGGTGGAATAGATCTAAGTTTCAAAGAATCAACATCAAGAGAAATTCTATCCACATTCCTAGCCAACTCATCAATCTTAGACAATTTTTCTTCAATAAAATCATTGAAACTCTTTTGCAAACTAATAAATTCTTTAATACTAGATTCAAAATCAGAGGGCATCTTATTATAATTTCCATAAGAATTGTTGTAGGAATTACCATAATTATTAGAGGAATTACTAGGATAAGGCCTAGGATTAAAGTTTCCTCTATACGCGTTGTTACCAAAATTGTTCCTACCAACAAAATTCACATCCATAGATTCATTATTATTCTCAATTAAAGTAGACAAAGGCATATCATTAGGATCAATAGGAGCACTCTTATTAGCAAACAACTTCATAAGTTCATCCATCTTTCCACTCAAAACATTAATTTCTTTATCGCATGAACCTTTTTACTAGTAGATCTTTCGGTGTGCCATTGAGAATAATTAACCATAATATTATCTAGGAGTTTGGCAGCTTCTCCTAAAGTGATTTCCATAAAAGTGCCTCCCGCAGCCGAATCTAAATGATTTCTAGAAGCAAAATTCAATCCGGCATAAAAATTTCGTATGATCATCCATAAATTCAAACCATGAGTAGGGCAATTACGAATCATTAATTTCATCCTCTCCCAAGATTGTGCAACATGCTCATGATCTAGTTGCTGAAAATTCATAATATCGTTTCTAAGAGAGATGATCATAGCGGGAGGAAAATACTTAGAGGTAAAAGCATCTTTGCACTTGTTCCAAGAATCAATGCTATTTTTAGATAACGACAAAAACCAAGTTTTAACACGATCTCTAAGTGAAAACGAAAATAGCTTCAATTTAAGAATATCATTATCCACATCTTTCTTCTTTTGCATATCACACAAATCAACGAAGCTGTTTAGATGGGTAGCGGCATCTTCACTAGGAAGGCCAGAAAACAGAACTTTCATGAAAAGATTCAGCAAAGCAGTATAAATTTCACAAGATTCAGCATCGGTAAGAGGAGCAATCGGAGTGCTAATAAAATCATTATTATTGGTATTGGAAAAATCACACAATTTAGTATTATCTTGAGCCATTGTGACAAACAATCCAACACACAAGCAAACAAGAGGCGAGCGAAAAAGAGGCGAAAGGAAAAAGAGGGCTAATAAAACGGCAAGGGTGAAGTGGGGGAGAGGAAAACGAGAGGCAAATGGCAAATAATTTAATGCGAGGGATAAGAGTTTGTGATGGGTACTTGGTATGTCTTGACTTGTGCGTAGATCTCCTCGGGAACGGCACCAGAAATCCTTCTTGCTACCTCTTGAGTACTGCATTGGTTTTCCCTTGAAGAGGAAATGTGATGCAGCAAAGTAGCATAAGTATTTCCCTCAGTTTTTGAGAACTAAGGTATCAATCTAGTAGGAGACTACACGCAAGTCCCTCATACCTACACAAACAAATAAGAACCTCGCAACCAACGCGATAAAGGGGTTGTCAATCCCTTCATGGTCACTTACGAGAGTGAGATCTGATAGAGATAATAATAATAAGATAAATATTTTTGGTATTTTTATGATATAGATTGAAAGTAAAGATTGAAAAATAAAATAGATTGGAAACTTATATGATAAAGATAGACCCGGGGGCCATAGGTTTCACTAGTGGCTTATCTCAAGATAGCATAAGTATTACGGAGGGTGAACAAATTATTACCGAGCAATTGGTAGAAAAGTGCATAATTATGAGAATATCTAGGCATGATCATGTATATAGGCATCACGTCCGCGAGAAGTAGACCGAAACGATTCTACATCTACTACTATTACTCCACACATCGACCGTTATCCAGCATGCATCTAGAGTATTTAGTTCATAAGAACAGAGTAACGCATTAGGCAAGATGACATGATGTAGAGGGATAAACTCAAGCAATATGATATAAACCCCATCTTTTTATCCTCGATGGCAACAATAGAATACGTGCCTTGCTGCCCCTACTGTCACTGGGAAAGGACACCGCAAGATTGAAACCAAAGCTAAGCACTTCACCCATTGGAAGAAAGATCAATCTATTAGGCCAAACCAAACTGATAATTCGAAGAGACTTGCAAAGATAACCAATCATACATAAAAGATTTCAGAGAAGAATCAAATATTGTACATAGATAAACTTGATCATAAACCCACAATTCATCGGATCTCGACAAACACACCGCAAAAAGAGTTACATCAAATAGATCTCCAAGAAGATCAAGGAGAACATTGTATTGAGATCCAAAGAGAGAGAAGAAGCCATCTAGCTAATAACTATGGACCCGAAGGTCTGTGGTAAACTATTCACACATCATCAGAGAGGCTATGGTGTTTATGTAGAAGCCCTCCGTGATCGATTCCCCCTCCGGCGGAGCTCCGGAAAAGGCCCAAGATGGGATCTCTTGGGTACGGAAGGTTGTGGAAGGTGGAAATAGTGTTTCGTGGTGCTCCTGGATGTTTTCTGGGTATATATATATATATATATATATATATATATATATATATATATATATATATATGAGGAAGAAGTAGGTCGGTGGAGCTGCGAGGGGCCCATGAGGGTGGGGGCGCGCCCAGGGGGCAAGCGCACCTCCCTGCCTTGTGGCCACCTTGTTTCTTTCTTGACGTCTACTCCAAGTCCCCTGGATCACGTTTGTTCCAAAAATAACTCTCCCGAAGGTTTCATTTCGTTTGGATTCCGTTTGATATTTCTTTTCTGCGAAACACTGAAATAGGCAAAAAAAAATAGCAATTTGCACTGGGCCTTGGGTTAGTAGGTTAGTCCCAAAAATAATATAAAAGTGTATAAACAAGCCCATTAACATCCAAAACAGATAATATAATAGCATGGAACAATTAAAAATTATAGTTACGTTGGAGACGTATAAACCCTCTGTGGGTGGAGCCCTCCATGGACTCAAGCAACCGTTACCCTTCGTGGGTTGAAGTCTCCATCAATGTGGATGTACGATAGCACCACCTATCTGAACCACGCCAAAAATCTCCCTGTCTCCAATTGCGTTTGCACACTCCAATCCCATCCCTTTACTTTCTTGCAAATTGCATGATTTACTTTTCGCTGCTCATATACTCTTGCCATGCTTGCTTGAATGTATTGTGAATGTTTAAATTTGTGTTAAAACTCTATCTTAACTTGAAGAAAATAAAAAAACTGTAACTTTTCTTTGTTAGGAGTCTATTCCCCCCCCCCCTCTAGACACCTCTTCTCGATCCTCTCAATTGGTATCAGAGATTTGGTTTCCATTGCTTTGGTTTAAACACCTTTGGAGGAAGATGGATGAGTCTACGTTAGGGAGTCTTAGACGTAGAGTGCCTATACTTGATGGAGAGTTATTTCATGAGTGGAAAATTGAGATGCTTGAGATTTTCAATGAATATCTTTTGAACAAGTATATTGATAGGCCGTGTACACCTCATGTTGATCCTTTGCATCCTACCCTTGATGAGTCCATTGACATGATCTGTAATCTTAGAATTGTCAATTTAATCACTAGAGGATTTCCTAGAAACTTGTTTGCTAGCTTGCCCTCTCTTGATTGTGCTTACACCATATGGAGATTTCTTGAGGAACGATTTCCAAACTATTCCTTGAAAACCCTAGTTGAGATCCTTCATAAGTCTATTGCCTTGAGTAAGATGAGTTCCAATGATCCCAAATTTGGTGATTGTCTATTTGAGCTTACTAATCGTACGCGTGCCATAGGAGATGTTGAATTAGCAATATCATCTCCGAAGCCATTAGAATTCATAAAGATGACTATTGTGATGACCATTTATCTAATGAATTGCCCTCTCTAGGAATTGATCCATCACAAGATGATGTTGAACATGGGTACTATGATGAGGATAATGATAGTGACTTTGATCTCGACGAGTCTATGAGACACTTTGTCTTATGGCAAATCTTCGCGGCTACATGGCTGGAGGAAAGGAATGGGTTCTTTATAGTGGGTGTACCGATCACATGACCGGAGACAAGGATATGTTTCGTGAGCTTGCTAAAAACGACGGTCCTCGAAAGTATGTCACTTTTGGTGACAACTCAAAGGGTAAGGTGGTTGGCCTTGGTAAGGTGGCCATATCACATGATAGCTCTATACAAAATGTTATGCTCGTTGAATCTCTTGGCTACAGTTTACTTTCCGTATCTAGACTTGCTGACTTTGGTTTCAATGTCCTATTTACTGAAGCTGATTGCCAAGTGTTTCATAGAGATAATCATAAAATGGTCTTTACTGGTAATCGTAGAGATGATCTATATATTGTTTATATCACTAAAAAAGCTCAACGTAGAACTTGCTTAATTGCTAAATCTTCTAAAGGTTGGTTGTGGCATAGAAGATTAGGTCATGTGGGCATGCGAAATCTTGATAAGCTTATTAAAGGTGATCACATCCTTGGAGTAAAAGATGTTAAATTTGACAAGGATAGATTGTGCAGTGCTTGTCAAGCAGGAAAACAAGTCGGAGGAAGTCATCCCGTAAAGAACATCATGACCCCGAGGAGACCACTCGAGCTACTTCTGTAACATCCCAAATTTTCAATTTGGAATGTTATACATAGATCATTCATGTATATCATATTTTATTGCATTTTGTTTTGTGATCCTAAAAATCCTAAGCAACTCAAGGACCCACGGAGAGAGTTGGGGTTCACGATTTTTTATATTTGAATTTTTATCATATATTGAAACAGGGATCATTTTGGTTTTAATTATTTTTCTCTCCGAAAATATTTCATATTAAAATATATGAGCGGAGATAATATGACTTCTCAAAAATAAATGAAATATTGCAGGAAAAATATTAAAATCAAATAAATAATTTTATTTGGATTTTATTGCTATTTTATTTGAATTAGAAAAATATGCATTTTTCAAAATTGCATTTTAGGCCAATAAAATGTTCACTTTGTTCTAGATATACTATTTAGACAGTAAAAAATTGTTTTGGTATAGATTTTTATTTAATTTTCTAGGATTTTTCTGGTGAAATCAGTTTTTAAAAATGTTTTGCTTCGGACCGACTGGGCCGAAAGCCCAGCCGTCCCACTCCGCCGCCGCCTTCATCCCCGAGCCGGACTCCTCGAGGGAGTCCGAGCCGCCGGCGACGCCACCCCGTCGCC
>NC_041384.1:656788785-656869366 GCF_002162155.2 Triticum dicoccoides
AAGCCGACCCGGGGCCCCCTGGAGCCCCAAGACGAAGCCGCCGCCGCCTGCCTCGCCTTGCTGCCGCCTCCCGAGCGCCGCCGCCGCTGCATGCCCGTCACCGCCGCTGCTGCCCATGCTCAAATGGATCGTAAGATTATTCATGCTAGAAACTCTTGTGTGCAGCCACAAGCTATTATGGGCTCTAGCATAGTTGAGTAGGTTGCATGACCTCTTTCACTGGTGGGCAAGCAGATGTAGGGGAAAGTAGGTGTAACTGTCCACCCAGAGTAAAGAGTTAGTGTTTCTGAAAGACTGTGTCTCGGTCATTAGTTTCTCAAACACCATGTAGTGCAAGAAATTCAACGAAGGAGATCGAGTCTTGTGGGGAAAAGTGCGCAAACCTCTGCAGAGTGTACAAACTAATCGTGGTTAGTCGTGTCCCTGGTTATGGACATCTTGAGTATCTGGTACTTGAATTATTGATTTGATCTCATCACTCTAAATTATTTGTTGGGTTGTTAATGACTACTTTATTTGGGATTGAGTTGGAGGAACCTTCTCAATGATGTTTCAACCACCATGATAGTTAAATAAAATATATTCCTTTGTTGTATGGAAAATTTGGCTTTTCGCAAAACATTATAACCATAGAGCCTCCACCAGCCATATATGCGTGTAATGATACCATTTATCTGTTCATTGCTCTACTGTGTTATATTGCCAGCATATTCCATGTGCTGACCCGTTTCGGGCTGCAACATATCATGTTGCACTCTTTTCACACGAGGAGTAAGGTGCACTAGGTTGTTTGTCATGCACTCAGCTATGCCGTTGGAGTTGATGGACTCACTTTATCTTCCAAGCCTTCCGTTGTTATCTTATTTAGATGGCCTTAAGCCATATCTATTGTAATAAGTTCTGTCTTGAGACATTCAATGTAATAAGTGTGTGATTGCTACTCTGTTATAAACCCATTCGAGTACTGTGTGTCAACATTACCGATCCAGGGATGACACTGAACACAGAGACTTGACCGTCTGAGATCGGGTCGCTACAAGATGGTATCAGAGCACACGCTAAATGTAGGACACGATCACTAAGATGAGCCATAGGTCACTCTTCTCTACCCATTTCTGACTCCTCTCCATTTTTCTACTCTTGAGGATGGCGGACACAAGAAATAAGTTTACACAGCCGGATGAAGACAAACCTTTTGGACGACACTTGAAGGAAGTCACTAGGTACCTGAATATTGGAATACCAAGCTTCACTGGGACCTACACCGCCACACTACCAGAAGAGGAATGTTGGATGATTTGAGTTCAAGTTCCAAGAAGAACATTCACGCCAGTCACTGAGCCCATAGAGTTTTCCTTTGATGCACCAACCTGGAGTCTAGGAAAGAGCATGGTAGCCCACATCGCCATGGGACGCAACGGCGAAGTTTATCACAAGGAGCTTAAGGACACTATCTAACAGATATGTGGGTGCCGATATGAGCAATGGGAGATGATCAGCACCAGGTAGGACAGGTCCATTGCAGCCTTCGTCCAGGAGATAAATCATCACATTCGCTGCTAGGAGAACCAGATGTGCGCAAGCATGATAGATTTGAAGAAGGCGATGACCAGGATCACAAAGCTAGAAGAGGAACTCAAGTCTACGCGCGATGGATATGAGGAGGAAATGACGATACTAGTGGAGAAGAATGACGACCTAACAAGGAAGCTAGGAGGTTTTATGGGAGATGCCGCGCCAGGAGGAGAAGACGACGAACCTAAGGAAATTCGTTCTGAAGACTACATCATCATCGACAATACCGACTCCGACCCAGATGGTAGTGATGATTATTATGAAGACGAAGCTGGAGTAGATATCATGGAGTCTTCTACCGATGAAAATTTCTAGTAGACCACCATATTGTTAGTAGTATTCCCCCATGTATATATTAGTAGTCCGAGCACTATAATGATAGCTAGATCGATTGTATGCCCTTGCTTGATATTGATTTGGTGTGATATGATTGTGTTTGTCTCATGTGCATATGGGCAGTGCTTTCTCATTAGACCCCATTCCATTCTAATCTCTCCCCTCTAAAACCCATCAGATGCCTCCGAGACATGACCCCGGATTTGCCTTCCCACTGGAGCTCACTTAGTTGATCCAGCAGCAGAATACACTGATGCAGTTGCTAGTTCAGAATCAGGGCAACAACAACAACAATAACAACAACAACCCTCCGCTACCACCTCCAGTTGACAACTTAGCCCATTTTGTGAGGTTACAGCCACCGGTGTTTTCCAGTAGCACTGAGCCCATATTTGCGGATGACTGGCTACGCAGGATTGGAAGGGAGTTAACCACTTCCGATTGCACACATGCTGAGAAGGTGCGTTTTTCTGCACACCAATTGAATGGACCCGCGGCGGCATGGTGGGATAATTACACAGCCACTTTCCCCATAGCCAATGTTACTTGGGAGTAGTTTCATCAAGCATTCCGCACTGCTCATGGATCAACTGGAGCTATGAGCATGAAGAAGCGTGAGTTCCGCAAATTACGCCAGGGAAACCGTACTGTAGGTTAGTACATGGAGGAATTTAGCAAGCTAGCTCGTTACGCCCCGGATGATGCAGCCACCGATGCCGCAAAGCAGGAGAAGTTTATGGAAGGACTAAACGATGAGATGAGTATGCATTTGATGGTGGCAACATTCAAAAACTACCAGGAGTTGGTAGATAAGCCTCTTATGATTGAAGGGAAGCAGCAGTAGATTGAGAGCCGCAAGAGGAAGTATGGACAAGGGAAATACAATTCATGAGCTCAGCAGAAACCCC
This sequence comes from Triticum dicoccoides, assembly GCF_002162155.2. Lineage (NCBI taxonomy): Eukaryota > Viridiplantae > Streptophyta > Magnoliopsida > Poales > Poaceae > Triticum > Triticum dicoccoides. The sequence goes on from NC_041384.1 coordinate 656,791,605, forward strand.
GTTTCACCCCAAACCCGGGAGGATTTACGCATAACCATGGAGTCCATAACCACAATGGAGGAATTCCACATAATCAATGGCTCTACGAATGGAAATGGGAGTGGAGCAAGCAGTCAGAACCGCTCTAATCCAACCACCCCCGCCAAGAATTACCTAAGTCACATTACTTGTTTCAAGTGCGGGAAAACTGGACACTACGCCACCGAGTGTTCTGAAGCAAAGAATGTAAATGGCAATGGAAGCTCTGGGAAGAAGCCCAACCCTTTCAATAAGGGATAAGTGAACCACGTGAACGTGGAGGAGGTTGAGGAGCAGCCAGATGCAGTTATCGGTAAGTTTTTGATTAAGTCATTTACTGCAATAGTTCTTTTTGATGCTGGTGCATCGCATTCATACATATCAAGGGGATTCGTGGATAAGTATAAGTTGCTCACCAAAGTTATTAGGACACCTATGTTAGTAAGATCACCCGGAGCTGAGTATATGGCAAGAAGTGGATGTTTTCAGATGCCATTGACCATAGGTAGGCATGTTTTTCCCTTAGACTTGATAATTTTGGAATCCCGAGGATTGGATGCGATACTCGGTATGGATTGGCTATCGATGTATGGAGGAAACATCGATTGCGCTAGTAAGTCAATTCTGCTCACCACACCGGAGGGAAAAAGGATTAAGTATGTATCCAGGTATACTCCTAGGAGTACTCACATAAATTCCGTCACGGGAATTGTTCAGGAAGAAGTGACTGTAGTAAAGGATTACCCATATGTATTTCCAGAGGAAGTACCAGGTATGCCCCCGGATCGAGACATTGAGTTTTGATAGAGTTATTGCCAGGCACTGGACCAGTATAAAAGACACCATACCGGATGCCCGCAAAATGATCTGGAGGAGATTAAGAAATAGATTAAGGATTTATTGGAGAAAGGTTACATTCGACGAAGTTTGTCACCATGGGGAGCCCCAGTGCTCTTGGTTGAGACGAAGGACAAGTCTCTGAAAATGGTTGTTGATTATCGGGCATTGAATGAAGTGACCATCAAGAACAAGTACCCACTACCGATGATCAATGATTTGTTTGACTAGCTGCAAGGAGCTAAAGTCTTTTCCAAGATCGATCTTCAATCAGGATACCACCAGCTGAAGATTCGAGAACAGGATATACCTAAGACAGCTTTCACCACTAGGTACGGGCTGTATGAGTATACGGTTATGTCATTCGGATTGACTAACGCCCCTGCCTATTTCATGAGTATGATGAACAAGGTGTTCATGGAGTTCTTGGATAAATTTTTTGTGGTGTTCATTGATGACATTTTGGTGTACTTGAAGAATAAAGAGAGGCATAAGGAGCATTTGCGTTTAGTTCTCGACAAGCTCAGGGAACATCAGTTATACGCCAAGTTTAGCAAATGTGAGTTTTGGTTCAAGGAAGTTGGATTTCTTGGACATGTTATACCAAGAGAAGGTATAGCAGTAGATCCTACCAAGGTTCAGTCAGTCACTGAGTGGTTGGCACCCACCTCAGTTGATCCACAGTTTTCTGGGACTCATGGGATATTATCGGAGATTCATTGAGAATTTCTCTAAGGTTGTGCTACCTCTTGAGCACTGCGTTGGTTTTCCCTTGAATAGGAAAGGGTGGTGAAGTAAAGCAGCATAAGTATTTCCCTCAGTTTTTGAGATCCAAGGTATCAATCCAGTAGGAGACCACGCGCGAGTCACCTCGTACCGACACAAACAAATAAGAACCTCGCAACCAACGTGATAAAGGGGTTGTCAATCCCTTCACGGCCACTTGCAAGAGTGAGATCTGATAGAGAAAATAATAATAAGATAAATATTTTTGGTATTTTTATGATATAGATTGAAAGTAAAGATTACAACATAAAATAGATTGGAAACTTGTATGATGGAAAATAGACCCGGGGCCATAGGTTTCACTAGTGGCTTCTCTCAAGATAGCACAAGTATTACGGTGGGTGAACAAATTACTGTCGAGCAATTGATAGAAAAGCGAATAATTATGAGAATATCTAGGTATGATCATGTATATAGGCATCACGTCCGAGACAAGTAGACCGACTCCTGCCTGCATCTACTACTATTACTCCACACATCGACCGCTATCCATCATGCATCTAGAGTATTAAGTTAATAAGAACAGAGTAACGCCTTAAGCAAGATGACATGATGTAGAGGGATAAACTCATGCAATATGATATAAACCCCATCTTGTTATCCTCGATGGCAACAATACAATACGTGCCTTGCTGCCCCTTCTCTCACTGGGAAAGGACACCGCAAGATTGAACCCAAAGCTAAGCACTTCTCCCATGGCAAGAACAACCAATCTAGTAGGCCAAACCAAACTAATAATTCGAAGAGACTTGCAAATATAAACCAATCATACATAAAAGAATTCAGAGAAGATTCAAATATTGTTCATAGATAATCTGGATCATAAACCCACAATTCATTGGATCTCGACAAACACACCGCAAAAGAAGATTACATCGAATAGATCTCCAAGAGAATCGAGGAGAATGTTGTATTGAGATCCAAAGAGAGAGAAGAAGCCATCTAGCTACTAGCTATGGACCTGAAGGTCTGAGGTAAACTACTCACACATCATCCGAGAGGCCATGGAGTTGATGTAGAGGCCCTCCGTGATCGATGCCCCCTCCGGCGGAGCTTCGGAAAAGGCCCCAAGATGGGATCTCTTGGGTACAGAAGGTTGCAGTGGTGGAAATGGGTTTCGTGGTGCTCCTGGATGTTTGTGGGGTATATGAATATATATAGGAGGAAGAATTAGGTCAGTGGAGCAATGAGGGGCCCACGAGGGTGGAGGGCGCGCCCAGGGGGTAGGCGTGCCCCTGCCTCGTGGCCTCCTCGTTGATTGCTTGACGTCCACTCCAAGTCCTCTGGATCACGTTTGTTCCAAAAATCACGTTCCCGAAGGTTTCATTCCGTTTGGACTCTGTTTGATATTCCTTTTCTACGGAATACTGAAATAGGCAAAAAACCCGCAATTTGGGTTGGGCCTCCGGTTAATAGGTTAGTCCCAAAAATAATATAAATGTGTGAAACAAAGCCCGTTATCATCCAAAACTGATAATATAATAGCATGGAACAATCAAAAATTATAGATACGTTGGAGACGTATCAGATTGCAAAGCCCATGATGGAGTTGTTGAAGAAGGACACCAAGTTTAAATGGACAGATGAATGTGAGGCAAGTTTTCAGGAGTTGAAGAAACGTTTGACTACAGCCCCAATGTTGATTCTGCCGGATATACGGAAATATTTCCAAGTGTATTGCGACGCATCTCGTTTAGGACTTGGAGGAGTACTTATCCAAGATGGAAGAGTTGTTTCATATGCCTCACGTCAGCTTCGACCACATGAGTTAAATTATGCTACGCATGATTTGGAGTTAGCAGCCGTAGTGCATGCACTCAAAACCTGGAGACATTTTCTTATTGGGAACCATTGTGATGTGTACATGGACCATAAGAGTTTGAAGTACATTTTCACATAGAAGGAGTTAAACCTCGGGCAGAGGAGATGGTTGGAGCTCATAAAGGATTATGATATGAAGTTGCACTATCATCCAGGCAAGGCCAATGTCGTAGCAGACTGTTTGAGCCGGAAAAGTTACGCCAATACCCTCGTGAGCGGAGGATTACCAAAGGATTTAGCTGAAGATCTCAGGGGGCTTCGTTTGGAGATAGTCCCTAGAGGTTTTGTTACAACAGTGGAAGTTCAGTGGACATTATTGGGAAAATTTTCAGAAGCTTAGAAGGATGATAAGGAAATTGTTGAGATAAAGGAGAATATGAGCAAAGGAAAGGCCAAAGGTTTTCATGAGGATGAGCACGACACCTTGTGGTTTGAGGACCGCGTTTACGTACCCAATAATGTCGAGATCAGGAAGTTGATACTTCAGGAAGCTCACGACTCACCATACTCGATACACCCTGGAAACACCAAGATGTATTTGGATTTGAAGGAGCGTTTCTGGTGTACTGGTATGAAGAAGGATATTGCCAAGTATGTAGCCGTATGTGATGTATGTCAGAGAGTGAAGGCGGAACATCAGAAGCCAGCCGGATTACGGCAGCCTATGCCGATACCCGAATGGAAGTTGGATAAGCTTGGCATGGATTTCATCATCGGATTACCCAGGACCCGATCGGGATATGATTCTATCTGGGTAGTAGTGGATCGCTTGACCAAAGTAGCTCACTTTATCCCAGTAAAAACCATGTATACAAGTGCAAAGTTGGCTAAGATATATATGACCAGGATCGTATGTCTGCACGGAGTTCCGAGGAGCATCGTATTAGATAGAGGAAGACAGTTCACTTCCAAGTTTTGGCACCTGCTGCACCAGACTTTGGGTACCAAGCTAGAGTTTAGTAGAACCTTTCATCCGTAGACAGATGGACAAACTAAGAGAGTCAATCTGATTCTAGAGGACATGTTGAGAGCCTGTGTGCTAGATTATGGATCTAGTTGGGATGACAATTTGCCCTACGCGGAGTTCTCATACAACAATAGCTACCAGGCCAGTTTGAAGATGGCACCTTTGGAAGCCTTGTATGGATGAAGGTGTAGAACGCCGTTGATGTGGGATGAAGTTGGAGACCGTCAGTTGTTTGGACCGGATTTCATTAAAGATTCAGAAGAAAAGGTTAAGCTGATTCAAGACAGACTAAAGGTAGCTCAGTACAGGCAGAAAAGTTATGCAGACTCAAAACGCAAGGAGGTAGTCTATGAAATCAGAGACAGAGCATATCAGCGAGTGTCACCTCTGCGAGGAGTTAAACGTTTTGGAGTTAAGGGAAAGCGAGCCCCAAGACTCGTAGGACCATACCATATTTTGGAATGCATGGGAGAAGTAGCCTACAAGTCGGAGTTACCAGAAGGACTGTCAGGAGTTCATGATGTGTTTCACGTTTCCCAGTTGAAGAAGTGCCATGCAGAAATGGTCGATACTCCTCTAAGAGACACAGTGCCCCTGGAAGCAATTCAGTTGGAAAGTGATCTGACCTATGAGGAGAAACCTATCAGGATTCTCGAGTTTGCCACCCGAGTTACGCGCAGTAAGGTTATCAAGTTTTGCAAAGTTCAGTGGAGCCACCATATCGAGGATGAAGCTACCTGGGAACGAGAGGATGATCTATGGAAAGACCACCCACACCTATTTTCTAGCCAACCCGAATCTCGAGGGCGAGATTCATCTTAAGGGGGGTAGGTTTGTAACATCCCAAACTTTCAATTTTGAATGTTATACATAGATCATTCATGCATATCATATTTTATAGAATTTTTATTTGTGATCCTAAAAATCCTAAGCAACTCAAGGACCCACGGAGAGAGTTGGGGATTTCACGATTTTTCATATTTGAATTTTTAACAAATATTGAAACGACGATCATTTTGGTTTTAATTATTTTTCTCTCCAAAACTATTTCGTATTAAAATACATGAGAGGAGATAATATGACTTCTCCAAAATAAATGAAATATTGGAGGAAAAATATTAAAATCAAATAAATTATTTTATTTGGATTTTATTGCTATTTTATTTGAATTAGAAAAATATGCATTTTTCAAAATTGCATGTTTAGGCCATAAAAATGTTCACTTTGTTCTAAATATTCTATTTAGACGGTGAAAATTTGTTTTGTATTTTTAGATTTTTATTTTATTTTCTAGGATTTTTCGGTGAAATCAGATTTTTTTTTAAAGTTTTGCTTCGGACCGACTTGGCCGAATGCCCAGCCGACCCACTCCGCCGCCGTCGTCGCCTTCGTCCCCAAGCCAGACTCCTCGAGGGAGTCCGAGCTGCCGCCGACGCCACCCCGTCGCCCCTTCCCCAAGCCGCCACCTCCCCCCCCTCTTAAAAGCCGACCCGGGGCCCCCTGGAGCCCCAAGCCGGAGCTGCCATCGCCTACCTCGCCTCGTCACCGCCTCCCGAGCGCAGCCGCCGCTGCTGCCCCCGCTCCGTCGCTGTCCGCGTCGCCCCGCGCCGCTCCGCCGCCGCGCCCCGCCCTGCCTCGCCTCGCTGGAGCCGCTGGAGCCGTCGCTGTTCCCGATCCACCCCGAGCCGCCGTTTTTTTGGTTTTAGGTAAAAACCCATGGGTCTTTTAAAAAAAACCTAAATGTGTTTTTTTTTAATTTTATCGGTTTGGTTTTCTCGGTTTAGTTGTTTAGCGGACGTTCGTCCGTTCATTCATTTTAATGAACGTTGTTTGTCAGTTAACTGCAAACAATGAACGTTCGTTCATTAGCCTGTTCGTCTTGTTTTATTTTCTAGGGTTTTCCCATATTATTTTCGATCGTGATTTCTGCCCTGATCTTCGTTTTAGTTTATCTTTTCGCTCGTTTATCCAAATCAGGTGAAACAAGCGCCTAGACCTTCGTCTCGAAGTCCTCTTTCTGTTTAACAAACTTGAACAAGATTTTGGTACTGTAAAATTTGTGTTTAGTTCATATTAGTAAATGGGTCTTGTTTCTTTCGTAGTTTGAGTTTCGTTGCTCCATTTGATTTGATTCTTTTTGGAAACCGGAGTTCTTTAGTTGAACTTTCTGGTTATATCTTCTTATTTGAGTGTTACCCATGCATCTTTGATTGATTGCTTATGTATGCTATTGTTTGTTGCGATTGAATTCCCGGAGTGTGAAGCGTGCTACTACGAGTCTTTAGGATTTGCAGATCGTCAGCAGCGCAAGTAACACATTGATCATACCCCCTTTATTACCCAGTTTTTATGCATTAGTAACAATCCTCACACATTGCATGAGTAGGATCTCTTAACATGTGGGTTTTGGGATGTAGTTGATGAGGTAGAACCTATTACCCTTTTATTATCAAACCCTTGGGAGTTACTTCTACGTTATGCTTAAATTGCCATGCTATGCTCGTAGACGTGGTTTGGGTTTGAGTGTATCCATGACAGTTGTGAGTTGTTAATTAATGGTTCAACTTAAGGTGGCAACTTTAGTACACATCTGGGTGGATTGCTTGTGGGCACTTGGAGAATCCAGTGTTGTCCTAGGATATCCCAGAGTACCCGTGTGATCATCCTACGGTCCGCCACCCAGGCTCAAAGGGATCATAAGATTATTCATGCTAGAAACTTCTATGTGCAGCCACAAGCTATTATGGGCTCTAGCATAGTTGAGTTGGTTGCATGACCTCTTTCAATGGTGGGCTAGCAGATGTAGGGGAAAATAGGTGTAACTGTCCATCCAGAGTAAAGAGTTAGTGTTTCTGAAAGACAATGTCTCGGTCATCTGTTTCTCAAACACCATGTAGTGCGAGAAATTTAATGGAGGAGATCGAGTCTTGTGGGGAAAAGTGCGCAAACCTCTGCAGAGTGTACAAACTAATCATGGTTAGCCGTGTCCCCGGTTATGGACATCTTGAGTATCTGGTTCTTGAATTATTGATTTGATCCCATCACTCTAAGTTAATTTTTTGGGTTGTTAATGACTACTTTAATTGGGATTGAGTTGGAGGAACCTTCTCAATGATGTTTCAACCACCATGGTAGTTAAATAAAATATATTCCTTTGTTGTAGGGAAAATTTGGCTTTTCGCAAAACATTATAACCATAGAGCCTCCACCAGCCATATATGCATGTAGTGATAGAATTTATCTGTTCATTGCTCTACTGTGTTATATTGCCAGCATATTCCATGTGCTGACCCGTTTCGGGCTGCAACATATCATGTTGCAGACTTTTCAGACGAGGAGTAAGGTGCGCTATGTTTTTTGTCATGCACACAGCTATGCCGTTGGAGTTAATGGACTCACTTTATCTTCCAAGACTTCCATTGTAATCTTATTTAGATGGCCTTAAGCCATATTTATTGCAATAAGTTCTCTCTTGAGACATTCGATGTAATAAGTGTGTGATTGCTACTATGTTATAAACCCATTCAAGTACTGTGATGTCAGCATTACCGATCCACGGATGACACTGAACACAGAGACTTGACCGTCTGAGGTCGGGTCGCTACAACTTCATATGGATCTCTTTGGTCCCAATACCTACAAAATTCTTGGTGGAAACTCATTTGGTCTAGTTATAGTCAATGATTTTTCAAGATTTACGTGGGTGTTCTTTCTTGATGATAAATCTCAGGTCCAAAAGATCTTCAAGAACTTCGCTAGGAAATCCCAAAATCAATTTGAAGTGAAGATCAAGAAGGTTCGCAGTGAAAACGGAACGGAGTTCAAGAACGCAAATGTGGATACCTTTCTTGATGAAGAAGGGATTTCGCACGAGTTCTTGGCTACGTACACACCTCAACAAAAAGGAGTTATTGAGAGAAAGAACCGAACTCTTATTGAGATGGCGAGAACGATGCTTGATGAGTACAAGATGCCAAAACACTTTTGGGTGGAAGCGGTTGAGACGGCTTGCCATGCAACAAATCGCTTGTATCTTCACAAGCTACTTGGGAAGACGGCATACGAGCTCCTCACCGGTAACAAACCCCAAGTAGGATACTTTCGAGTGTTTGGCTCAAAGTGTTAAATTCTTGATAAGCATCACCATTCTAAATTTGCTCCTAAATCTCATGAGGGTTTCCTACTCGGTTATGGATCAAACTCTCACACTTACCGTGTCTACAACAATTTCACCCGAAAGGTTGAAGAAACAGTAGATGTGAAGTTTGATGAATCTAATGGCTAGTAAGTAGAGCAATTGCCAATTGATGTAGGAGACAAAGACCCTTAGGAAGCAATCCAAGACTTGTCTATTGTCAAGATTCGTCCAACGGAGGTGAAGGAGAGTACCTCGTCTGTCCAAGTGGAAGCTTCTACCTCATGACAAGGTGAACCAAGAGTTGACATGGAAGCATCCACAAGTGGTACATGCCAAGATGAAGAAAACGAGTAAGTACACCAAGATGAACCTCATCAACCTCCTTCTCCACCATGATGAGAGAACAACAACGTCAACAATGAAGAAGGCCAAGAAGAAGAACGAGATGATGAAGAAGATGCTCCACCCCGACCCAAACAAAATTCCCACGAGTTCGAGAAAGAGTTTCACGAGACCATCCCGTTGAACAAATCTTCAATGATATTCAAACCGGGAGAATCACTCGCTCTAAAACTCGTTTGGCTAATTTTTGTGAACATTATTCATTCATCTATAGCATTGAAACTATGAAGGTTGAAGAAGCATTGGAAGATCCGTATTGGATAAATTCCATGCACGAAGAGCTACACAAGTTTGAGAGAAACCAAGTGTGGACATTGGTCGAGAAGCCCGACAACAACACAACATCATTGGTACCAAATGGGTGTTTCGCAACAAGCAAGACGAAGATGGTCAAGTCATCCACAACAAAGCACGTCTCGTCGCCCAAGGCTACACTCAAGTCGAAGGTATGGACTACGGTGAGACATATGCCCCCGTTGCTAGACTTGAGTCCATTCGCATCTTTCTTGCCTATGATAATCACCATGATATCACCCTATACCAAATAGACATTAAAAGTGCTTTGTTAAATGGTGAAATTGAGGAGGAAGTTTATGTTAAACAACCTCCTGGCTTTGTTAATCCTAAGAAACCCAATCATGTTTACAAACTTCACAAAGCTCTTTATGGTCTTAAACAAACTCCTAGAGTGTGGTATAAATGCTTGACCAAGTTCCTTATTGAAAAAGTCTTTGAGATTGGGAAGATTGATTCTACTCTTTTTACTAAAAGGGTCAATGGTGAATTATTTGTGTGCCAAATTTATGTCGATGATATCATATTTGGTTCAACTAACCCTCATTTTAGTGAAAAGTTTGGAGAGCTAATGTCGGAGAAGTTTGAGATGTCCATGATGAGTGAACTCAAGTTCTTCCTTGGTTTGCAAATCAAGCAAACTAAGGAAGGCACCTTTGTTTCTCAAACAAAGTATACCAAGGACTTATGCAAGAAGTTCAACATGCAATAAAGCAAAGGTATGAAAACTCCCATGCCTACTAGTGGACATCTTGACTTGACTAAGGATGGAAAACCGGTTGACCAAAAGGTTTATCGCTCTATGATTGGTTCATTGTTATATCTATGTGCCTCCCGTCCCGATATTATGCTAAGTGTGTGCATGTGCGCACGATATCAAGCGGCCCCCAAAGAATATCATCTTAAGGCTGTGAAAAGGATAGTGAGATACCTAATACATACCCCAAATTTTGGCATTTGGTATCCTAAGAGGTCTTGTTTTGATCTTGTTGGCTACTCTGATTGGGTCTATGCCGGAGACAAGATTGATAGAAAGTCCACTTCGGGTACTTGTCAATTCCTTTGTAGATCTCTCGTGTGTTGGTCCTCCAAGAAACAAAACTCGGTATCCTTATCCACCACCGAAGTAGAATACATTGCTGCAGGTTCATGTTGTGCTCAATTACTTTGGATGACCCAAACTCTTAAAGATTGTGGATCTATGTGAAACATGTTCCATTTCTTTGTGACAATGAAAGTGCTATTAAGATTGCTCATAATCCCATGCAACATTCTCGAACCAAGCATATTGAAGTTCGTCATCATTTCATTCGAGATCACATTGCTAAAGGTCATCATGTTCGTACTGACAAGCAATTGGTGGATATATTCACCAAACTGCTTGATGAGAAAGTATTTTGCCATTTGAGAGGTGAATTGAACATCATTGATGCTACAAAATTGGAGTAGAAACTCCATTCGGATACATGCAAGGCATGAGCCTTTGACTAATCCTTGATGTTTCTCTTATGATGATGATCATATGTCTTGGATATATTTGAACCCTTGCATGTCATCTAACCCTTGTAGGTACTTGGATGAACCAAAATCTATGAGATTGCCAATCACTCACATCTTGAGCAATCTCTACATCAAATTTTGTTTGGTATCGGATTCATGATTGTCAGACTGGATACACAAGTGCTCTTCCTTGCAAGACTAACCCATGTAGGTAGATGAACTCAAACTACAAGTGGTGCTCCAAATCTTTGATGAGCTTTATCAACCTTGAGCATCCCACACAAGTTCAACTACATGATCAAGTTCAACACCACCACCCAAGGTATATTATTCCATCTTAGAGAAGCTTTACCCCGAGTCATGGGTCAAAGCAACTCAACGAGATGCGAATACATCAAATGCTTAAATGAAAAATGGTAACCCCATTTTGAGCTTAAACGATGAGTGTCGGTGTCAAAACCGGCGAATCTCGGGTAGGGGGTCCCGAACTGTGCGCTTAGGATCGATGGTAACAGGAGACAGGGGACACAATGTTTACCCAGGTTCGGGCCCTCTCTATGGAGGTAATACCCTATGTCCTGCTTGATTGGTATTGATGAATATGAGTGTTACAAGAGTTGATCTACCGCGAGATCGTAATGGCTAAACCCTAGACGTCTAGCCTGTACGACTATGGCAATGAATCTATCCTTTCCGGACTAACCCCTCCGGTTTATATAGACACCAAGGGGATCTAGGGTTTACATAGAGTCGGTCATATAAGAAGGAATCTTCACAGTCGGTCGCCAAGCTTTCCTTCCACGCCAAGGAGAGTCCAATCCGGACACAGGTACATCTTCGGCCTTCATGTCTTCACGGCCCATCAGTCCGGCCCATGGATAACAGGTTGGACGCCCGAGGACGCCTTAGTCCAGGACTCCCTTAGTAGCCCCTGAACCTGGCTTCAATGACGAGGAGTCCGGCGCGCAGATTGTCTTCGGCATTGCAAGGCGGTTCCCCCTTCCGAACTCCTAGTTGATCTTCAGATGTACTGATTGTATCCGGACTTGTATGCGCAACCATAGAGGATATAATATTTCACGGGTTCAACCCACCGACCACTTTTTGGTAATATGACACCACGCCTGCCTGGCCATTGCTTGCGAACCGTTTTACCCGGCCTGTCGCCCCACGTTCCAGGACATGGCCTTATTGGCACATCTTATCCAAGCAGAGGTCGTGCCTCCCTTTTTAAGGGATTCCTATCGACCCGAACGTGGGTAACCCAACCGTCGCTTGGGTACAACTCCTTGGAAACAAGCAAGTTTTTGAGGCCCAAGAGGAGACGTTTGATATTTGTAGCCTTTATATAGGGGTAAGACCTGTCTTTTTCTTCCATGCTTGCCTCTTCCTCAACTCCTGCTACCCTGAGTTCTAACACCCAGGTTTGAGTCGCCACCAGCCCCAATCATGTCCGGATCTAGCCGTCAAGGCCGGTGGGTAGCCTCTTCTGTTATGGAGGAAGACATTGCAAAGCTTTGGGGGGCGAGGTACCTGACCGCAAAAATCCATCATCAGCTTCCTGCCGAGGGGCAGGTTATTCCCACCCCAAGATCCGGCGAGAGGGTCGTGTTCGTGTCCCACTTCCTCCGCGGGTTGGGGTTTGCGCTTAACCCCTTCGTCCATGGGCTCATGTTCTATTATGGGCTAGACTTTCATGATTTGGCCCCTGACTCTATTCTTCTTATCTCGGCGTTTATCGTCGTGTGCGAAGCCCTCCTCCGAACTCCTCCGCACTTCAGCTTGTGGCTCAAGACCTTCGATGTGAAGCTGTCGGAGTAAATAGCCATGGGTAGCCTAGCCGGCTCCCCCTGGCCCTTCTGAAAAAAGTTATGAGCCCGCCCGGCTCTCAAGAATCCAAGACATGGGGCCGCCTTCCACTAGCTGGCTGCAACCCAGGCTGGCTTTTGGGAGGCAGTCCGACTTTAGCCCTCATGAGGAGGCCGACTCCAAGAAGCCGGCCAAGAGAAGGCCGACTCCAAGAAGCCGGCTCCCCATAAAGCGGTCAAGACCGTACCCACAAAGTTTGCACCCACCTGACAGCGGTGCGACGGGGCGTGGCTACAGAAGAGCCTGCCACCCCCGAATCCCGGAGCACACCCGGCACAGTGCGCCGTATGGGGTAGGCATGACCCGTCCGGCGCAGCACTGTTGCCATGATGACTCTGGCATCACCCACGACGGGTCGCCAGCGTGGCCCGCAGGTGGTGGGCCCCTTTGAGCAGAGAGACGCCCGAAGGCGGCCACGCCTCCAGCCAGTCGGCCCAAGACAGAGCCGGCTCCCCGCAGCCGGCTTGCTGCCTCCCTCGAAGAAGACGCCCATTAAGGAGACAAGAAGCCGTAAGGCCACAGCGATCGCCTGACAGGCGGCGGTACTGTAGCCACGCTTACCATGTTGAAGCTCACGTCAACAAGATGAAGCCACAGTAACCAGCCGCCGAACAGGCCCTGCACAGTGGGGCCTGCCTGTCGACCAAGGGGCCAGCAGCCGGCAGGACCCACCAGCTGGCGGGCCCCAGCAGCCGGCGCAGAAGCCGGCGAGCGCAATCACAGACGGCTGGGCCCAGTGCCCAGTCGGATTACCATTGTACCCCCGGGGGGTAGGCCTATATAAACCCTCCGGAGCACCCATGCAAAGGGTTGGACCCCCCGCTAGTTCTAGACACCACACGGGGAGTAGAAGCAGGCTAGCCGTGCCCTTCTTCCTCCTCCCCCAAAACAGCTCAAGGAGCATTGTGTAGCTACTTGATTCATCTAGTGAGCATGCGGAGACCCCGCAGAGCAGCAGTAGGGGTGTTATCTCCACGGAGAGCCCCGAAGCTGGGTAAGATCCGCCGGCGTGCATGTCTTCGCCTTATCCCGCTTCCAGGCACCAGTGACGTCTTACTGGTTCCCACAATGATAAGCCACCCGTTGGCATATGTCGCACCTACCACCCGACATTTGGCGCCCACCGTGGGGCCAGGTGCACCATCGTCCGGAGACCTGTTCTGGACGGGAACCTTCTTCCTCCCCCGTGAGCGTAGCCAGCCCGGCACGCCCGATGGCGCTTGCCACGACATGCTGCAAGGCGTCACCAGCGTTTGCGCGGCAAGCGGCCTCGCCGACCTCCTCGACGAAACTCTCATCTCCGACGAGATCGCCTCCGATGCGGGCACCGACCACCTCGCCAACCTTCTCGGCCAGCTCCATGTCTCCAGCGAGCCCGCTGCAGACCTGGAGTCGGTTGGCTCCACCGACCCGATGCCTGTTGACTCTGACACGGCCTCCTACGACGCCTTCCCCACCAACGTCACGATCTACAACAACCCGCTCCCTCGAGCCGACGGCTGCGATGCTGTCACCACCGAAGTGATGGTTGTCGGCCACGACGGCCTGGCCGACGAGAGCGCCCGCGACGCCTCGCGCACGGCGGCCCACGACTTGTCCACTCCCCTCCCGGCTGATGCCGACGACGAAGCACTGGAGGCACGCCGCCTCGCCCTCCTCGCAGAGGGCCGGAGGCTGGCTTCCGTAAGGCGCCTCACTGAGGCCTACCAGCGCGAAGCTGACCGCGCCGCCTTCGGCACGCCGGCCCCGGGCGGGCCAAGCCAGGCCGGCCTTGTCAAGCAACGCGGCGCTGTCATCGCCGACATGCTGGGAGTCGACCGCCCGGTCTATGCCACTCCGCTCGAGAACTTGCGTGCCGCCCAGGCGGCTGTAGATGAGTTGGAAGGCTTGGAGGCCGAAGACCTCCCCCACATGACCCGGCGCATCCAGCAATTGATTGACGCAGCCGCGCAGCGACACGAAGCCGACGCCCGCGCGGAAAGCCCTCTCCCGCGCCGAGAGCACGGCGCGACGTCCCGGACACCGACTACGAGCAATACCCGCGCGCGATGCGAGAAGGAGCCAGCTGCCAGCTGCAGCCGGACCCGGATCTCCATCGAGCGAGACGCGGACGGTCATCCCCGAGCCATGGAATGGCGGGGCGACCCGCCTCCGCCTCCACACCGTGGAGAGAGATATCCCGCCTCGCCGCCAGTGGCGCACCCGACTCTCAGCGGCCGGCTGGGCCGCCGCGAAGGAATCGGCGAGAACGACGCCCGCCATCGGATTGACCGCCTGGCGCGATCCCTGGCGTTGGAAGAAGAAGACGATGTCGGCCCGCCTTGTTTCGGCCCCCGCATCCGCGACGAGCCCTTTCCCAAAGGGTTCTCGCTCCCAAGAGACACTCCCAAGTACAACGGCTCCGTGAAGCCAGAAGATTGGTCGATCGACTATTCCACGGCGGTTAGCATAGCCAACGGCAACTGGCGCGTTGCCGTGAAGTACGTGCCCCTCATGCTGCAAGGCACGGCGCGGACCTGGCTCAACAGCCTCAAGCCGCGTAGCATCAACAGCTGGCTAGATTTCACAGAAGCCTTCATCCGCAACTTCACCAGCACCTACAAGCGGGCTCCCAAGCCCAGACAGCTCTCCTTGTGCGTACAAGGCCCCGCCGAGTCCACTCGCGATTACCTCACGCGTTGGGCTGAGCTCCGCAACTCCTGTGAAGGGGTGCACGAGGTGCAAGCCATAGAATACTTCACAGCCGGATGTCGAGAAGGCACCCTCCTCAAGCACAAGCTCCTCTGCGACGAGCCGGCTACCCTCGACGAGCTTCTGGACATAGCGGACAAGTACGCCACCGCCGACTCCTCAATGAAGACCGAGCTTCGGGTAGACGCGTCCGGAAAGGTACTCAATCCGGCGGCCAAGACGCCGGCTGGGGATTCCGGCCGACACCCCAACTCGAACGACCATAAGCGCAAGGGCCCCGCGCCGCCCCCCGCCAGCCGGCAAGTGGCCACAGTCGAAGATGCGCCGCCTGAAGAACGACCGGCACCCAAGAAGCCCAAGGGCGGCAGGCCAGCTTGGCAGCCCGCCTTCTCCTACGAGCAAACCCTCGACGCCCCTTGCAAGTTCCACAGCGGCGCGAAGCCGTCCAACCACATGACCCGAAAGTGCAATTGGCTCACCCGAATCTCTAAGGGCGAGGGGCTCGTGCCACCTCCGCCTGCCGGCCCGCCGCCTCCGCCTCCGCCGCCTCCGGCCACTCGGCCCGCAGTCGGAGCCGTGCATGACGAGTTCCCTGATGAGCAAGCAACCTACATCGTCTTTACAAGCCAGCCGGAAGACCGGCGCAGCAAACGCCGAGAGCGCCAGGAAGTTGGCGTGGTCGCTGCCAACCCCGCTGGACACATGCATTGGTCAGAAAAGCCCATCAGCTGGAGCCGGGCCGACCATCCGGAAGTGATGCCGTCTCCCGGCTCTTATGCTTTGGTCCTGGAAGCCACCCTTGCAACGGACAGACGCGCCGCCCGCTTCTCCCGTGTGTTGATAGACGGCGGGAGCAGCATCAACATCCTGTATCGTGACACCCTGGAGAAGCTAAACGTCAAGACAAAGCAGCTCACGCCCACTCGGACAGTATTCCATGGCATCGTACCCGGCCTGTCCTGCGCCCCCATTGGCAAAATCAAGATTGATGTACTTTTTGGGGACAAGGAGCATTTCCGCCAGGAAGCGATCTGGTTTGAAGTGGTGGACCTGGAGAGCCCTTACCATGCATTGCTGGGCCGACCTGCCTTGGCCAAATTCATGGCAGTTCCCCACTATGCGTACCTCAAGATGAAGATACCAAGCACCAAAGGCGTCATCACCGTAGTCGGTGATTACAAGAAGTCCTCTGAGTGCGCAGCGGCCAGCAGCCGGCTGGCCGAGTCCCTTGTGATTGCCGAAGATAAGAAGATGCTGGACCGAGTCGTGGCCATAGCCGGAAAGCAGTCGGCCATGTCCCCCGACCCCAAGGAGCATGACGCTCAAGGATCTTTCCAGCCGGCCAAGGAGACGAAGAAGATACCTCTTAACCCCGAGCATCCAGAGAGGTTTGCCATCATCGGGGCAAACCTGAACAGCAAATAGGAAGGCGAGCTCGCCGATTTCCTCCGTGAGAATCGGGACATCTTTGCATGGTCCCCCAAGGACATGCCGGGTGTTCCGAGGAAATTCGCCGAGCACAAACTACACGTTCGAGAAGATGCAAAGCCAGTCAGACAACCCCTCCGCCGACTGTCGGAGGAGAAATGCAGGATTGTAGGGGAGGAGATAGCCCGGCTCTTGGCGGCCGGATTCATCATGGAAGTTTTCTTTCTAGAGTGGCTCGCCAACCCGGTCCTTGTGCTAAAGAAGAACAACAAGTGGCGCATGTGTATAGACTACACAAGTCTCAACAAGGCCTGCCCCAAAGATCCCTTTGCCCTGCCAAGAAGAGACCAAGTGATAGACTCCACGGCCGGATGCGAGCTGTTGAGTTTTTTGGATGCTTACTCCGGATACCATTAGATAAAGCTGGATCCGGACGACCGCCTGAAGACCGCCTTCATCATGCCGTTCGGAGCCTTCTGCTACCTGACTATGACATTCGTCTTGAGAAATGCCGGTGCCACCTTTCAGCGTTGCATGCAGAAGTGCCTCCTCAAGCAACTCGGCAGAAACGCTCACGTTTACGTGGATGACATCGTGGTGAAGACGGAGAAGCGCGGCACCTTGCTGGGAGACCTCAAGGAAACATTTGAGAACTTACGCTGGTTCCAAATCAAGCTCAACCACAAGAAATGCGTGTTCGGAGTGCCAGCCGGCCAGTTCCTAGGCTTCCTGGTCTCCGAACGCGGCATCGAGTGCAACCCGGTGAAGATCAAGGCCATCGAGAGAATGGCGATCCCCACCAAGCTTCGAGACATCCAGAAGTTCACCGGGTGCTTGGCCTCCCTGAACCGCTTTATCAGCCGGCTCGGAGAGAAATCTCTCCCCCTCTACCGCCTCATGAAGAAGAGCACTCACTTCGAGTGGAACTACCAGGCCAACCAAGCTTTTCACGAGCTGAAGAAGATGCTGGCCACGCCGCCTGTCCTCGTGGCACCGACTGAGAAAGAGCCCATGCTCCTTTACATCGCTGCAACCAACCGGGTGGTCAGCACCGTCATCGTAGTCCAACGCCCAGAAGAAGGCCGAGCCCAGCCGGTCCAGAGGCCGGTGTATTATTTGAGCAAGGTGTTGTCCGCCTCAAAGCAGAACTACCCGCACTACCAAAAGATGTGTTACGGCGCGTACTTCACCACCAAGAAGCTGAAGCCCTACTTTCAAGAGCATCCCGTCACGGTCGTATGCACTGCCCCGCTAGCCGAGATCATAGGCAGCCGGGATGCATCCGGCCGGGTGGCAAAATGGGCTATCGAGCTGGCCCCGTACACGATCTTCTACCTGCCCCGCACTGCCATCAAGTCCCAAGCCCTGGCCGACTTCCTCATCGACTGGGCCGAGACCCAGTACCTGCCGCCGACTCCCGACTCCACCCATTGGCGCATGCACTTTGACGGGTCCAAGATGCGCACCGGCTTGGGAGCCGGCGTCGTCCTTACCTCTCCGAAAGGCGACAAGCTCAGATACACGCTACAGATCCACTTTGCCGCCTCCAACAACGTGGCCAAGTACGAGGCGCTCATACACGGGCTCCGGCTTGCCAAAGAAATTGGCATTCGCTGGATCCTATGTTATGGCGACTCGGACCTGGTGGTCCAGCAATCATCCGGCGACTGGGACGCCAAGGATGCGAATATGGCGAGCTACCGTTTCCTGGTCCAACAACTCAGCGGATACTTTGAAGGATGCGAGTTCCTCCACGTACCACGAGCCGACAACGAGCCAGCCGATGCCCTGGCTCGAATAGGCTCCACTCGGCAAGCAATTCCAACCGGCGTCGCTCTACAACGCCTCCTCAAGCCGTCTATCAAGCCGTCTCCGGAATCCGATTCCATCTTCGTGCCGCCCGACCCCGATGCGGCCGGGTCCGGCTCGAAGAATCAAGTAGCCGACCCCAAGCCCCCCGTAGCCGGCCCCGCGGTTTCGGCGGCCGGCTCGGGGACTTCGGCAGCCGGCTCGGGGACTTCGGCAGCCGGCTCGGGGACTGCCACGACCAGCTCGGGGACTTCGGCAGCCGGCTCGAGGACTTCGGCAGCCAGCTCGGGGACTTCGGCAGCCGGCTCGGGGACTGCCATGACCGGCTCGGGGACTGCGGTAGCCGGCCCGGGGAATGCACCAGCACTACAGCCGGCGGTCGACTCCAACACCTCACCGCCCAGCCCGCCCACCCTGGTGGCAGTAGCCACTTTGGCAGTAGAAGAAGTCGCGGCTCCATCATGGGCTCAGTCCATCCTCAACTTCCTAGTAAACCAAGACCTTCCGGCTGACGAAACAAAAGCAAGACAAGTCCAGCGTCGAGCCGGACCGTACACAATCGTCAACAGAGAACTACTCAAGCGCAGCGTCACTGGAATCCTCCAACGGTGCGTCGAGCAAGAGAAGGGCATTGCAATCCTCACAGACATTCACCAAGGAGAATGCGGCCACCATGCGGCCTCAAGATCACTTGTTGCCAAAGCCTTCCGCCATGGTTTCTTCTGGCCGACTGCTTTGGATGACGCCAAAGAATTAGTCAAACATTGCAAGGGATGCCAACTCTTTAGCTCCAAGCAACACGTGCCGGCTTCGGCACTCAAGACCATTCCCCTCACTTGGCCCTTTGCCGTTTGGGGACTGGACATGGTGGGCCCATTCAAGACGGTGCGCGGCGGCATGACGCATTTGCTCGTCGCCGTGGACAAATTCACCAAGTGGATTGAGGCAAAGCCGATCAAGAAGTTGAATGGGCCGACTGCCGTGACGTTCATCACAGACATAACAACTCGGTACGGCGTGCCGCACAGCATCATCACCGACAATGGCACGAATTTTGCCAAAGGAGCCTTGGCACGTTTCTGCACAGCCCAAGGTATCCGGCTGGACTTAGCATCCGTCGCCCACCCGCAGTCAAACGGCCAGGTCGAGCGAGCCAACGGCCTCATCCTCTCCGGTATCAAGCCTCGACTGGTCGTACCTCTGGAGCGCTCAGCCAGCTGTTGGCTCGATGAGCTGCCGGTTGTCCTCTGGAGTCTGCGCACTACACCAAACAAGTCAACCGGCTTCACCCCCTTTTTCCTTGTGTATGGTGCCGAGGCGGTCATCCCAACTGACATCGAATTCGACTCGCCTCGAGTAACCATGTACACAGAAGCAGAAGCCAAGGAAGCATGAGAAGACGACGTAGACCTGCTGGAAGAGAGCCGGCTGTTAGCCCTCAGCTGGTCCGCCATCTACCAGCAGGGTTTGCGCCGCTACCACAGCCGGAAGGTTAGGCCAAGATCTTTCCAAGAGGGCGATCTTGTGCTCCGGCTGATCCAGCGAACAGCCGGCCAGCACAAGCTCTCAGCCCCTTGGGAAGGCCCTTTCATCATCAGCAGAGCTCTAGGCAACGACTCCTACTACCTGATCGACGCACAGAAGTCGAAGGCACGCAAGAGAGACGACTCCGGCAAGGAGTCGGAACGGCCATGGAACGCCAACCTCCTTCGAAGGTTTTATAGTTAAAAGGCAGTATGTATCGTGCTAACTTTTGTATTAAGTACAAGACAATAGGCCCCCCGAGGAGGGCTCGGGGACTGCCATCCCTTATTTATGAATGAAAAGTATCATGCTTATGACCTTGTCATTTCATTTACTTGTCCCGTCCGGCACCGGGTTCGACTAGTCGGCTCGGGGACTGGCCGACTGGAGTTATATTAGAAGTCCTACCCGCAGTCAGACAAGTAGTGTGCCGGCTCTCAAGCCTTCTCTTGCCAAAGTCGCAGTCCGAAGAGCCGGCTGTCCGGCTGGCAAGAGTTAAAGGCAGGAACGGGCACCCACACGAAAAACGGCTAGGGACTAGCGGACTAATATAACAAAAGTCGGTTTTTCTTACCCCGCCGACCGACTACCAGAGTAGCCGGCCGGCCAGTTTCCATTCACTTCACTTTAATCCAAGAAAGCTCAAGTACTTGCCTCCCCAAAGAGGGAAGGCGGCAAAGGAAAAAGCCTAAGGATAAAAAAGCATACGCGAATGGAAACCAAACATGCAAATAATAATATTTACATAACAAGACCTCCGAGAGGCCAGCATTCAACATAGTTTGGATACATCCCCAGTGGGTGGAACTACGAAAACTTAACAAAGATTGTTCAAAGACAACAAAGCAGGAAAGATAAAGACGACAGGTCAAGCTGGCGGAGCGGCCGACGAGCCAGACTGGTTGGCGGAGATGGTCGTGCCGGCTGAAGGAGCGGCCGGCTGACGAACTTCGGCCTGGTCGCCGCCTCCCGCAGAGGGTGCGCTTCCACGCGCCTCGTTGCTGGAGGCACGGTCGGCATGAGGTCGGCTGGTTGTTCCACCAGCCGGCTCGACGTCTTCGCCGTCCTCGTCTTCGTCTTCTTCGCCCTCGTCGCTGGAGGCAATCTCCTCCGCCGAGTCCTTGCCCACCGCCGGGTTCAGCACGAACCACTCCTCCGGCTGAGAAACACCGTCATCATCGATTTCGGGTGCGAAAACACTAATGTCGGTGCACTCAGCGATCATCGAAGCTTGCTGGGCGATAGCCAGCCTCACCTCCTCCAGCTCCGCGTCAGCCTCCATCCGCCAAGTGCGCAGCTGGTCCAGGCTCAGCCCTGGGTACCAAGCCCGAACGAATTCCAACGCCCGCCCGGCTCCAAGGCGGGCCGCTGATGCTTTCCAAGCCTCGAAGCGACCAACTGCGACTTCCAGCCAGTCGGCAGTTCGGCTTGGGGCGCGGGGGATCGTCTCGTCGGGCCAGAGGGCGGCCAACACTTGCGCCCCAGCATGTTGGAGCCGGCGAAGCATCCGATGAACCGGCTGCAACCGTGCCTGGATAGCCAGGAGCTGCTCCTCAAGGGTCCGGTTCGCATCCGGCGCAATGCTGGCCCCCGCTTGACGGCGCACCTCGCGATGGGCCTCAATGCTTTGGGCGGCGAAGGCGGAGTATCCCGGGAAGTAATCTGCAAGAAACAACAAGCAACGGCTCAAGATAAGTCAAAAAACCCAGGCGGCAAGGGGCAGGAGAAGGGCTAAAACGCAACTTACCATCAATCAAGTCCTCGATCCGGCCGAAGCCTTGGTCCAGGGTTCGCCGGGCCTCAGACCAGCTCGCCGCCACGACCTCATACTCCGCCATCAAGGCGTCTTCGCTTTCCCGCGCCGCCTGCAGGGCCGCTTTGTGGCTCTCCTCTTGGTCGACCAGCTTCTTGGCTAGGCGATCCCGTTCCTGGACCAAGGTGGCGCACTCGGCCTCCTTGGTATGAAGGGCGGCCTTCGCTTCGCCGAGCTCCTTCCTCAAGTCGGCGTTGGCCCCTGAAGACAAGAAAAACCAATGAGAAAAGAGTCGTCAAGAAAGATCCGACCCGACCGCGCAGCAGTCGGCCCGAATCTCGGGGACTACACCCAGTGGGTGCGCTGATGCGCCCCCACAGGAGACAGACAAGACCAAGTACATACTTCGGCTGTCAGTCAGGTCGTCGGTCCGCCGGCTCAACTCTCGAGCCTGGGAGTCGAAGGCGGCAGCACGAAGGTTGTGGTATTCCTGAAAATTCAGAAAAAAGCAAAGTAAGAAAGCCGTCGAGAAAGATCCGACCCGACTGCGCAGCAGTCGGCCCGAATCTCGAGGACTACACCCAGTGGGTGCGCTGACGCGCCCCCACGGAAGAAATTAAGAAAGCAAGGTAGCCAAGAACGAAGGACTCACCCGGATAGTGGCTCGCGTTGACAAGAACTCTTGGTTGAGCTGTTGCAGCAGGGCGGCCTGAGCTTGTAGCCGGCTCCGGACCCCTTGAGCCGCCGCATCCAGCTCGCCAGTCCCCCCGCTGGGAGTCCACTCGGACACAGCGGTGCTGACCGCCTCCAGATCTTCCGCCGGCTGGCCCGCGCCCGCAACTCGGCGCAACTCCGGCGGAGCGGCGCCTCCCCCTGCGCGCCGGCCCGTCGCCAGCTGCACCTCGAGGCCGGTTCTGTTCTCCGGCTCACCTCGGCCGGCCCCTCTGGCGCCGCTGACGATTGACCGCCTCGGCCCGCTCCGGTTGGCGCTGCTGGCGGCGCTCTCCCTGCCAAGGCCACGGGGTCCTCCCCCCTCTCCAACAGCGGCGGATCTTGAACGATCTCCTCCGCCAAGGGCAGTGGGGTGTCGGGGGCTACGGCTCGGAGAGGAATGGCGAGCAGCGGAGGCTGGCTGCGCGAGCTTTCCGCCTCCGTCTCCGCGGTAGCCGCCTCCGTCTGGGCCTTGGCTGCCGCTTTGGCCTGCTCCCTTGCCGCTTGGGCGGCCGCCTTCTCCGCCGCCTCGCACTCCTCCCGTGCTTCGCGGGTGTTCCGCTCTGTGGCCTCCCTGAGTTCGGCGCGGGGGTCCACGCGGCGGGAGCTCGAAGACCCTCCAGCCGGCCCCACGACGGAGCCGCCCGGACACCGCTCAAGAGAAAGCGGCGCCCTGTCCAGCAAGCGAGGAAAAGTTAAGAAGAAAATTCGAAGAGAAAGAGAATGATGACAAACATGCAGCAAGGCAATCGAAGAATTACGCCGAGACCGCTTGGGGCTGCTTCACCACCTTGCGGAAGCGGGCCGCCTTCGCGGCCGCCTCGTCTCGCTTTGTCGCCGCGGTGGAGGGCTTGGACTTCTTTGGCCGACTGCCAAAGAGGCCTAGAGCGGCCCAGCGCTTCTGCGCACCGCCGGCCGCCGGTGCGGCAGACGAGCCCGCGCCGTGTTGGTCGGCCGCCGGCTGGCGTCGCGGGGCGACTTTGGCTTCGAATTCGTCCGGCCAGTCCTCGGAGCTCGCGGTGAACCTTGAGCCTCCGGGCTCGGCACTGTCCCCCACGACGGTGTCTTCCATGGCGGCCGCCCCCAAGTCCAGGTCGTCAACGTCGTCCACCATGCGGTCGGGGGTATACTGGCGTTCAATTCCCGCTGCCCCAGCCGCGGCGCAAGAAGAGGGTTCTGCTCAAAAGAACCGACTGGTCAGAAGCCGGCCGACGATGAAAAGAAGATAGAGAGAGAAGCTTACCACGGGCGGAGGATTGGCGCGAGAATATGGCACCTTGCCGTATTGCCAGTCCCCGGTGAGCTTGCAGTTGGCGATGTAGTTAACCATGAGCGCCACCTCCGCGTGGGGCATTTCCCATGTGCTCAGCCGGCTTGGGTCGAAGCGGCCGCTCATCTGACACATCATATGGGGCCGGCTCAGGAGAGGGAGAATCCGGCGCTCCACGAAGGCGGCCACCAAGTCGGCGCCGCGCAGGCCTTCTAACTGAATCATCACCCGAAGCCGGGAGATGGCGGCGTTCCCGGCCGGAGACAATGACCGGGACCGGAAGCTCCACGAGGGCTGCCTCCCAGCCGGCGGGCTGGCTACGTAAGCCGGCAGGTTGATGTAGTCTCCTTCCTCGGCGACATTCTTCACATAGAAATAAGATCTTTGCCAAACCTTCACCGATTGGATCAGGGGGATGGGCGGGAACGGGTTGTTCTCGCTCGCCCTCCTCATGGCGATGAAAGCCCCGCAGGGGGCGGGCACGCCGGCGACGACTGTGCCGAGCTTGCTCTGTAAGAACTCTCCCCAGAGCTCCGGCGTGGGGAGCAGCCCCAAGAAGCCTTCGCAGAGGGAGACGAAGGCCGACAGCAGCATCACCGCATTGGGCGTGAGGTGATGCGGCTGGAGGTTGTAGAATTCCAAGAAAGAGCGCAGAAACCCGCTCGCCGGAAGGCCGAAGCCGCGCAGGCAGTGCGAGCGGAAGACGACCCGCTCGCCCTCCTCCGGTGCCGGCGAGATCTCCTTCTCCGGCGCCAGGCGGACCTATACGTGGTCGGCGCCAGGCAAGCGCCGGGTCTGGCGGAGGAACTCCACGTGGTCTTCATGGACGTTGGAGCCGTCCCATGAGCTTGACAACGCCATGGGAGCGAGGTGGTGTAGAGACGCGACGGCGCTAAGACGGGAAGCTGCGACTGCAGCGAGAGGAAGAAGACGAGGGTTAGGAGGGGCGGAGCGGGAGGGAGCGTGCGAACCTCTGTCACTCTCCCTCCTCCCCCTACTTATAGGCTCACGTGGTGGAGCCGAGGAGGCGCGGCGTGGGGAAGCGTGGGGATCGATCGTGCCCACTCCCCATGTCCCACGATCATCGAGCCTTAACGAGGAAACAAAACTGCCTCGAGAAGGCGAGCGGCCCCTGTGGGCCATGGAAGATCCGCGCCCGGACCAAGGCTCGCGAGTGGCGGACTCGGGCCTGCGGCGGCGTCCCGTCGCGCGCGTGCGCTCGCAGGACCCCGCTGCCACGTGGCCGCGGGGGGGGGGGGCGTAGTCAGCGCGCAGGTCCCCCCTCCTTCCGCCTGTAAGACGTGGAGCTCTCTGAAGTCGGCATGCGCCCGCAAGGCCGGCTCTTCAGGATGGGAAGCTGACCAAGCTCCTCGTCCCCCTGATCGCCTCGGTGCTCGATCAGCTTCGGGGACTACTGTCGGAGTAAATAGCCATGGGTAGCCTAGCCGGCTCCCCCTGGCCCTTCTGAAAAAAGTTACGAGCCCGCCCGGCTCTCAAGAATCCAAGACATGGGGCCGCCTTCCCCTAGCTGGCTGCAACCCAGGCCGGCTTTCGGGAGGCGGTCTGACTTTAGCACTCATGAGGAGGCCGACTCCAAGAAGCCGGCCAAGAGAAGGCCGACTCCAAGAAGCCGGCTTCCCATAAAGCGGTCAAGACCGTACCCACAAAGTTTGCACCCACCTGACGGCGGTGCAATGGGGCGTGGCTACAGAAGAGCCTGCCACCCCCGAATGCCGGAGCGCGCCCGGCACAGTGCGCCCTATGGGGTAGGCATGACCCGTCCGGCGCAGCACTGTTGCCATGTTGACTCTCGCATCACCCACGACGGGCCGCCAGCGTGGCCCGCAGGCGGTGGGCCCCTTTGAGCAGAGAGACGCCCGAAGGCGGCCACGCCTCCAGCCAGTCGGCCCAAGATAGAGCCGGCTCCCCGCAGCCGGCTTGCCGCCTCCCTCGAAGAAGACGCCTCATTAAGGAGACAAGACGCGGTAAGGCCACAACGATCGCCTGACATGCGGCGGTACTGTAGCCACGCTTACCACGTTGAAGCTCACGTCAACAAGATGAAGCCACAGTAACCAGCCGCCGACCAGGCCCCGGACAGTGGGGCCTGCCTGTCGACCAAGGGGCCGGCAGCCGGCGGGCCCCAGCAGCCGGCGCAGAAGCCGGCGAGCGCAGTCACAGACGGCTGGGCCCAGCGCCCAGTCGGATAACCATTGTACCCCCGGGGGGTAGGCCTATATAAACCCCCCGGAGCACCCATGCAAAGGGTTGGACCCCCCGCTAGTTCTAGACACCACACGGGGAGTAGAAGCAGGCTAGCCGTGCCCTTCTTCCTCCTCCCCCAAAACAGCTCAAGGAGCGTTGTGTAGCTACTTGATTCATCTAGTGAGCATGCGGAGACCCCGCAGAGCAGCAGTATGGGTGTTATGTCCATGGAGAGCCCCGAAGCTGGGTAAGATCCACCGGCGTGCATGTCTTCGCCTTATCCCGCTTCCAGGCACCGGCGACGTCTTACTGGTTCCCACAATGATAAGCCACCCGTTGGCATATGTCGCACCTACCACCCGACAGAAGCCGCCAGTGGTAGAGGGGGAGCAGGCCGAGTGCGACGGCGCTACACTGAGCAAGCTTGCAAGCGCCGTTTGGCTGAAAGGATCCTTCGCCAAATCTTCTGATCTGTAGCAGCAGGGGTGGTTCTATATCACCGAGCCCCGCAACTCCAAGTGGGCAACCGCGCCCGCATTCCGACCCAGCCCTCCAACTCAGCTTGCATCGTGGATTAACAAGGGGCTAGATTGGGGATCAACGAATGATGTGCAAACTCTGCAAAGTCGCATCCGAAGCCTCATTGAGAGGGACATCGACATAGCCAGCATCGTTCATGTAATGCTAGTTCGTCGGACCCTGTCATGCCAGCGACGGCCTCTCTGCCTATGGGAGTTCAATCCATAAGGGCCGCGGACTCTTCAGAACTTCTGCGGCACAACGCACAAAGGAATGTGGAGATTATTCTTTGGGAAACGAAGGCAATGGCCGGACACCACCGAAGATGTCGGCATAGACTGTAAACATCCAGACACCTCGGTAAGCACCCGTTTACCGAATACCTCATAATCAGATACCAAGTGGCAAGATACCAATAGTATCATCCTTTTTCAGGGCTGGATAAAGAAGGTGGAATTGATTAGGTGTCCAACTCCCCTTCCCGAAGACTCAGCTACTCCTGTGTTAACAAGGATGTTGGCCTCAGCGCCATACCAGGCATCAGCAGGGGAGGGAGAAAAGACCCAAGATGACCTTGGTTCCGGGGGTAAGTCGGACACTGAGTCCGGAGAAATTGACCTTTCCTTGCCCGAAGACGGAGGCAGAAAAGGACCCACTATCCCTTCTCCAAACAGGAGGAAAAGGGCCGCCTCCGAAGATTGGGAGGGGCGGTCTTTCAAGAAGGGAAAGATGCCGCCGTCGACCAGCTTGGGTTTGGAAAGTGACGCCGTTGAGCAGCTCCAACAAGGGGGCAAGCCCTCGGCCAAACCGTAAGAGAATCCGGTGTACTTTGATAGCATCCCGCTCCGTTGTTGTTACTGAAGATATACGTAACGCATTCATGCATTTCTACAGGTCGGCACAGAGTTTTTCTGGGTGATCCTCTTCTTCGGGGAGTCTTCTTCCAGAGATGATGGAGAGCGAGATGCCTCCTCCGATCTCCTCGCCCAGTAAGGCGGATGACTCTGAAGTGTCATCGCAGAGGGTCCCTTTAGACCAGGGGACAGAAGAGGCAGTACCCAAAGGTGGACCTCCGACCATCCGGGATTCTGGGGCTGATGGTAACAAAGGCCCCGGGCTATCTGGTTCATAGTCGACAACGATTTTGGAGACGGGCGAGCAGATTCCTTCAAAGGATGATTGTGCTTTTGGAGCAGCTTCTGGAGACCCGGAGACTCCGGATATATTGCGGGACATGTTGCGGAAAGCATCTGTCTCGGGGCAACAGCGTACCTTGATGGGTACAGTGAGTAAGAAGATTTCGTCTGCGAAGAGCGGATTGAATGAAGCCTTCATGAGCCTACTGAAGGGCTTCGAGGTTTGTGACATGATGTTTTCAGCTATGTTTCATTTGCAAAGATGTGCCTGTGTACAGGTAGTAGCCCCTGATACTCGGGTTGGCTTCCACTGGGAAGCAAACGGAGGATCGAAAAGGATCGTTTGAGGACTAACCTGATGAACTTTGAACGCGGGTTGCTTCCCCCTTGGCCACTTCCCGGACTATGGAGATTGCCGATTTGCAGCGGAAGCTTGATATAGCAGGTGATGATCTTGCTTTAATCAATGTGCGTCTGGACGAGTCGCAAGGTATGTATTCGGGGCAATCCTCATACATTTTTGTGGTATAAGCATGATGCTGAGATTTGGCTGCAGATGGTGCTGCCGACGTTGAAGTTCTCTGAGCGGAGCTCGCTCGGGCCAAGGAGCAGGCCCGGCGTTGCAATGCTGCTGCCGAAGAGGCATCGGCTGAATTAAAAGCCGAACAAGTTGCATGGCGCCAAGATGAGGGGAAGATATCCACGATGACGCTCGAACTGGAGAATGCTACCAGCTGCTGTGAATTTCTGGATAAGGAGAGTAAAGCCTTAACGGTTGATCTGGACAAGGCCTTACAAGAGGTGAGAGAAGCGCGGTCGGAATGCAGAGCATCCCATCAGGAGGTTCGACAGGCGAGGGAGATTGCGGCTGGAAAGCCCTTTCTGCTGCAAACTAAGTTCGGCGACCCGAACTATGCCCAGCTTAACCAAGTATGGAGTTCTACGGACGAGTTCCTGGACTTGCCGAAGAGTTCTACTGATGTGGCGCAGTATTACCAAGCGCGAGATCTATATGCAACGGAGAAGCTTTTTTGGTCACAGTTTGGCGCATCAAAGCGCCCTCTGTTGCTCAACGAACAGATGTCCAAATGGGCCGAACTTCATAGGATATCCGACGCTGCCATGACGGATGTTGTAATCCGGTTGTGGCCAACTGAGCCTGTTCCGAATAGCTATTTCGGTTTAGTGCAAAGGCTTGTTGACGCGGTGCCGCGTATCGACGCTGTGAAGCGGTCAACGTGCATTGAGGTGCACGGATGGCTTTTGCCCGAGTCAAGACGTTCTGGGGGAAGATGAAGGCCATCGATGTTGCGACAAAGGGTCCACCCAAAGGCAAGGACCGCCCAGAACCGAAGCATTATTTTGAAGATGTCCTAGAGGCCGCCCGCTTGATAGAGGGTCAGTGTTCAAAAGACATAATGTTCGAGTGATGTGTATGAAAGTTGTAAAAGACAATTTTATAGTTAATCTATTTATGTTTTTCTTGAAAGCTTGAATTCCTCCTGTGCGTCCATTTTGATATAATCTGAAAGTTTTCCAGTCGTCGGCTTCAGCCCCCTCGTAGGAAGTACGGGGGTGTTCGGAAAGGCATTTAATCACTCTTTATCCAACGTCTTGGTCCATGAAGGAGGTGATAATGCGGCGAACCAGGCAATCGGACTATAAGGCGTTAACACTTTCACTTAGCCATAGGAGTTTTATGGTGGGGCTACGGCATAGCCCCTGGTATGTATGCGGCATATGGTGCCTTACATATTTGATCTGAAAAAGATCCCTCGTGTGACACGGAGAATCGCTAAAGATTCCAAGAAGTCGTCAAGTGTCTAACCAGCTCTCGCCACATCATGACAATCAATTTTTGGCTTTCTCTACTGAGGTGCTCATCCGGTTTAGACTAGGGCACAATTGCAGTAGTTCTCCCTTTACTACCCTAGCTGATAGAGCGGAACGTAGGGTAGGAAGCACAGGAGCCGGGCAACCCAACTATTGACCCAAGACAATGATTCGGAGCTGATGCATATATGGCCAAACTTGCAACGCCGAAGTATGCTATGGAGTTGTTCAGACTTTTACTGGCAACTCATTTGTTCCCACACCAAGCCCCTGGTGGGTTATGCCAAGGTGTTTCTGTGAAACAACCATGGGAGCCATATTTGTTGGGGAAACAATGTGGGTGATTAGTTCAGATATTTGTTTGATGGGAACCGAGTGATATGCCAATGATTACTTAAGATATATATATATATAAGCCATCCTCCCGGCTATTTGACATGCTCGGGGTTGGAGGCGGAGGAACAAGCATAGTACAGGCTCGAGAAATAGAGAGTGCGGTCTAAAAAAAGTTATTTCGGACCTCTTGTCGCACGTCTGCGCCGCCAGTCCTCGGAGGCGGGGGGAATCCTTGACGGAAAGGACCCCTTGGGTGAGTGTACGGATCTGGACTCCGATAGAGCCGGTTTCCGATTTTTATCATGTTCATCACTTGTTTTTAAAGGATATCAAAGGAAGAAAAAAAGAAAATAAATAATTATAAAAAAAGTTACTGGAGTGCTTGCAGGCTTGTCCGTATTGTGCTTCCACCAATGCCCATGGTATCTTGAGTGCGTAATGATGTATGCATGGTACAAACTTTGTAGGTGTACGGACTGGGCGGCGGAAGCCGGGTTGCTATTTCCGTTCTAGGGGTAGTTGATCCTCGGACGGAGACTGCTTCAGACCCCCAGTTTTTCGTTGGTGAACCTTTCTATCATCCCTGTCGATTGGCGGCTTCCTTCCCCTATGTTCGGCGTTGAGCTTGTCCGCCTGTTTAAAGACCCAGCAGTTTCTGTTGGTATGATTAGCTGGTTTATCGGAGTGGCCATGAATCTGGCAGGATCGGTCCAATATACTGTCCAGGTTGGATGGTTCATCTCGATTCACCTTGAGTGGCTTCTTCCGTTGACCGGGCTTGGGGTTGTTGAATCCGGCGTTGACCGTTGTGTCGCCTGATCTTTCATTGTCATTGTGATTGTTGTTTTTGCTTCCTCGTGGCTTGTCGTTGGCATCTCGGATTTTGGAGGTGCCCTGGTTGTTGGCGCTATTGCTTCTACGAGCGAGCCAGTTGTCTTCTCCCGCGCAAAAGCGAGTCATTAGAGCAATGAGGGCTGTCATGGATTTAGGCCCTTCTTGGTCGAGGTGGCATGCAAGCCATTCGTCTCGGACGCTGTGTCTGAAAGCCGCGAGGAGTTCCGCGTCCGGACAGTCGACGATTTGGTTCTTTTGACTAAGAACCGGGTCCAGAGCTCCCTGGCTGATTCGCCGGGCTGTTGGACATTGTGACTTAGGTCATCGGCGTCCGGTGGCCAGACATGTGTTCCTCGGAAGTTATCGAGGAAGGCCTCTTCCAAGTCCTTCCAACTGCCTATGGAATTTTCAGGCAGGCTGTTTAACCAGTACCGAGCTAGTCCTTTTAGTTTAAGTGGGAGGTATTTAATGGCATGGAGGTCGTCTCCACGGGCCAAATGGATGTGGAGGATGAAATCTTCTATCCATAGTGCAGGATCGGTTGTCCCGTCGTATGATTCAATATTGGTGGGTTTGAATCCTTCGGGGAATTCATGATCCATTACTTCATCAGTGAAGCAAACCTGGTGTGCGGCATCTCTATGTTGGGCCACACTACGGCGTAACTCCGAAGGAGTCCCATTGCGGTTTTCGGCCTGGTCGCGGCGAGGTGTGACACGTCCGAGTAGGTAGCCATCGTCGCGTGTCGAAACATGTTTTCACGATCCGTAGATCAATCTTGCGTTTCCTGCTCTATTGTCCAAGTCCCTCTGCAGGTTGTCTGGGTAATCATGACCTGCATTGTTCTTGCCTTTACGGGGAAGTGGGGCGGTTTGGTGTTCGGCTTGAGTTGCCTCTTTATCCGAACAGAGTTGCCGGCGACCTGCCGCATTGTGTGGCGATGGTATGGGCTCCAACGCCCCGTCATCAGACTGGTATAGCGGTCTGTGCTTTGGCTAGCTTTTGGCTAGGCCACTAAGGTCGTATTCTTCGGAGACCAGGACTTCGGTCCATCTGTCATTGAATAGGTCTTGGTCAGCTTGAAGCCGTTGCTGCTTCTTTTTCAGGCTCCTTGCCGT
Organism: Triticum dicoccoides; assembly: GCF_002162155.2. Classification (NCBI taxonomy): domain Eukaryota; kingdom Viridiplantae; phylum Streptophyta; class Magnoliopsida; order Poales; family Poaceae; genus Triticum; species Triticum dicoccoides. The sequence continues at coordinate 656,823,404 of NC_041384.1, forward strand.
AGCTATCAGCCTGCGCTTGAAGCGCTCCTGCTCAAGGGGCTCTTCGGGTATGATGAAGTCTTCGTCACCAAGGCTTACCTCATCATCGGAGAGCGGAAGGTAGTTGTCGTCCTCCGAACCATTGCTGGGCGGGCCCTATTCATCGGGCCTGGCTTGCCCGTTTTCCTGTTCTTCCTGCTCGGATATTGTTCCCACAGTGTCTTCATTGCTTTCGGCCCCGTCCGGAGTACTATTTTCTCCAGTGCCTATGTTGTTGTGGCGTGACTTGGTGCGGCGTTTGGGGTGCCGGAGCTTAGGCTATGTCTCAGGAGTTTTAACTGGATCTCCCTTGTCCATGCTGCGAGGCTTTTTAAGTGTATCGATCATGTACACATCATATGAAGGGGTGGCCGTCCTACGCCTGATGACTGGTGGGTCTTGGCCTTGCTCCTTATCGGCATCGTCGTCTATACCGTCGATGTCTTCAGAGCCAAAAGCGGGCATGTCGGTTAAGTCCTCGATGGTGGCTATGAAGTGGGTGGCGGGTGGGAAGCGAAATTCTCCCTTGTCAGCCTCTTGCTCGAACCAAACATAGTTCGGCTGTGAGTCCTTTTCCAAGGACAACTTCTTTAAAGAGTTTAGCACATCACCCAAAGGTGAGTGCTGGGAGATGTCTGCGGCGCTAAATTTGAAAATTGATAACCGATCCAGCTCGGTGTCCGCAGGCGTACCTGGTCCGGGACTTATAGCCGGAGACGAGTCTGGAGTTCCATTGATGCAAATATTGCGGGGTGCTGAGTTCGTGTGCGGCTCCAATGCCGCGGACTCTGTGGCCTCGGATGGCACGATCTGCTCCAGTTCTGAGGCCATTGCAGCAACAGGGGCCATCTCCTGGATGTGATCCGATGACAGATTTAAGTTATGTTCATCGGGGCGAGGGGGAGCGATCGCTGCAGTCTCAAATCCATTGAAGATCAAGTCTCCACGGATATCCGCAACATAGTTCAAGCTTCCAAATCTGACCTGGTGTCCAGGGGCGTAGCTATCTGCAACATAGTTCAAGCTCCAGATGGCCAAGCGAGTTGGCCCGTAGTACGAAGCCGTCGAACGTGAAAATCTGTCCGGGGAGGACGGTTTCTCCTTGGACAGCGTCACTATAGAAAATTGAAGGGGCCATCGATCCTTTCATCGACGGCACAGTGGAACTCTCAATGAAAGCACCAATGTCGATGTCAAAACCGTCGGATCTCAGGTAGGGGTCCTGAACTGTGCGTCTAGGATCGATGGTAACAGGAGACAGGCGACACAATGTTTACCCAGGTTCGAGCCCTCTCTATGGAGGTAATACCCTAAGTCCTGCTTGATTGGTATTGATGAATATGAGTGTTACAAGAGTTGATCTACCGCGAGATCGTAATGGCTAAACCCTAGACGTCTAACCTTTACGACTATCGCAATGAATCTATCCTTTCCGGTTTATATAGACATCGAGGGGATCTAGGGTTTACATAGAGTCGGTTACATAAGAAGGAATCTTCATAGTCGATCGCCAAGCTTGCCTTCCATGCCAAGGAGAGTCCAATCTAGACACAGGTACAGTCTTCGGCCTTCATGTCTTCATGGCCCATCAATTCGGCCCATGGATAACAGGTCGGACGCCCGAGGACCCCTTAGTCCAGGACTCCCTCAATGAGTATGACCTACGATCAAGTGTTCTCACTTGACTCCTCAGTCAATATACTCTAACATAGGTGACCCTGTCGCTGACCAATTCTAGATGAAGTTCTCTAGTGTTTCTATGTATTCTTGCATTTGTCTCTTGCATATTTGTTTCCCTTCATCTTGATTTCTTTTCTTTTTCTTTGTTTCTATTCTGCATTCCCTGCATCCAATTCATTGCAAATCTTTGTGAGATCCTTTTTGCCTAGTGAGCTGAGGTGAAAAATGCTCTCTCTGTCTTGCACTCAGTCATACCGATTCGTCTCTTTTGGTCAAGCTAAACCATTTTGGTGCAACCGAAATATATAACTCGGTGTGAGCGATTTCACAATAGACAAAACAATTTGCCACTTGTTCCTGCCTTTTTTTCCAGCTCCACTCGATGATTCTTTTCCTCTACAAGCATCATATTATATATGCTGCTTTGCTCTGTGACTCAAGGACCAAACCTATTTTGACTCATACTCCAGAAGATCCCTGCTTGGAAATTGATATCAAAGGGGGAGAGAGAGAGATCACATCAAATCTTAATCACATAAAAAGGGGGAGAGAGCACTTCAATAGGGAGAGAGATAATCACATCAAAGGCCCCAGATGCTTGGTGTTCAATAGCAGAGAAGTCACACGTCTTTAAGAGGGGAAAGACATGTTTGTCTTATGTTTCTGTGCTCTGATATGTTTTGCTCTGATTTTCTGTTCCTTATATTCTCCCATTATCAAATATAAGATTCAGAGGGAGAAAGACATCTAAGGGAAGGAAATCTTGAATTCATTGCATATCTTTACCTTTGGGGACATGTCTATATCCAATGGGAGTGCCTAGTACTTATTCTCTACATGTCATCCCAGTCTTGGTATTCTTGTGGCTCTTTGGTTTGCTCTGTCTAGTAGTCGTACGTGTGATATCTAACCTTGTTTACTCAGTTTCATCTCTTCCTAAGCCAGCTCAAGACCACAAGGTAAGTATATGCATCACACTCATGTGCATTGGGACTTCTTGCTAATGTACATATTGTTTGCAAGGAGGAATCATGAACATGAAGTTACACTTCACATATTCACATCTTTTGCTCCGATGCATATAGCCAAGATACATGTAACACATTGCTTGCTCTGTCATGTTTATGCATTCACATTCTCTTACATTCCATATTGACATGGATGCATACATGTAGGGGGGCCTATGCATGTTACATGTCTTTCCAAAGCTTTACCTGCTATTCTCTACATCTTTATCTAAAACTTTGATGTATGTTGTCATCAATTACCAAAAAGGGGGAGATTGAAAGCACAAGTGATCCCTGGGTGGTTTTCGTAATTGATGTCAACGTATCTCATGTTGGACTAATTTTTTATCTAGTACATTTCAGATAAGTTCAACAGATGGAGTAGCATGGACAAGAGGATGTGGAACCCCTTCAAAATGCTAAGGACAAAAGATTGGCTCAAGCTTTAAAGCTCAAGACTCTACATTTTACTTTTAGTGATCCAAGGTCACATTGAATCCATAGGAAAAGCCAATACTATTAAAAGGGGATGAGGTGTTTCTTAATGGCTTGCTTGCTCAAAATGCTTAGTGATATGCTCCAAAAGCCCTCAACCCCTTTCTCATATCCACATATGTCCCAAACCAAAAGTCAAACTTGGCCCAACCAATTTGTTCCATACGGCACCACCGAGTTCTCTTGTAATAGCCACTGCCACAAACCCTAATCAATTCGGTCTCACCGAGATGGGCTTGCAAACTCTCTGTTATTTATTGCAATAATTTCAGTCCCACCGAGATATGCAATCGGTTCCACCGAGTTTGCTTGACCAACTCTTTGTTTTGCTTATTACCAAAATTGGTCTCACCTAGTTTGTGTAATCGGTCAAACCGAGATGAGGTTTTACCCTAACCCTAGCACATCGGTCCCACTGAGTTGATCATATCGGTCCCACCGAAAATCCTAATGTTCACATTTTGAACTAAACCAGTCTGACCGAGTTTCATGATTCAGTCCGACCGAGTTTGGTGATTTGTGTGTAACGGTTAGATTTTGTGTGGAGGCTATATATAACCCCCCCACCCACTCTTTATTCGTGGAGAGAGCCATCAAAACATGCCTACACTTCCAACATTCATTTTCTGAGAGAGAAGCACCTACTCATGTGTTGAGACCAAGATATTCCATTCCAACCATATGAATCTTGATCTCTAGCCTTTCCCAAGTTGCTTTCCACTCAAATCATCTTTCCACCAAATCCAAATCAATGAGAGGGAGTTGAGTGTTGGGGAGACTATCATTTGAAGCACAAGAGCAACGGGTTCATCATCAACACACCGTCTATTACCTTTTGGAGAGTGGTGTCTCCTAGATTGGTTAGGTGTCACTTGGGAGCCTCCGTGAAGATTGTGGAGTTGAACCAAGGAGTTTGTACGGGCAAGGAGATCGCCTACTTCGTGAATATCTACCCTAGTGAGGCAAGTCCTTCATGGGCGATGGCCATGGTGGGATAGACAAGGTTGCTTCTTCATGGACCCTTCATGGGTGGAGCCCTCCGTGGACTCGCGCAACCGTTACCCTTCGTGGGTTGAAGTCTCCATCAACGTGGATGTACGATAGCACCTCCTATTGGAACCACGCCAAAAATCTCCGTGTCTCCAATTGCGTTTGCACACTCCAATCCCATCCCCTTACTTTCTTGCAAATTGCATGCTTTACTTTCCGCTGCTCATATACTCTTGCCATGCTTGCTTTAATGTATTGTGGATGTTAAAATTTGTTTTAAAACTCTACCTTAACTTGAAGAAAATAAAAAAAATTGCAACTTTTCTTTGTTAGGAGTCTATTCACCCCCTCTACCTCTTCTCGATCCTCTCGGGAGTGCTAGAAAAGGCCCTAAGATGGGATCTCACGAGAACACAAGCTTGTGATGGCGGAAAAGTATTTTTGGTGTTCCCTCTAATGTAAGGGGAATATTTAAGGACTTATAGTGCAAAGATTAGGGCTGGACGGTCTATGAGGGGCCCACAAGTAGCGGGTGCGCCCCCCTGCTTGTGGCCGCCTCATAGGTCTTCTGGCCTCCTCTCCAAGTCTCCTGGGTTTCTTCTGGTCCAAGAAAAATCACCTTCAACTTTTATTTTGTTTGGACTCTGTTTGATATTCCTTTTCTGTAAAAGTCAAAAACAAGGAAAAACAGAAACTGGCACTGGCACTGGGCACTAGGTTAATAAGTTAGTCCGAAAAATAATATAAAATAGCATATTAATGCATATAAAACATTGAAAATAGATAATATAATAGCATGGAATAATAAAAAATTATAGATACGTTGGAGACGTATCAAGCATCCCCAAGCTTAATTCTTGCTCGTCCTTGAGTAGGTAAAAGATAAAAACGGAATTTTTGATGTGAAATGCTACCTATAATATTTATCAATGCAATTATTCTTATTGTGGCATGAATATTCATATCCATAAGATTCAAAACAAAAGTTTAGTATTGACATAAAGACAATAATACTTCAAGAATACTAATAAAGCAATCATGTCTTCTCAAAATACCATGGCTAAAGAAAGTTATCCCTACAAAATCATGTAGTCTGGCTATGCTCCATCTTCATCACACAAAGTATTTCATCATGCACAACCCCGATGACAAGCCAATTAATTGTTTCATACTTTTAATGTTCTCAAGATTTTTTAACTTTCACGCAATACATGAGCATGAGCCACGGATAGAGCACTATAGGTGGAATAGAAGGTGGTTGTGAGGAGAAGATAAAAAGGAGAAAGTCCCACATCAACTAGGAAAATTAATGGGCTATGGAGATTCTCATCAATCAATGTCGATGCAAGTGAGTAGGGATTACCATGCAACAGAAGCACTAGAGAATAAGTATATGAAAACTCAAAAAAAAACTAAGTGGGTGTGCATCCAACTTGCTTGCTCACGAAGACCTAGGGCAATTTGAGGAAGCCCATCATTGGAATATACAAGCCAAGTTCCATAATGAAAAATCCCCACTAGTATATGAAAGTGATTAAATAGAAGACTCTCTATCATGAAGATGGTGCTATTTTTGAAGCACAAGTGTGGAAAAGGATAATAACATTGTCCCTTCTATCTTTTTCTCTCATTTTTTTATTTTCTTTTTTCTTTTTTTTCCTTTTGGGATCTTTGGTCTCTTTTTTTATTTTTTATTTGGTCTCTTTGGCCTCTTTTATTCTTAAGTCCAGAGCCTCATCTCGACTTGTGGGAGAATCATAGACTCCATCATCCTTTCCTCACATGGGACAATGCTCTAATAACGATGATCATCATACTTTTATTTACATACAACTCGAAAATTACAACTTGACACTTAGAACAAAGATATGACTCTATGTGAATGCCTCATGCATATGAGAACAATATGACAATGATGGTGCGTGTCATAGTAAACGGAATGGTGGAAGTTGCATGGAAATATATCTCGTAATGGCTATGGAAATGCCATAATAGGTAGGTATGGTGGCTGTTTTGAGGAAGGGTATATGGTGGGTTTAATGCAACGGTGAAAGGTGTGTGGTAGTAGAGATGCTAGCAATGATAGAAGGGTGAGAGTGCGTATAATCCATGGACTCAACATTAGTCATAAAAAACTCACATACTTATTGCAAAAAATTATTAGCAAGTACTAATACGCATGCTCCTAGGGGGATAGATTGGTAGGAAAAGACCATCGCTCATCCCCGACCGCCACTCATTAGGAAGACAATCAAAAAAATAAATCATGCTCAGACTTCATCACATAACGGTTCACCATACGCGCATGCTTCGAGAATCACAAACTTTAAAAAAGTATTTCTACTAATCCAAAATTACTCTCTAGCATGAATCTAATACCACCATCTTCATATCTGAAAACAAATGCAAGGAATCAAATTTCTCATATATTCAATGCTCTTTATGAAAGTTTTTATTATATCCCTCTTGGATGCCCATCATATTAGGACAAATTCATAACCTAAGAAAATTACCATGCTGTTTTAAGACTCTCACAATAATATAAGTGAAGCATGAGAGTTCATCAATTTCTACAAAATAAAACCACCCTCGTGCTCTAAAAAGATATAAGTGAAGCACTAGAGCAACTACCTAGCTCAAAAGATATAAGTGAAGCACATAGTGTATTCTAATAAATTCACGATTAAAGCATGTCCCTCTCAAAAGGTGTGTAAAGCAAGGATGATTGTGCCAAACTTAAAAGCAAATACTCATATCATACAAGACGCTCCAAGCAAAACACACATCATGTGGTGCATAAAAATATAGCCTCAAGTAAATTTACCGATGGGTTGAAGACGAAAGAGGGGATGCCATCCGGCGCATTCCCAAGATTAGATGCTTAGTTGTCCTTAATATTACCTTGGGGTGCCTTGGGCATCCCCAAGCTTAGGCTCTTGCCACTCCTTATTCCATAGTCCCTCAAATCTTTACCCAAAACTTGAAAACTTCACAACAGAAAACTCATAAGATCCGTTAGTACAATAAAGCAAATCACCACTTCAGGTACTATTGTGAACTCATTCTAAATTTATATTGGTATAATATCTACTGCATTCCAACTTCTCCATGGTTCATACCCCCCGTTACGACCCATAGATTCATCAAAATAAGCAAACAACACATAAAATCTCTCAAAACAGAACAGTCTGTAGTAATTTGGAAACTTCGTATACTTATGCAACTCCATAAATTCTGAAACAATAGGAAAATCTAGGAAATATGTATATCAATCTCTTATAAAAAAGTCAGATCAAAATCACGCTTCTGTGATTTTCTAAAATTGTAGCAATGAGTGCAAAAGTTTCTCTTTTTCAGCAAGATCAAATCAACTATCACCATAGACCATCCCAAAGGTATTACTTGGCACAAACATTAATTAAAAACACTAAATAACAATTACTACAGAAGTAATATTGTGTATACTCATAAAAACATAAAAGAAAAATATTGGGTTGTCTCCCAACAAGCACTTTTCTTTAAAGCCTTTTATCTAGGCATTCACAAGTTTAATGATGCTCGCATGAAAGACAAGAATTGTAGCAAAAAGAGAGCATCATATAGCATGTGAAAATCACATCTAAGTGTAACATACTTCCTATGCATAGGCATTTTATAAGCAAACAAATTATCAAAACAAGCAAGAACTAGCATATGCAAGGAAGAAGAATAAAACATTGACAATCTAAACATGAAGAGAGGTAATTTAGTATAATGAAAAATTCTATAACTATATTTCCCTCTCTCATAATAATTACATGTGGGATCATATTCAAATTCAACAATATAGCTATCACATAACATATCCTCTACATGATCCACATGCATACAAAGTTGACACACTTCCAATATAGTGGGATTGTCATCAACTAAAGTCATGACCTCTCCAAGCACACTTTTATCAAAAATTTCATAAGATTGATCATTCTCCAAAGTAGTGGGACCATTATTACCTAGATTTGACACTCTTCCAAACACACTTCCAATATTATCACAATCATATTCATCATGAGGCATAAATAAATTTTCAAGATCATAAGATGCATTATCACCCCAATCATGATCATTGCAATAAGTAGCGGACATAGCAAAATTAGCATGCCCAAGCTTGGGTTTTGCATATTATTAGCACAATTGACATTAATATAATTTATAATAACACCATTGCAATCATGCTTTTCATTCAAGGAGCTATCATGAATCACTTCATAAATTTCTTCTTTTAACACTTCATCACAATTTTCAGATTCATGAATTTTTCAAGCAAAACATTATAAAGATAATCCCCCACTTCTATATAGTTGGATCTTTTAAAAAGATTAGCAAGTGGATGGGGATACATACTCTTTTTGCTTTCTGATTTTGAATAAATACACAATAATGGCAAGCAAGCAAACAAACAAACCAAGTAATACATAAAGGCAAACGAGAAAGAAGGCAAATAAAAAGGTAATCCTTTGTGTTTTTCAGAAAGCGCTTTAGAACTGGGGGAGAGGAAAACAAGAGGCAAATGGCAAGTAATGTAAATGCAAGAGATGAGATTTTATGATAGGTACTTGGTAGGCGTGATGTAGAACCTCCCCGACAACGGCGCCAGAAATTCTTCCTGCTAGTTCTTCAGCTTGCGTTGATTTTTCCCTTGAAGAGGATAGGGTGATGCAGCAAAGTAGAGATAAGTATTTCCCTGAATTAAGAACCAAGTTATCAATCCAGTAGGAGGCACAAACAAATCCCAATATACACCTACACAAACTAACAAACACTTGCACTCAACATGAAAAAGGGGTTGTCAATCCCTTCACGGTTACTTGCAAGAGTGAGATCTAATAGAGATAGATATAAAAGGTAAATAAAAGGCAAAATAAAGTAAATATAAATAAATTGCAGCAAGGTATTTTTAGGTTTTTGGTTTTATAGATCTGAAAATATGTGATGGAAAATAGACCCGGGGGCCATAGGTTTCACTAGAGGCCTCTCTCTTGAATAAAGCATACCGTGGGTAAACAAATTATTGTTGAGCAATTGATAGAAAATTGCAAAGTTATGATGATATCTAAGGCAATGATCATGAATATAGGCATCGCGTCTGTGACAAGTAGACCGACTCCTGCCTGCATCTACTAATATTACTCCACACATCGACCGACTCATGCCTGCATCTAGAGTATTGAGTTCATAAGAACAGAGTGACGGCTTAAGCAAGATGACATGATGTTGAGGCAAAATCAAGCAATATGATATAAACCTCATCTTTTTATCCTTAATGGAAACAATACGATACATGCCTCGCTACCCCTACTGTCAGTGGGTGAGGACACCACAACATTGAACTCATCACAAAGCACCTCTCCGATTGTAAGAAAAACCAATCTAGTAGGCCAAACGAAATCGATAGATCGGAGAGAAAACTAAGCTATCTCAATCATGCATAAAAGATTTCAGAAAAGACTCAAATAATATTCATAGATAATCCGATCATAAATCCACAATTCATCCTATATCAACAAACACACCACAAAAGAAGATTACATAGAATAGATCTCCAAGAACATCAAGTAGAACATTGTAGTGAATACCAAAGAGAGAGAAGAAGCCATCTGGCTACTAGCTATGGACCCTTAGGTCCATGGTCAACTACTCACGCTTCATCGAAAGGGCAGCAAGGTTGATGTAGAGGCCCTCCGTGATTGAATCCGCCTCTGGTGGAGTGCCAAAAAAGGCCCCAAGATGGGATCTCACGAGAACAGAAGCTTGCGGCGGCGGAAAAGTATTTTTGGTGTGCCCTCAGATGTAAGGGGAATATTTGAGGATCTATAGTGCAAAGATTCAAGATGGATGGTCTACGAGGGGCCCACAAGCCAGGGGCGTGCCCCCACGGCTTGTGGTCACCTCGTAGGTCTTCTGGCCTCCTCTCCAAGTCTCGTGGGTTTCTTCTGGTCCAAGAAAAATCACCGTCAAGTTCTATTCCATTTGATATTCCTTTTATGTAAAAGTCAAAAACAAGGTAAAAACAGAAACTGACACTCGACACCAGGTTAATAAGTTAGTCCCGAAAATAATATAAAATAACATATTAATGCATATAAAACATCCAAAACAGATAATATGATAGCATGGAACAGTAAAAATTATAGACACGTTGGAGACATATCATCGGTCTACATGACCATTGCCATGCATAACATCATAATTACGTGCTTTTCTATCAATTGCCCAACAGTCATTTGTTCACCCACTGTATGCTATGTGTTCGAGAGACAAACCTCTAGTGAAAACTATGGCCCCCGGGTCTACTTTTACATATTATAAGAATCAAAAATACCTTGCTGCACTTTATTTACTTTTATTTTGCTTTGCAATTTATTTATCTATATATCACTATTAGAAATAATCCTTGCAAGTAACGAGTTCAAGGGGATTGACAACCCACTTGCTCGTGTTGGGTGCAAGTATTTGCTTTTGTGTGTGTAGTTGTTGGTAACGAAGGTTTGCGTGGTTCTCCTACTGGTTCGACAACCTTGGTTCTCACCGAGGTCAATACTTATCTCTACTGTACCGCATTTACCCTCCTCTTCGGAGAAAAACCCAACGCAGTTTACATGTAGCAGAATACCAAGGATTATTACGAGAAGTAGAAGCATTTATAACAGCTAATTGCTCATCAGGAAAACTATCATCAATATGAAGTTGGTTATCAAGAATATTTTCCATTCTAGAAAGATTATTTGCTACAAGATTCTGAACTCCTTTTCTATCAATAATATGCAAATCAAAACTCTTGTAACAGTAAGCCCACCTAATTAGTCTAGGTTTAGCATCTTTCTTTTCCATAATATATTGAATAACAGCATGGTTAGTGTGAATAGTAACATTATAATCAACCATATAAGGTCTGAATTTATCACATGCAAACGCAACTGCTAAAAATTCTTTCTCACTAGTAGCATAATTTCTTTGAGCACTGTCTAGAGTCTTACTAACATAATGAATAACATTCAATTTTTATCAACTCGTTGACCTAGAATAGCACCAATAGCATAATCACTAGCATCACACATAATTTCAAAGGATAGGTTACAATCAGGTGGTTGAACAATGGGTGCAGAAATTAAGGCTTGCTTAAGTATTTGAAAGGCTTCTACGCAATCATCATCAAAAACAAAAGGAACATCTTTTTGCAAGAGATTAGTAAGAGGCCTAGAAATTTTAGACAAGTCTTTAATGAACCTCCTATAGAAACCAACATGACCAAGGAAACTTCTTATATCTTTAATATCTTCAGGACATGGCATTTTCTCAATTGCATCGATTGTAGCTTTATCTACCTCCACACCTCTTTCTGAAATTTTATGCCCAAGGACTATACCTTCGTTCACCATGAAGTGGCTTTTCTCCCAGTTCAAGACAAGATTAGTCTCTTCACATCTCTGCAAAACTCGATCAAGGTTGCCTATGCAATCATCAGAAGAGGTTCCATAAACGCAGAAATCATCCATGAATACCTCAACAATGTTTTCACCAAAATCATATAATATAGTAGTAATACACCTATGAAAAGTAGTGTGTGCATTACATAAACCAAAAGGCATACGTCTATAAGCATAAGTTCCAAAAGGACAAGTAAAAGTAGTTTTCTTTTGATCTTCTTTTGATACAAGTATTTGAGAGAAACCGGAATATCCATCAAGGAAATAAAAGTGTGTATGCTTAGATAATCTTTCTAACATTCGATCAATAGAAGGCAAGGGGTAATGATCCTTTCTAGTAGCTTTATTTAATTTCCTGAAATCAATTACCATCCTATAACCAGTTACAATTCTTTGTGGGATAAGTTCATTTTTATCATTAGGAACAACATTAGTGCCTCCTTTCTTTGAAACACAATGAACATGACTTACCCGTCTACTACCAGCTACAGGATAAATTATACCTGCTTCCATAAGCTTTAATATTTCAGTTCTTAGCACATCCTTCGTTTTAGGATTCACACGACGTTGATGATCAACAACTGGTTTAGCATCTGGTTCCATATCAATCTTGTGTTGGCATAAAGTGGTGCTAATGCCCTTAAGATCACGAAGTGTATATCCAATTAGAGCATGGTGCTTCCTTAGAGTTTTATGTAATATCTTTTATTCATGCTCGGAAAGTGATGCGTCTCCATCGTATCTACTTTCAAAACTCTTTTGCCTTGTTTTGGACTCTAATTTGCATGATTTGAATGGAACTAACCCAGACTGATGTTGTTTTCAGCAAAATTGCCATGGTGTTAATTTTGTGCAGAAATAAAAGTTATTGGAATTACCTGAAACTTCACGGAGATTATTTTTGGAATACTAAAAAATATTGGCGAAAGAATCAACTAGAGGGGACCCACACCCTGTCCACAAGGGTGGAGGGCGCCCCCCTAGGGTGCGCCCTCCAGTCTTCTGGGTCCCATGAGGCTCCACCGACCTCAACTCCAACTCCATATATTCACGTTCGGGGAGAAAAAATCAGAGAGAAGGATTCATCGCGTTTTATGATACGGAGCCGCCGTCACCCCCTGTTCTTCATCTGGAGGCCAGATCTGGAGTCCGTTCGTGGCTCCGGAGAGGGGAAATCTTCGCCATCATCATCACCAACCTTCCTCCATCACCAATTTCATGATGCTCACCGCCGTGCGTGAGTAATTCCATCGTAGGCTTGCTGGACGGTGATGGGTTGGATGAGATCTATCATGTAATCGAATTAGTTTTGATAGGGTGATGACCCACAAGTATAGGGGATCTATCTTAGTTCTTTCGATAAGTAAGAGTGTCGAATCCAACGAGGAGCAGAAGGAAATGATAAGCGGTTTTCAGTAAGGTATTATTTGCAAGCACTACAATTATCGGTAACAGATTGTTTCGTGATAAGGTAATTCGTAATGGGTAACAAATAACAAAAGTAAACAAGGTGTAGCAAGGTGGCCCAATACTTTTTGTAGCAAAGGACAAGCCTAGACAAACTCTTATATAAAGGAAAGCGCTCCCGAGGACACATGGGAATTATCGTCAAGCTAGTTTTCATCATGCTCATATGATTCGCGTTCGTTACTTTGATAATTTGATATGTGGGTGGACCAGTGCTTGGGTACTGCACTTCCTTGGATAAGCATCCCACTTATGATTAACCCCCTCGCAAGCATCTGCAACTACGAAAGAAGAATTAAGTTTAACCTAACCATAGCATGAAACATATGGATCCAAATCAGCCCCTTACGAAGCAATGCATAAACTAGGGTTTAAGCTTCTGTCACTCTAGCAACCCATCATCTACTTATTACTTCCCAATGCCTTCCCCTAGGCTCAAACAATGGTGAAGTGTCATGTAGTCCACGTTCACATAACACCACTAGAGGAAAGACAACATACATCTCATCAAAATATCGAACGAATACCAAATTCACATGAGTACTTATAACAAGACTTCTCCCATGTCCTCCGGAACAAACATAACTACTCACAAATCATATTCATGTTCATAATCAGAGGGGTATTAATATGCATAAAGGATCTGAACATATAATCTTCCACCAAAGAAACCAACTAGCATTAACTACAAGGAGCAATAAACACCACTAGTAACCCACAGGTACCAATCTGAGGTTTTGAGACAAAGATCGGATACAAAATATGAACATGGGTTTGAGAGGAGATGGTTCTGGTGAAGATGTTGATGGAGATTGATCCCCTCCTGATGAGAGCATCGTTGGTGATGACGATTTCCCCCTCCCGGTGGGATGTTTCCCTGGCAGAACAGCTCCGCTGGAGCCCTAGATTGGTTCCGCCAAGGTTCCGCCTCGTGACGGAGGCGGTTCGTCCCGAAAGCTTCCTTCTGATTTTTTCGAGGGCAAAAGACACCTTATACCAGAAGATGGGCATCGGGGGCCTTCCAGGTGGCCCACGAGCCAGGGGGCGCGCCCTCCACCCTTGTGGACGGTGGGTGGCCCCCCTCTAGTGCTTCCTTCACCCAATATTTTTTTATTCCAAAACTGACTTTCATGGAGTTTCAGGATTTTTGGAGTTGTGCAGAATAGGTCTCTAATATGATTTCTTATGCTAAAGTAACAATCTATTCACAATGTCAAGTATGAATCAGAAACTTCATTGAAAAACAAGCAAACTATAATCTTAGTCATTGAAGCAATCACAATTTATCATAACATCGGAAAGAGTCAATATAAGAGCTTTTTAGCAAGTCCACATACTCAACTATCATTTAGTCTTTCACAATTTCTAACACTCACACAATACTTATGGGTATGGAGTTTTAATCAGACACAGAGAAAGATAGGGGCTTATAGTTTTGCCCCCCAACCTTTTACCTCAAGGGTAACGTCAACAATAATGCTTTATGAAAACCCACATTCAATTAGATATATATATCAGGATCTTTACAACACGTAGTGCTTGCCAAAGGGTAAAGTGTAAAAAAGGAACGGTGAAGATCACCATGGCTTTTGTATAAGGTATAAGACAAAAATAAAAGATAGGCCCTTCGCAAAGGGAAGCAGAGGTTGTCATGTGCTTTTATGGTTGGATGCACAAAATCTTAATGCAAAAGAACGTCACTTTATATTGCCACTTGTGATAGGGACCTTTATTATGTAGGTTGTCGCTTTTATTTCTTCCATATCACAAGATCGTATAAAGCTTATTTTCTCCACACTAATATATCATACATGTTTAGAGAGCAATTTTTATTGCTTGCAACAATGACAACTTACTTGAAGGATCTTACTCAATCCATAGGTAGATATGGTGGACTCTCATGGCAAAATTGGGTTTAAGGACATTTGGAAGCACAAGTAGTATCTCTACTTGGTGCAAAGAATTTGGCTAGCATAAGGGGGAAAGGCAAGCTCAACATGTTGGATGATCCATGACAATATAATTTATTTTGGATATAAGAAAATATAACCCATTACGTTGTCTTCCTTGTCCAACATCAACTTTTTAGCATGTCATATTTTAATGAGTGCTCACAATCATAAAAGATGTCTAAGATAGTATATTTATAAGTGAAAACCTCTCTTTATTTATTACTTCCTATTAATTGCAATGATGACCAAAACTATGTATGTCAACTCTCAACAACTTTTATTCATCATACTCTTTATATGTGAAGTCATCACTCTCCATAAGATCAATATGATCTCTTTATTTCTTTTTATTCTTCCCCCCTTTTATTTTCCCTCAAGATCATAACAAGATAACCAAGCCCTCGACTCAAGACTAATCTTTATTATATATAGCTCACGGACTCAATTACATAGATAAGGATAAACACAAAACTCAAAGCTAGATCATACTAAACTTTATTCTACTAGATCAAGATATAACCAAAAGGATCGAACTAACAAAAATGGTAAAGATAGAAGTGTGATGGTGATACAATACTGGGGCACCTCCCCCAAGCTTGGCAGTTGCCAAGGGGAGTGCCCATACCCATGTATTTATGTTTGTTTCTTCAGCGGTGGTGATGATGGAGTTTTTGATGATGTATCTAGGCTTGTCGTCCATCTTCCAAGGCATAGGCTCATCATCATAGAAGGATGATCGAGTCTCCGGGATCCTCAAATCTATAGACAAACTCATCCTCTTGAATCTATATTCATACTCACAGTTTTGGTTTTGCATGTCATAGATCTGGGCTTGGAGGTGCTCGATTTTCTTGTGAAGCTTGAAGATGGTCTCCCCAATGTTCTTGGCATCCAACTTGTGGTTGTTGGTGAACTCCGCGATCATCATGTGGTTGGCATTGAGTCCATGTTCCACCATCCCCTAGCACTTGAAAACTTGTTGCTCGATTGCTTTGAGTCTTGTCTCCACGCTTCCGGTCCTCCTTGGTCCCTCAACATCGCGGATGTGCAGCACCCCCTCACGCATATCAATGGTTTGAGGGTGTTGCAGCACCTCTACGAGGTAGGGGTTGATGACCTTCTCGAAAAACTTGTCCTTGGGGGCGCTTGAAGATGTCATGGTGATCTAGATATGTCAAAAAAACAGCTCGAAACAAAAGCTGAGGATTCTATCGTGGTACCGTGGTCAAAACCTTCGGGAGATTATATAATTAATTTTTGCCGAACAAAAGAAGTATCGTGCGAGAAAACGGAGTCCGGAGGGCACACGAGGTGCCCACGAGGCATGGGCGTGCCTAGGGGTATTGGGCGCGCCCTCCAC
Source organism: Triticum dicoccoides (assembly GCF_002162155.2). Taxonomy (NCBI): domain Eukaryota; kingdom Viridiplantae; phylum Streptophyta; class Magnoliopsida; order Poales; family Poaceae; genus Triticum; species Triticum dicoccoides. Next base: position 656,839,839 of record NC_041384.1, read on the forward strand.
CCTCATGGATGCCTCATGTCCTTTCCGGACTACTTATTATTTTCCTATTTTCTTAAGTATTCCAAAACAGAGAAAAATTGCTGTTAGAACTGTTTTGGAGTCGGTTTACTTATCGTACCACATACCTATTCCTTTTCAGTCTGAAACGTTCTGGAATGTGTCCCTCATGTACTCCTCTGGGGTTACGGTGTCAATAACATTGGTTTCAACATTTATGGCATTACCTGAGATATAATGTTTGATTCATTGACCGCTCACCACCTTCGGATTTGTGCCTTCAAAGTTGTTGATTTTTATGGCACTGGAACAATAGACCTCCTCGATAACGTAAGGACCTTCCCATTTAGAGAGGAGTTTGCCTCCAAAAAATCTTAAACGAGAGTTGTATAACAAAACATAATCTTCTACATTAAACTCGCGCTTTTGTATCGTTTTGGCATGCCATCTTTTAACTTTTTCTTTAAACAGTTTGGCATTCTCATAGGCCTGGGTTCTCCACTCATCAAGTGAGCTAATTTCAAATAGTCTCTTCTCACCGGCAGGTTTGAAATCAGAATTGAGCTCTTTTATGGCCCAATATGCCTTATGTTCTAGTTCGAGAGGTAAGTGGCAGGCTTTTCCATAAACCATTTTATATGGAGACATACCCATAGGATTCTTATATGCAGTTCTATAGGCCCATAATGTATCATCAAGTTTCTTGGACCAATTCTTTCTAGATCTATTAACAGTCTTTTGCAAAATTAATTTAATCTCTCTATTACTCAGTTCTACTTGATCACTAGACTGTGGGTGGTATGGAGATGCAATTCTATGATTAACATCATACTTAGCAAGCGTTTTACGAAAAGCACCATGAATAAAATGTGAACCACCATCAGTCATTATGTATCTGGGGAAGCCAAACCTCGGAAAAATAACTTCTTTAAGCATCTTAATAGAGGTGTTATGATCAGCACTGCTAGTTGGAATAGCTTCTACCCACTTAGTAACGTAATCAACAGCAACTAAAATATGTGTATAGCCATTAGAGGAAGGAAACAGTCCCATATAATCAAAGCCCCAAACATCAAATGGTATAATAACAAGTGAATAGTTCATAGGAATTTCTTGACGTCTACTAATATTACCAATTCTTTGACATGCATCACAAGACAAGACAAACTTACGGGCATTTTTGAAAAGAGTAGGCCAATAAAAATCGGATTGCAATACCTTATGTGCAGTTCTATCTCCAGCGTGGTGTCCTCCATAAGCCTTGGACTGACACTTGCGTAGGATCTGTTCCTGTTCATGCTCAGGTACACAATGTCTAATAACACCATCTACTCATTTATAAAGGTGTGGGTCATCCCAGAAGTAATGTCTTAAATCATAGAAAAAAAATTCTTTTGCTGGTATGTGAAACTAGGTGGTATAAATTAAGCAACAATGTAATTAGCATAATCAGCATACCATGGAGCAATACGAGAAGCATTTATGACAGCTAATTGTTCATCAGGAAAGGTATCATCAATAGGTAGTGGGTCAACAAGAACATTCTCTAACCTAGATAAGTTGTCTGCAACGGGGTTCTCAGCTCCCTTTCTATCAATAATATGCAAATCAAATTCTTGTAGCAAGAGAACCCATCTAATAAGTCTAGGTTTAGCATCTTTCTTTTCCATAAGATATTTAATAGCAGCGTGATCAGTGTGAACAGTTACTTTAGAATCAACAATATAAGGTCTGAACTTATCACAAGCAAATACAACTGCTAAAAATTCTTTTTTAGTAGTAGCATAATTTCTTTGGGCACTGTCTAGAGTTTTACTAGCATATTGGATAACATTTAATTTCTTATCAACTCTTTGTCCTAGAACAGCACCTACAGCATAATCACTAGCATCACACATAATTTCAAAGGATAAATTCCAATCAGGTGGCTGAACAATAGGTGCAGAAATCAAGGCTTTCTTAAGTATTTCAAATGCTTCTACACAATCATCATCAAAGACAAAAGGAACATCTTTTTGTAAGAGATTAGTCAGAGGCCTAGAATTTTTTGAGAAGTCTTTAATGAACCTCCTATAAAAACCGGCATGACCAAGGAAACTTCTTATACCTTTAATGTCCTTAAGACACGACACCTTTTCAATAGCATCAACTTTAGCTTTATCAACTTCAATACCTCTTTCAGAAATTTTATGACCCAAGGCAATACCTTCATTAACCATAAAGTGGCACTTCTCCCAATTCAAGACAAGATTAGTGTCTTCACATCTCTGCAAAACTCGATCAAGGTTGCTTAAGCAATCATCAAAAGAAGTTCCATACATGGAGAAATCATCCATGAAAACCTCAACAATCTTTTCAAAAAATTCAGAGAATATAGCAGTCATACATCTTTGAAAGGTAGTAGGTGCATTACATAAACCAAAAGGCATACGTCTATAAGAACAGGTACCGAAAGTGCAAGTATAAGCGGTCTTTTCCTGATCCTCTTTCGACACAGGTATTTGAGAGAAACCATAATAACCGTCTAGAAAGCATAAATGTGTATGTTTGGATAATCTTTCTAGCATTTGATCAATAAAAGGTAAAGGGTAATGATCCTTTCTAGTAGCTTTATTTAATTTTCGGAAATCAATTACCATTCTATAACATGTAACAATTCTTTATGGGATCAATTCATCTTTATCATTAGGAACAACAATAATACCTCCCTTCTTAGGGACACAATGGACAGGACTTACCCACTGACTATCAGCAACAGGATAAATTATACCTGCCTCCAGAAGCTTTAGTATTTCATTTCTTACCACTTCTTTCATCTTAGGATTTAACCATCGTTGGTGATCAACAACCGGTTTAGCGTCTTTCTCCAATTTTATTCTATGCTGGCATAGAGTGGGACTAATGCCCTTAAGATCATCAAGAGTATATCCAATAGCAGCACGGTGCTTCTTTGGAGTTTTCAATAATCTCTCTTCTTCCTGCTCTGAAAGGTTAGCACTAATAATAACAGGATATATCTTCTTTTCATCAAGATAAGCATATTTAAGAGTATCAGGTAATGGTTTAACCTCAAACACGGGATCACCCTTGGGTGGAGGAGGATCCCCTAGAATTTCAACAGGCAAGTTGTGTTTCAAAATAGGTCCCTATTTAAAGAATACTTCATCTATTTCCCTTCTTTCATTCATAAACATATATTTTTCATGGTCTAGCAAATATTGTTCTAAAGGATCATTAGGAGGCACGGCAATAGAAGTAAGACTAATAATTTCATCTTTACTAGGCAATTATTTATCATGGGGTTGTCTATGAAATTTAGCAAAATTAAAATCATGAGACATATCCCCTAAACCAACAGTAACAATATCCTTTTTGCAGTCTATCTTGGCATTAACAGTATTCAAGAAGGGTCTACCAAATATAATGGGACAAAAGTCATCTTGTGGGGAACCAAGAACAAGAAAATCAGTAGGATATTTAACTTTCCCACACAAGACTTCAACATCTCTAACAATCCCGACTGGTGAAATAGTATCTCTATTGCCAAGCTTAATAGTAACATCAATATCTTCTATCTCAGCAGGTGCAATATCATGCATAATTTCTTTGTATAAGGAATGAGTTATTGCACTCGCACTAGAACCCATATCACATAAGCCATGATAGCAATGATCTCCTATTTTAACAGAAACAACATGCATGCCTACAACAGGTCCATGTTTATCTTTAGTATCTGGTCTAGCAATTCTAGCAGCTTCATCACAGAAGTAAATAACATGCCCATCAATAGTATCAACCAAGAGATCCTTAACCATAGCAATACTAGGTTCAACTTTAATTTGCTCAGAGGGTGTAGGTGTTCTAGCATTACTCTTACGAACCACAGTTGAAGCTTTAGCATCATCCTTTATTCTAACAGGGAAAGGTGGTTTCTCAATATAAGTGGTAGGAACAATAGGATCAACATTATAAGTGATAGTCTTTTCTTCAACTTTAATAGGTTCGATTACTTTTACTTCAATGGGAGGTTGATATTTAGACCACTTCTCCTTAGGGGGATCAACATGAGTAGCAAATGATTCACAGAAAGAAGCCACTATCTTAGAGTCAAGTCCATATTTAGTGTTAAATTCACGAAAAGCATCGGTATCCATAAAAGATTTGACACAATCAAACTTAGGTGTTATACCTGACTCCTTACCTTCGTTGAGTTCCCAATCTTCAGAGTTGTGTTTAATTCTTTCCAATAAATCGCACTTGAATTCAATAGTCTTCATCATAAAAGAACCAGTACAAGAAGTATCGAGCATGGAGCGATCATTGAGAGAAAGCCGAGCATAAATTTTTTGAATAATAATTTCTCTTGAGAGATCATGATTGGGGCATGAATATAACATTGACTTAAGCCTCCCCCAAGCTTGAACAATACTTTCTCCTTTGCGAGGCCAAAAATTATATATATAATTACGATCACGATGAACCAGATGCATAGGATAAAACTTCTGATGAAATTCCAATTTCAATCGGTTGTAGTTCCGTGATCCAATATCATCACATAGCCTAAACCATGTCAATGACTTTCCCTTAAAAGATAAAGGGAAGGCCTTCTTCTTGATAACATCCTCGGGCATACCTGCAAGCTTAAATAATCCACAAACTTCATCCACATAGATTAGGTGCATATCGGGATGTAATGTTCCATCTCCTGTAAAAGGATTAGCTAGCAGTTTCTCTATCATACCCAAAGGAATTTCAAAGTAAACATTTTCAGTAGGTTCAGTAGGTTGAGGAGCAACTCTTTGCTCTACTGGTCGGGGTGAAGATACCCCTAACAAGCCCCTCAAAGGATTATTTTCCATAGTAACAAGTGACAGTAAATTTCAGCACACTATATAAATTTTTCCTTACCAAATTCAACCTACCAAGGGCGCTTCACTCCCCAGCAACGGTGCCAGAAAATAGTCTTGATAAGACACAAGTATAGGGTATCTATCGTAGTCCTTTAGATAAGTAAGAGTGTCGAACCCAACGAGGAGAAGAAGGAAATGACAAGCGGTTTTCAGTAAGGTATTCTCTGCAAGCACTGAAATTATCAGTAACAGATAGTTTTGTGATAAGGTAATTCATAACAGGTAACAAGTAACAAGAGTAAACAAGGTGTAGCAAGGTGGCCCAATCCTTTTTGTAGCAAAGGACAAGCCTGGACAAACTCTTATATAAAGGAAAGAGCTCCCGAGGACACATGGGAATTATCGTCAAGCTAGTTTTCATCATGCTCATATGATTCGTGTTCGTTACTTTGATAATTTGATATGTGGGTGGACCGGTGATTGGGTACTGCCCTTCCTTGGACAAGCATCCCACTTATGATTAACCCCCCTCGCAAGCATCCGCAACTACGAAAGAAGAATTAAGGTAAAACTAACCATAGCATGAAACATATGGATCCAAATCAGCCCCTTACGAAGCAACACATAAACTAGGGTTTAAGATTCTGTCACTCTAGCAACCCATCATCTACTTATTACTTCCCAATGCCTTCCCCTAGGCCCAAACAATGGTGAAGTTTCATGTAGTCGACGTTCACATAACACCATTAGAGGAAAGACAACATACATCCCATCAAAATATCGAACGAATACCAAATTCACATGACTACTTATAACAAGACGTCTCCCATGTCCTCGGGAACAAACGTAATCATATTCATGTTCAAAATCAGAGGGGTATTAATATGCATAAAGGATCTGAACATATAATCTTCCACCAAATAAACCAACTAGCATCAACTACAAGGACTAATCAACACTACTAGCAACCCACAGGTACCAATCTGATGTTTTGAGACAAAGATCAGATACAAGAGATGAACTATGGTTTGAGAGGAGATTGTGTTGGTGAAGATGTTGATGGAAATTGACCCTCTCCCGATGAGAGGATCATTGGTGATGACGGTGGTGACAATTTCCCCCTCCCGGAGGGATGTTTCCCCGGCAGAACACCTCCGCCGGAGCCCTAGATTGGTTCTGCCAAGTTTCCGCCTCATGATGGTGGCGCTTCGTCCCGAAAGCTGCCTTCTGATTTTTTTTCTAGGACAAAAGACACCTTATAGCAGAAGATGGGCATCGGGGGTCTTCCAGGTGGCCCACAAGGCAGGGGGCGCGCCCTCCACCCTCGTGGACGGTGGGTGGCCCCCCTCTGGTGCTTCCTTCGCCCAATAGTTTTTATATATTCCAAAACTTAATTTCATGTAGTTTCAGGATTTTTGGAGTTGTGCAGAATAGGTCTCTAATATTTGCTCCTTTTCCAGCCCAAAATTCCAGCTGTCGGCAGTCTCCCTCTTCATGTAAACCTTGTAAAATAAGAGAGAAAAGGCATAAGTATTGTGACATAATGTGTAATAACATCCCATAATGCAATAAATATTGATATAAAAGCATGATGCAAAATGGACGTATCATAGGGTTTGATCCCTAGTATCCACTATGTTCTAAGATAAATGTTGCTATGACTTTGCTATGCCTAATGCTTGTCACAAGGGCCCGAGTGCCATGATTTCAGATCTGAACCTATTATGTTTTCATGAATATATTTGTGTTCTTGATCCGATTTTGCAAGTTATAGTCACCTACTACGTGTTATGATCTGGCAACCCCTAAGTGACAATAGTCGGGACACTTCCCGGTGATGACCATAGTTTGAGGAGTTCATGTATTCACTAAGTTCTAATGCTTTGGTCTGGTGCTCTATTAAAAGGAGGCCTTAATATCCCTTAGTTTCCACTAGGACCCCGCTACCACGGGTGGGTAGGACAAAAGATGCCATGCAAGTTCTTTTCCATAAGCATGTATGACTGTATACGGAATACATGCCTACATTATATTGATGAATTGGAGCTAGTTTTGTGTCACCCTATGTTATAACTGTTGCATGATGAATGCCATCCAACATAATTATCCATCATTGATCCATTGCCTACAAGCTCGTTTTATATTGATCTTTGCTAAGTTACTTTTCCGTTGCCACTGCTACGATTGCTACAGAACTGCTACTGTTACTTTTGCCATTGTCACCATTACTTCCATACTACTTTGCTACTAAATATTTTGCTGCGGATATTAAGTCTTTCAGGTGTGGTTGAATTGACAACTCAGTTGCTAATACTCAATAATATTCTTTGGCTCCCCTTGTGTCGAATCAATAAATTTGGGTTGAATACTCTACCCTCGAAAACTGTTGCGATCCCCTATACTTGTGGGTTATCAAGACATTTTTCCGGTGCTGTTGCCGAGGAGCACAACTCTATTCTCTGAGTCACTTGGGATTTATATCTATTGATCACTATGAGGAATATGAAAGATCAAAGAACCAAGATTTTTCCCTCAACTACGAGGGGAGGTAAGGAACTGTCATCTAGCTCTGCACTTGATTCTCCTTCTGTTTTGAGTAAACTTGCGACACCTACACATGCTATTGATTCCGATATGTCACATGTTATTGATGATGCCACTTCTGCTATGCATGATGCTTATGATGAAACTACTTCACTGCTTGATAATACTGTTCCACTTGGTGAATTTCTTGATGAACAACTTGCTAGGTTTAGAGAGAACAAAATTACTGAAACTAATGATATTATTGAAACTGAAGATTATGATTCTCCCCCTAGATATGAATTGCATGTTGTACCTGAGGGATATATTATGGATGAGGAAACTGCTAGAGACTTTCTTGCTTGTAATGATAGAGATGATCTTAAGAAACTGTTAGCTAAGCTGAAACAAAGGTCTTTGAATGCTAGAATGCAATATGGCCCTATGTTTACTACTTCACATATCTTTGTTACTAATAAGGATTATGAATTCTCTGTCGATCCTGAGTTAATTACTTTGGTTGAATACGATCCTTTCTATGGTTATGAATCTAAAACTTTTGTGGCACATCTTACTAAATTGAATGATATAGCCACCATATTCGCTCATGAGGAAAAAACTCTATTACTATATTCTCAAATTGTTTCCTTTCTCAAATGTAATTCTAACCTTTTCTTTAACATAATAAATTTTAGCATTAACAGTATTCAAGAAGGTTCTACCAAATATAATAGGACAAAAATTATCTTGTTGTGACCTAGGTACTAAGAAATAAGTAGGGTATTTGATCTTACCACACAAAACTTCAACATCTCTAACAATCCCAAGTGGTGAAATAGTATCTCTGTTTGCAAGCTTAATAGTAACATCAATATATTCCACTTCAACAGGTGCAATGTCATTCATAACTTCTTGATATAGAGAAAATTGAATAGCACTTACGCTAGCACCCATATCACATAAACCATGACAGCAATGATCTCCAATTTTAACAGAAACAACATGCATGCCAACTATAGGCTTATTCTTATCTAACATACCTTGTTCATTTCTAGCAGGTTTAGCAATTCTAGCAGCCTTGGAACAGAAGTAAATAACATGCCCATCTATATTATCGACCAAAACATCTTTAACCATTGCAATATTAGGTTCCATCTTAATTTGTTCTGAGGGTTTAGGTGTCCTGATATTATTCTTATGAGCTATACTAGTAACTTTAGCATGTTCCTTAATCCTAACAGGAAAAGGGGGTTTCTCAATGTAAGCAGTAGGCACAACTGGATCAACATTATAAATGATTGTTCCATATTTAGCTATAATAGGTTCCTCGCAATTTTATTTAATAGGTGGATGAAACTTAAACCACTTCTCCTTAGGGAGATCAACGTGAGAAGCAAATGATTCACAAAAGGTAGCTACTATCTAAGATTCAAGTCCATATTTAGTACTAAACTTATGAAAAGCATTGGTTTCCATAAAAGATTTAACACAATCAAACTCAAGATTTCTACCTGACTCTTTACCTTTGTCAATTTCCCAATCTTCGGAGTTGCATTTAATTATTTCCAGAAGATACCATTTGAATTCAACAATTTTCTTCATAAAGGAACCAGTAGAAAAAGTATCGAACATGGATTGATCATTATGATAAAGCCGAGAATAAAAGTTTTGTATAATATTTCTCTTGAGAGATCATGATTGAGGCATGCGTGCATCATATATTTAACCCCCCCCCCCAGCTTGAGCAATAATGTCTCCTTTACGAGGCCAAAAATTATATATATAATTCTGATCACGATGAACGAAATGTATAGGATAAAACTTATGATGAAATTTCTATTTCAACCGGTTCTAGTCCCATGTCCCGGTATCATCCAATAGCCTATACCATGCCAATGCCTTCCCTCAAAAAGATAAAGGGAATACCTTTTTCTTAACTCCATCCTCGAGTAAACCTGCAAGCTTAAACAATCCCCAAATTTCATCTATATAGATCAAGTGCATAGCATGATGTATTGTTCCATTTCCTGCATAAGGATTAGCTAGCAATTTCTCCAACATACGCGAAGAAATTTCATAGTAAATATTTTCAGTAGGTTCAGTAGGATGAGGGGCAACTCTTATTGCTTCCGGTCAAGGTGAAGATAACCCAAACAAACCCCTCAAATGATTATTTTCCATAGTGACAAGTGATAGTAAATTTCAAAACGTAATATAAATGTTTTCAACGAGGAGTAGAAGGAAATGATAAGCGTTTTTCAGCAAGGTATTCTCTGCAAGTATTGGAAGTGGCAGTAACATGTAGTTTTGTAGTTGGATAATTTGTAACAAGTAGCAATAGTAACAAAAGGTGCAACAGGGTGGCCCAATCCTTTTTATAGCAAAGGATAAGCTGAAGCGTTCCCTTATATAAAGCAAAGTGCTCTCGAGGACACATGGGAATTCTCGTCTAGTCACATCCATCATGATTAGTTGATTCACATTCGCTACTTTGATAATTTGATATGTGGATGGACCGCTGCTAGGGTGCTATTCTTACTCGAACAAGCAACCCTCTTATGATTACCCCCTCTCGCAAGCATCCTCTACTACGAAAGAAGAATCAAGATAAATCTAACCATAGCATGAAACATGTGGATCCAAATTAGCTCCTTACGGAATAACACATAAACTAGGGTTTAAGATTCTGTCACTCTCGCAGCCCATCATCTACTTATTACTCCCCAATGCCTTCCCATAGGCCCAAATATGGTCAAGTGTCAGGTAGTTGACGTTCACATGACAACACTAAAATAATAACATACATATCATCAAAATATTGAACGAAAACCAACTTCACATGATTACTTATAACAAGACTTCTTCCATGTCCTTAAGAACAAAAGTAACTCCTCACAAATCATATTCATGTTGAAGATCAGAGTTGTATTGAATATGCTTAAGGATCTGAACATATAATCTTCCACCAAATAAACCAACTAGGATCAACTACAAGATATAATCAACACTACTAGCAACCCACAGGTACCAATCTGAGGTCTTGACGCAAAGATTGAATACAAGAGATGAACTACGGTTTGAGAGGAGATGGTGCTGGTGAAGATGTTGATTAAGATTGGTCCTCCCACGATGAGAGGATCGTTGGTGATGTCGATGACTTCGATTTCCCCCTTGTAGGATCGAAAGTATGTCTAGAGGGGGGATTAGACTACTTGACCAAATAAAAATCTAGCCTTTTACCAATTTTAATTCTTGGCAGATTTTAGCAACTTAGCACAAGTCAAGTAATCAACCTACACATGCAATTCTAAGAGTATAGCAGCGGAGTGTAAAACAATTGCATATGAAGGTAAAGGGAGGAGTTTGAAGGGAGCAAACGCAATGTAGGCACAGAGATTTTTGGCGTGGTTCCGATAGGTGGTGCTATCATACATCCACGTTGATGGAGACTTCAACCCACGAAGGGTAACGGTTGCTCAAGTCCACGAAGGGCTCCACCCACGAAGGGTCCAAGAAGAAGCAACCTTGTCTTTCTCACCATGGCCATCGCCCACGAAGGACTTGCCTCACTAGGGTAGATCTTCACGAAGTAGGCGATCTCCTTGCCCGTACAAACTCCTTGGTTCAACTCCACAATCTTGACGGAGGCTCCCGAGTGACACCTAACCAATCTAGGAGACACCACTCTCTAAAAGGTAATAGACGGTGTGTTGATGATGAACCCCTTGCTCTTGTGCTTCAAATGGTAGTCTCCCCAACACTCGGCTCTCTCTCATAGGATTGTATTTGGTGGAAGGAGAGTTTGAGTACAAAGCAACTTGGGGAAGGCTAGAGATCAAGATTTATGTGGTTGGAATGGAATATCTTGACCTCAACACAAGTGTAGGTGCTTCTCTCTTAGAAAATGTATGTTGGAAGTGTAGGTATGTTCTGATGGCTCTCTCCATAAATGAAGAGTGGGTGGAGGGGTATATATAGCCTCCACACAAAATCTAACCATTACACACAAATCACCGAACTCAGTGGGACCGAATCATGAAACTCGGTCAGACCGATTTAGTTCAAAATGTGAACATTAGGATTTTCGATGGGACCAACATGTCAATTCGGTGGCACCGATTCCATTAGGGTTATGGCATAACGTAATCTCGGTGAGACCGATTACACAAACTCGGTGGGACCGATTTTGGTAATAGGCAAACAGAGAGTTGGTCAGGAAAACTCGGTGGGACCGATCGCTCATCTCGGTTAGACCGAAACGTTACGAAGGGGAAATAGAGAGTTTGCATTGCAATCTCAGTGGGACCGATCGCTCATCTCGGTTGGACCGAAACGTTACGAAGGGAAACAAAGAGGTTGCAATCCCATCTCGGTGAGACCGAGATCCCTATCGGTGAGACCGAAACGACCAGAGTTGGTGGCAGTGGCTATGTCAAGTGAACTCGGTGGCGCAGGGTAGGAAATTTCGGTGGGGCCGAGTTTAACTTTTGTTTTGGGACATATGTGGATATGAGAAAGTAGTTGAGGGTTTTGGAGCATATCACTAAGCACTTTGAGCAAGCAAGCCATTAAGCAACACCTCATCCCCTTTTAATAGTATTGGCTTTCCTATGGACTCAATGTGATCTTGGATCACTAAAATAGAAAATGTAGAGTCCTGAGCTTTGAGCTTGAGCCAACATATCTTCTTAGTATTTTGAGGGGTCCACTTTCTAATCCATGCCATGCCAAACATTGAGCTTTCCTGAAATATTTATCTTGAAATAGCATTAGCTCAATGGGCTATATGTTGTTAGGAATTATCAAAACCACTCAGGGATAGTTGCACTTTCACCCCTCCTAGAAGGAAGTATCCCCGGTGGAATCGCTCTGTCGGAGAGCAAAAGTGCTCCTGTCCAGGTTCCACCTCGAGGCAGCAACGCTTCATCCCGAAAGTCTTCCTCTTATTTTTTTCTAGGGCAGAAGATGGGCACAGTAGGCCAGTTGTGGGCCCCACAATGCATCAGGGCGCACCATGTTGCCTTGTGGGTAACTGGTGGCTCCGTCTAGTATTTCTTTGTTCCAGTATTTTTTATATATTCAATAAAAAATCTCATGAAGTTTCAGGTCATTTGGAGCTCTGTAAAATAGCTATCTTTGGTGTAGCTCTTTTAGGTCCAGAATTTTAGCTGCTAGTAATTTCCCTCTCCATGTGAATCTCATAAATTAAGATAGAAACGACTTTAGAATTGCATCATAAATTGAAATAATGATAAAAAATATTATAAATAACCGTAGAAAAACATGATGCAAAATGGATGTATCAGCTATTAGTCTAAGTTACCCTCATTGTGACTAGCCTAATGGTGTAGGGGTACACTAGAGTAATCGGCACACCATACGAAACACCCAACCAACCATTGGCTCTTCATTTCTGCTATGCACCTAGACGGAGGAAGTATGTATTCTCATAAAACTCTAGAAATCAAGCACTTATCATGTTGGTGGTACGGTAATAAATCATTTACAAATCACACTATCCAATTAGCAAATTTACGAATTTACAAGTTGTGAACAAGGTTACATAGAGCTTAAAAGATCACAACCTTCACAATTATTGCGGTTAAACTCTTAATCATATCTCTTGTCTACTAGGAAAGAAAAAAGATAAGCTCATTCCTATTTTGTGCTACGATGCTACTAATTATTTGTTGAAAGGGAGCTTTAACCCTAACATCAACCTCACTATGATGCACACAATCATCATTATTAAAAACATACCAATCATACAAAACAAAATGGATAAAATTCATGACTACAATTGGCTCATAAACGTATTACCGACTCACCAGTGAAACCAGTTGAATGAATAATTTTCTGTGCATAAAGGGATATGCTCCTAGGCATCCACACGATATGTTCTGGACAATGTATAGATCCACGATGTAGCTCTTAAGATAACCTACAAAAGCAATTCTCATGTTAAAAATGATATTGTTCCAACAATTCTGAATTGCCAATAATAAGGCACAAGATCTCACAAGAATCAACAACAACAAAGCCTTTAGTCCCAAAGAAGTTTGGGTAGACTAGAGGGGAAACCCATAAGGTCTTGCAACCAACTCATGGTTATGGCACATGGATAGCAAGCTTCCACACACCCCTGTCTATGGCTAGTTCTCTAGTGATACTTCAGTCCTTCGGACACTTTACGGACTCCTCCCATGTCAAATTCGGTCTACCCCGACCTCTCTTGACATTATCGGCACACTTTAGCCATTCGCTATGCACTGGTGCTTCTGGAGGCTTGTCCTGAATATGCCCAAACCATCTCAGACGATGTTGGACATGCTTCTCTTCAATTAGCGCTATCCCAACTCTATCTCATATATCGTTATTCCGGACATGGTCCATCCTTGTGTGGCCACACATTCATCTCAACATGCGCATCTCCGTCACACCTAACTGTTGAACATGTCACCTTTTAGTCGGCCAACACTCAGTGGCATACAACATTACGGGTCGAACCGCCGTCCTATAGAACTTAACTTTTAACTTTTGTGGCACTCTTGTCACGAAGAATGCCAGAAGCCACTTCATCCATTCGGCTTTGATTTGATGATTCACGTCTTCATCGATATCCCCATCCTTCTGCGGCATAGATCCCAAATATCTAAAGGTATCCTTCTGAGGCACCACCTGCCCATCAAGGCTAACTTCCTCCTCATCCTCGTGCCTGGTGGTACTTAAACCGCACCTCATGTACTCGGTTTTAGTTCTACTAAGTCTAAAACCTTCGGATTTCAAGGTTTGTCTCTGAAGCTCTAACTTTCTATTGACCCTTGTCCGACTATCATGGACTAGGATCACATCATCCGCAAAGAGCATACACTATGGGATATCTCCTTGTATATTTCTTGTGACCTCATCCATGACCAGAGGGAAAAGATAAGGGCTCAAAGTTGACCCCTGATGCAGTCCTATTTTAATCGGGAAGTCATGAATGTTGCCATCACTTGTTCGAACACTTGCCACAACATTGTCGTACATGTCCTTGATGAGGGTTATGTACTTTAATTTGTGGTGAATTCCAATCGACCAGTTCCTAAGAAAAAAATACAAGTTGTCGGAGGCAAATTATGGAATACATGAATCATACTCTCAAGCACATAGAGAGTGAATCACTTTCCTCCTCCTCCCAATGAGCGACTCCAGCAACTAGGGTTTCCAGGCCCCCTGCCAGCGTTGCCGCTGATCTACCTCGCCTCATGTGGCCTTAGGGCCATGAAGGCATGGTGGTACCCAATTCTTGCTGGTGGTAGGGCTCCTGTTCTATTTTTAGTTTTTTAATTTTTTTTAGGATTTGTGTCCTGCTTAGAAAAGCGGGACGGTGACGGCTCCCTGAAAATGGAATAAAGTGCTCCCCGCCTAGCCCCAGTCCAGACGGTGCGTCTAGCGTCGTCGAAGGGTATCTGGAGGTGTGTCTCTAGCGGGTCTTGTAGGATTCGTTTTGGTGGATCTCAATGGATCCGGTATTCGTTCATCTACGTTCGTGTGCCTATAGGTTGAATCTTTCCGATCTGCGTTTCTCTTCACCAGAGATGATTTTTGTTCTGATGCACTGGTCCTTTGAGTCTTATCACTATGACTTCCCGGATTGTCTACCACAACAAGGTTTTGCCCGGCTTCGCTGAGGGAGTGGCGATGAAGGCGGTGAGCCTTCGGCTCACTCCAATGTTTGTAGTTGTCGCTACTTGCTCTATAGACATGGATGCATTTTTTTACTTCTAGGGTTCTTTGTACCGCAATGATGTTCGATGAATAGAAAATACCCCGATGCATAGAGGAAAATAGGTAGGAAAGAGAAAAATTGTGAATTGTTTCTTTTTTTTTGCGAGATGTGAATTGTTTCTTCCTGATCAAAAAAAAAAAAACTTTTTACATCCATGCCAGTTTTGTTTTACGAGATTATCTTTGTGCGCATACTACTAAAGTACCTTACCTTGCTATTTTATGTTACATAGCTTGTTCAATTACATCCAAAGTTGTACCTCCAGGCTTGATATGCTGAGTCGCACATCTGTGATCTGCAGATACACTGTGAGCTATTAATTGGTGCTTCCCCATATATGTCGTCAGGTATAATTGAGTGGAGAAATGCTCATTCTCCACAGCTCAACTGCTCAAGAGTTAGAAAAGCTGTATGTGCATCAAAGGAGCCTGAAGCATCTGATCAGACTGGAGTTTTCTTCACTCTGCTCTCCCATATCACTGTACGCACCACACATGAAATATCAAGATCCATTCCGTGAATCCATTCGATCCTTATATACCAGTCAGAAGCACCAGTCCTAGACAGTAGACACCTCCAAGGAACACCTCCAGGGTGTGCACCCAACACAGACGCAGATGAGTAAGAAACACAATATGAGCAGTACGTGCAAACATTATGAATTTGCTCAGATTTGGACGTGCGTAGTCCAGAACTAGCAGGGGTATCCATTAAAACAAGACTGCAAAACCTGCTCGTCACAACCGAAGACCGTCAAAAGGAGCAGGCACACAGAGATCGATCCTCGATCGATCATTTGGATACATCGATCCGGCCGGCCGGTAGCGTTGGAAAAAGGATGGATGAATGAATGAATGATTATCTTTTGTGCAGATGGACAGGTTGAGAAGACTAGGCGAGGTCGATGACACAACTGAAGTGGGTAGCGCTGGGGCCGACCCCTCACAATTGCGAGTGCATGCTGCAGAGATCAGCCTCTGTCTCATGTCTCAGCCGCTGCGTCGTCTGGCATGCACGTAGGAGGACGTACGTGCGTCCGTTGTTGCTATGCTACCGTGGCAGCGGCAAGTGTGTGTGGTGCTCCATGTGAAGGATGCGAGGCAGCGCTTGCACTGTGCCAGCACCAGCGGCTGCCCCGGCTGCCCAACAGTAGCTATATCGGGCAAAAATTCGCCAAGCCATTTCTGGTGTAACTTGGACCCCCACAAAACTAGCTACACCGACCGAGTAGTGGTAGAAATATTTCGGTCATTCTTCCCGGCCGGCAGGCCGGACCGGCAAGTGGCCCTGACATGCATATGCCGCAGGCCCCAGGCCGGAGCGCCATCGAATCTTTCTTGCCTTTTGCACAAGCAAAACCCGGTTGATTAGTGGGAGCTCTGCTCTGGCTCGGCTGTTCAACTTGATTACTCCATATATCCCGGCATGTTCGTGTTTGTGAGACTGAGAGACCAGCACTCAGAAGACAAGCAGCGCTGCTAGGTAAAAGCTACTAGCTTTTGCTGCTGCCTCCCTCAACCTCAAGCGCCTGCCAAAGCTGCAGACCACGACGCAGTTAACCGCCCCAGCAAAGGAGGTTCTCTTCTCCGCCGGCCGTACGTGCAAGTTTAACGTAGCAAGATGTTGGTGCTAATTTGCAACAAGTAATGGTTAGGACGTCGATAATTGCATGCATGCATGCATGGTCACATACTCACATGGTCTCCGGCAGCCCGGCATGCATCGTGTTGCACTGTAGTTGTATGATTGCGGGTGGCTGTCGCTCCCTGATCTTGAGACGCCAATGGCCCAATCATGTCCACCGATCAGTGGATGGGCCATTTCTGTCCGACCGGGGCACGTAGGACAATCTAGCGGTCGCACCCGTCGCCCGTGCATGTGGCGCCATGCACGGTAAGCAAGCACTGCTGTCATCTTTGTTTGTCAACAATGTACTACCGTGTGTGCGTGCGTACGTGCATTCTCTGTGGCGCTATGGACCGCTATTAGATGGGACTCAGGCCAACTCCAAACACTAAACGGACGTCCGGATTTCGTCCGTTTGGGATGGAATTTAGGGTCGTGTCCGGCCATGTCTTGGGATGCGGTGGCCGTGCGCCCAGCGCGAGGCCGCATCCATTTGCCTTTATTCTGTCCGTGTCTATTTAAAAACCAAAAAAAAAATGTTTGAAATGCCAAGCCCTAGTTCAGGCCAGCGGCCTACACGTCCATTGCCGCCATCAGCCAGCGGCCGGCAACACAATCAGCCTCCAAAATGAATAGTTGTCCTCGCCGGCAACGCAGCCAGCGGCCGGCAACACAGCCGGCCACCAAAATGAATGTTTTCTCGTCGGCACACAGCCAGCGGCCCAGCGGGCGGGCGGCACCCATGCCAGCCTTCAAAAAGAACGGCCACAGCCGATCGGACGACCTAGTTTAGGCCTTCGGCTTCGAGCATCTCCTTCTGCTTGGCCTCGAACCAGGCCCTCGTCTTGTCGCTCATCTTCGACAAGTCCACGCTCATGATCGCAAGGGCCACCTCCTTCGCTTTGGTGGCGGCGTTCGTGGCCTCGATATCGAGCTGCCTCTGCATGGCCTTGACGTTGTCGGCCTCGATATCGAGCTGCCTTTGTCGGGCCGCCTCCTTCATGTCGATCTTCCTCCTCTTGGCCGCCTCCTCCATCTCAAACTTCTTTCTTTAAAGGTCTAGGTATTACTTCATTTGCTCCTCGTTGCTTTGTCGCTTCTTCTCGTCCCTCACATCCTTTTGGGACATCATGCCATGCAAAGTGTCATGCAATGCCATGGATGAGGCATCACGTATTTCATCAACCTTAGAGTTGGTCTTGCCCCTCGGCCTCTTCAAGGCCTCGCCATCTCCATCTCCGGCGTACTTGGTCGTCTTTAGTCCTCTCTTCCTTTGTAGTTCACGGTATCAGTCCTTAAACTTAGGGCAATTGTTGATGATCGTCCAACAATGCGTAAGAGTGAATGGCTTGTCAATGTGCCGGGCCTTGAATGCCTCCAAAGATTAAAATGCCTAAATCACATGATCAACAACAAGTGAACATGCAAACGTATACACGGCCGAAGTGTCATGGCCATAGCAAGGAAAGGGCTAGGAAGGGGAGAGCATACCATGTCCCCAACGCCGAGACCACTCACGGGTCGTGCTTCAATGCTCTCAAATTCGGTGCAATACTGTTGGGTTTCGTAGTAATTTCAAAAAAATTCCTACGCACACGCAAGATCATGGTGATGTATAGCAACGAGAGGGGAGAGTGTTGTCTACATACCCTTGTAGACCGTAAGCGGAAGCGTTAGCACAACGCGGTTGATGTAGTCGTACGTCTTCACGGCCCGACCGATCAAGCACCGAAACTACGGCACCTCCGAGTTCTAGCACACGTTCAGCTCGATGACGTCCCTCGAACTCCGATCCAGCCGAGTGTCGAGGGAGAGTTCCGTCAGCACGACGGCGTGGTGACGATCTTGATGTTCTACCGTCGCAGGGCTTCGCCTAAGCACCGCTACGATATTATCGAGGTGGACTATGGTGGAGGGGGGCACCGCACACGGCTAAGAGATCCAAGGGATCAATTGTTGTGTCTTTGGTGCTAGCCCTGCCCCTCTATTTATATGTTGAGCCCCGGGGTCGAAACTTGGAGCAAAAGCCTCCTCAAAGTCGGTTTTTCCCGAAAGGCAAGAGTCCCACTCGGACTCCAGGACCAAACGCCACAATCCTTGGCGTCTGGCCCAGACGCCATGGGCCTTGGCGTCTGGCCCAGGGCCAGACGCCAGGGTCTCCGGCGTTTGGCCCCCTGGACTCCGCAAAACTCCTTTTGCACCGATCTAAAGCCTCATGGGCTTGACCCCTTGGCCTAACCATATCATCCAATATATGAATCTTTACGTCTCGACCATTTCGAGACTCCTCGTCATGTCCCCAATCTCATCCGGGACTCCGAACTCCTTCGGTACATCAAAACATGTAAACTCATAATATAACTGTCATCGTAACCTTAAGCGTGCGGACCCTACGGGTTCGAAAACAATGTAGACATGACCGAGACACGTCTCCGGTCAATAACCAATAGCGGGACCTGGATGCCCATATTGGCTCCTACATATTCTACGAAGATCTTTATCGGTCAGACCGCATAACAACATACGTTGTTCCCTTTGTCATCGGTATGTTACTTGCCCGAGATTCGATCGTCGGTATCCAATACCTAGTTCAATCTCGTTACTGGCAAGTCTCTTTACTCGTTCCGTAATACATCATCTCACAACTAACATATTAGTTGCAGTGCTTGCAAGGCTTATGTGATGTGCATTACCGAGAGGGCCCAGAGATACCTCTCCGACAATCGGAGTGACAAATCCTAATCTCGAAATACGCCAACCCAACATCTACTTTTGGAGACACCTGTAATGCTCCTTTATAATCACCCAGTTACGTTGTGACGTTTGGTAGCACCCAAGGTGTTCCTCCGGCAAACGGGAGTTGCATAATCTCATAGTTATAGGAACATGTATAAGTCATGAAGAAAGCAATAGCAACATACTAAACGATCAGGTGCTAAGCTAATGGAATGGGTCATGTCAATCAGATCATTCAACTAATGATGTGACCTCGTTACTCAAATAACAACTCTTTTGTCTATGGTTAGGAAACATAACCATCTTTGATTAACGAGCTAGTCAAGTAGAGGCATACTAGTGACACTTTGTTTGTCTATGTATTCACACATGTATTATGTTTCCGGTTAATACAATTCTAGCATGAATAATGAACATTTATCATGATATAAGGAAATAAATAATAACTTTATTATTGCCTCTAGGGCATATTTCCTTCAGTCTCCCACTTGCACTAGAGTCAATAATCTAGTTCACATCGCCATGTGATTTAACAGCAATAGTTCACATCACCATGTGATTAACACCCATAGTTCACATCGCTATGTGACCAACACCCAAAGGGTTTACTAGATTCAGTAATCTAGTTCACATTGCTATGTGATTAACACCCAAGGAGTACTAAGGTGTGATCATGTTTTGCTTGTGAGAGAATCTTAGTCAACGGGTCTGCCACATTCAGATCCTCATGTATTTTGCAAATTTCTATGTCAACAATGCTCTGCATGGAGCTACTCTAGCTAATTGCTCCCACTTTCAATATGTATCCAGATTGAGACTTAGAGTCATCTGGATCAGTGTAAAAGTTTGCACTGATGTAACTTTTACAACAAACTCTTTTATCACCTCCATAATCGAGAAACATCTCCTTAGTCCTTACTAAGGATATTCTTGACCAATGTCCAGTGATCTACTCCTAGATCACTATTGTACTCCCTTGCCAGATACAGAGCAAGGTATACAATAGGTCTGGTACATAGCATAGCATACTTTATAGAACCTATGACTGAGGCATAGGGAATGACTTTTCATTCTCTTTCTATTTTCTGCTGTGGTCGGGATTTGAGTCTTACTCAATTTCATACCTTTGCAACACAGGCAAGAACTCTTTCTTTAACTGTTCCATTTTGAACTATTTCAAAATCTTGCCAAGGTATGTACTCATTGAAAATCTTATCAAGCGTCTTGATCTATCTCAATAGATCTTGATGCTCAATATATAAGTAGCTTTTACTGAGGTCTTTTCTTTTTAAAGAACTCCTTTAAAACACTCCTTTACGCTTTGCAGAAAAATTCTACATCATTTCTGATCAACAATATGTCACTCACATATACTAATCAGAAAGGCTGTAGTGCTCCCACTCACTTTATTGTAAATACAGGCTTCATCGTAAGTCCATATAAAACTATATGCTTTGATCAACTTATCAAAGAGTATATTCCAACTCCGAGATGCTTGCACCAGTCCATAGATGGATCGCTGGAGCTTGCACATTTTGTTAGCACCTTTAGGATTGACAAAACCTTCTGGTTGCATCATATACAACTCTTCTTTAATAAATCCATTAAGGAATGCAGTTTTGACATCCATTTGCCAGATTTCATAAAATGTGGCAATTGCTAACATGATTCAGATAGACTTAAGCATCGATACGAGTGAGAAAACCTCATCGTATTCAACACCTTGAACTTGTTGAAAAACTTTCGCAACAAGTCGAGCTTGGTAGATAGTAACACTACTATCAGTGTCCGTCTTCCTCTTGAAGATCCATTTATTTAACATGGCTTTGCTGATCATCGAGCAAGTCAATCAAAGTCCATACTTTGTTGTCATACATGGATCATATCTCAGATTTTATGGCCTCAAGCCATCTCGCGGAATCTGGGCTCATCATCGCTTCCTCATAGTTCGTAGGTTCATCATGGTCTAGTAACATGATTTCCAGAACATGATTACTACACCACTCTGGTGCAGATCTTACTCTGGAAGACCTACGAGGTTCTGTAGTAACTTGATCTGAAGTTTTATGATCAATATCATTAGCTTCCTCACTAATTGGTGTATTTGTCACAGGAACTGATTTCTGTGATGAACTACTTTCCAATAAGGGAGCAGGTACAGTTACCTCATCAAGTTCTACTTTCCTCCCACTCACTTCTTTCGAGAGAAACTCCTTCTCCAGAAAGGATCCATTTTTAGCAACGAATATCTTGCCTCCGGATCTGTGATAGAAGGTGTACCCAACAATTTCCTTTGGGTATTCTATGAAGACGCACTTCTCCGATTTGGGTTCGAGCTTATCAGGATGAAACTTTTCCACATAAGCATCGCAGCCCCAAACTTTAAGAAATGACAACTTGGGTTTCTTGCTAAACCACAGTTCATATAGTGTCGTCTCAACGGATTTAGATGGTGCCCTTTTAACGTGAATGCAGCTGTCTCTAATGCATAACCCCAAAACGACAATGGTAAATCAATAAGAGACATCATAGATCGCACCATATCCAATAAAGCGCGGTTACGACGTTCGGACACACCATAACATTGTGGTGTTCCAGGTGGCGTGAGCTGTGAAACTATTCCACGTTGTTTTAATTGAAGACCAAACTCGTAACTCAAATATTCGTCTCCGTGATCAGATCGCAGAAACTTTATTTTCTTGTTACGATGATTTTTCCACTTCACTCTGAAATTCTTTGAACCTTCCAATTATTTCAGACTTATGTTTCATCAAGTAGTTATACTCATATCTGCTCAAATCATCTGTGAAGATCAGAAAATAATGATACTTGCCACGAGCATCAACACTCATTGGATTGCATACATCGGTATGTATTATTTCCAATAAGTCACTAGCACGTTCCATTGTTCTGGAGAACGGAGTTTTAGTCATCTTGCCCAAAAGGCACGGTTCGCAAGCATCAAATGATTCATAACCAAGTGATTCCGAAAATCCATCTTTATGGAGTATCTTCATGCGCTTTACACCGATATGACCCAAACGGCAGTGCCACAAATAAGTTGCACTATCATTATTAACTTTACATCTTTTGGTTTCAATATTATGAATATGTGTATCACTACGATCGAGATCCAATGAACCATTTTTCATTGGGTGTGTAACCATATAAGGTTTTATTCATGTAAACAGAACAACAGTTTATTCTCTTACTTAAATGAATAACCGTATTGCAATAAATATGATCAAATCATATTCATGCTCAACGCCAACACCAAATAACACTTATTTAGTTTCAACACTAATCCCGAAAGTATAGGGAGTGTGCGATGATGATCATATTAATCTTGGAACTACTTCCAACACTCATCGTCACTTCCCCTTCAACTAGTCTCTGTTTATTCTGCAACTCCCGTTTCGAGTTACTAATCTTAGCAAATGAACTAGTATCAAATACTGAGGGGTTGCCATAAACACTAGTAAAGTACACATCAATAACATGTATATAAAATATACTTATGTTCACTTTGCCATCCTTCTTATCTGCCAATCACTTGGGGTAGTTCCGCTTCCAGTGACCAGTCCCTTTGCAGTAGAAACACTTAGTCTCAGGCTTAGGACCAGACTTGGGCTTCTTAACTTGAGCAGCAACTTGCTTGCCATTCTATTTGAAGTTACCCTTCTTCCCTCTGCCCTTTTCTTGAAACTAGTGGTCTTGTCTACCATCAACACTTGATGTTTTTCTCGATTTCTACCTTCGTCAATTTTCGCATTACGAAGAGCTTGGGAATTGTTTCCGTTATCCCTTGCATATCATAGTTCATCACGAAGTTCTACTAACTTGGTGATGGTGACTAGAGAATTCTGTCAATCACTATCTTATCTGGAAGATTAACTCCCACTTGATTCAAGCGATTGTTGTACTCAGACAATCTGGGCACATGCTCACTAGTTGAGCGATTCTCCTCCATCTTTTAGCTATAGAACTTGTTGGAGACTACATGTCTCTCAACTCGGGTATTTGCTTGAAATATTAACTTCAACTCCTGGAACATCTCATATGCTCCATGACGTTCAAAACGTCGTTGAAGTCCCGATTCTAAGCCATTAAGCATGGTGCACTAAACTATCAAGTAGTCATCATATTGAGCTAGCCAAACGTTCATAACGTCTGCATCTGCTCCTGCAATAGGTCCGTCACCTAGCGGTGCATCAAGGACATAATTCTTCTGTGCAGTAATGAGGATAAACCTCAGATCACGGATCCAATCCGCATCATTGCTACTAACATTTTTCAACATGATTTTCTCTAGGAACATATCAAAATAAACACAGGGAAGCAACAACGCGAGCTATTGATCTACAACATAATTTGCAAAATACTACCAGGACTAAGTTCATGATAAATTAAAGTTCAATTAATCATATTATTTAAGAACTCCCACTTAGATAGACATCCCTCTAATCCTCTAAGTGATTACGTGATCCAAATCAACTAAACCATGACCGATCATCACGTGAGATGGAGTAGTTTTCAATGGTGAACATCGTTATGTTGATCATATCTACTATATGATTCACGCTCGACCTTTCGATCTCTGTGTTCCGAGGCCATATCTGCATATGCTAGGCTCGTCAAGTTTAACCTGAGTATTCTGCGTGTGCAAAACTGGCTTGCACCCGTTGTAGATGGACGTAGAGCTTATCACACCCGATCATCACGTGGTGTCTGGGCACGACGAACTTTGGCAACGGTGCATACTCAGGGAGAACACTTCTTGATAATTTAGTGAGAGATCATCTTATAATGCTACCGTCAATCAAAGCAAGATAAGATGCATAAAAAGATAAACATCACATGCAATCAATATAAGTGATATGATATGGCCATCATCATCTTGTGCTTGTGATCTCCATCTTCAAAGCACCGTCATGATCACCATCGTCACCGGCGCGACACCTTGATCTCCATCGTAGCATCGTTGTTGTCTCGCCAATCTTATGCTTCCACGACTATCACTACCGTTTAGTAATAAAGTAAAGCATTACATCGCAATTGCATTGCATACAATAAAGCGACAACCATATGGCTCCTGCCAGTTGCCGATAACTCGGTTACAAAACATGATCATCTCATACAATAAAATTCAGCATCATGCCTTGACCATATCACATCACAACATGCCCTGCAAAAACAAGTTAGACGTCCTCTACTTTGTTGTTGCATGTTTTACGTGGCTGCTACGGGCTTAAGTAAGAACCAATCTCACCTACGTATCAAAACCACAACGATAGTTTGTCAAATAGACTCCGTTTTAACCTTCTCAAGGACCGGGCGTAGCCATACTCGGTTCAACTAAAGTTGGAGAGACAGTCGCCCGCAAGCCATCTATGTGCAAAGCACGTCGAGGGAACTGGTCTCGCGTAAGCGTACGCGTAAGGTTGGTCCGGGTCGTCTCGTCCAACAATACCGCCGAACCAAAGTATGACATGCTGGTAGGCAGTATGACTTGTATCGTCCACAACTCACTTGTGTTCTACTCGTGCATATAACATCAACATAAATAACCTAGGCTCAGATGCCACTGTTGGGTTTCGTAGTAATTTCAAAAAAATTCCTACGCACACGCAAGATCATGGTGATGTATAGCAACGAGAGGGGAGAGTGTTGTCTACATACCCTTGTAGACCGTAAGCGGAAGCGTTAGCACAACGCGGTTGATGTAGTCGTACATCTTCACGGCCCGACCGATCAAGCACCGAAACTACGGCACCTCCGAGTTCTAGCACACGTTCAGCTCGATGACGTCCCTCGAACTCCGATCCAGCCGAGTGTCGAGGGAGAGTTCCGTCAGTACGACGGCGTGGTGACGATCTTGATGTTCTACCGTCGCAGGGATTCGCCTAAGCACCGCTACGATATTATCGAGGTGGACTATGGTGGAGGGGGGCACCGCACACGGCTAAAAGATCCAAGGGATCAATTGTTGTGTCTTTGGTGCTAGCCCTGCCCCTCTATTTATATGTTGAGCCCCGGGGTCGAAACTTGGAGCAAAAGCCTCCTCAAAGTCGGTTTTTCCCGAAAGGCAAGAGTCCCACTCGGACTCCAGGACCAAACACCACAATCCTTGGCGTCTGGCCCAGACACCATGGGCCTCGGCGTCTGGCCCAGGGCCAGACGCCAGGGTCTCCAGCGTTTGGCCCCCTGGACTCCGCAAAACTCCTTTTGCACCGATCTAAAGCCTCATGGGCTTGACCCCTTGGCCTAACCATATCATCCAATATATGAATCTTTACGTCTCGACCATTTCGAGACTCCTCGTCATGTCCCCAATCTTATCCGGGACTCCGAACTCCTTCGGTACATCAAAACATGTAAACTCATAATATAACTGTCATCGTAACCTTAAGCGTGCGGACCCTACGGGTTCGAGAACAATGTAGACATGACCGAGACACGTCTCCGGTCAATAACCAATAGCGGGACCTGGATGCCCATATTGGCTCCTACATATTCTACGAAGATCTTTATCGGTCAGACCGCATAACAACATACGTTGTTCCCTTTGTCATCGGTATGTTACTTGCCCGAGATTCGATCGTCGGTATCCAATACCTAGTTCAATCTCGTTACTGGCAAGTCTCTTTACTCGTTCCGTAATACATCATCTCATAACTAACATATTAGTTGCAGTGCTTGCAAGGCTTATGTGATGTGCATTACCGAGAGGGCCCAGAGATACCTCTCCGACAATCGGAGTGACAAATCCTAATCTCGAAATACGCCAACCCAACATCTACTTTTGGAGACACCTGTAATGCTCCTTTATAATCACCCAGTTACGTTGTGACGTTTGGTAGCACCCAAGGTGTTCCTCCGGCAAACGGGAGTTGCATAATCTCATAGTTATAGGAACATGTATAAGTCATGAAGAAAGCAATAGCAACATACTAAACGATCAGGTGCTAAGCTAATGGAATGGGTCATGTCAATCAGATCATTCAACTATGATGTGACCTCGTTACTCAAATAACAACTCTTTTGTCTATGGTTAGGAAACATAACCATCTTTGATTAACGAGCTAGACAAGTAGAGGCATACTAGTGACACTTTGTTTGTCTATGTATTCACACATGTATTATGTTTCCGGTTAATACAATTCTAGCATGAATAATAAACATTTATCATGATATAAGGAAATAAATAATAACTTTATTATTGCCTCTAGGGCATATTTCCTTCAAATACTTGTTGCACTCTTGTTGGATGAACAACCATCTCTTTTGAATCGAGCCGATGCCACGGTTGCTTGTAAATTGATAGGGCTCAAACATCTTCCTTTCATGGAATGTTTTGTGGACTCTCGTCCAAAAAAACAATGCCCTTTTGTTGTGCGTCGATCCTCGGATCTTGGCTAATCTCCATCCAAACTTGGCAAATCAACTTGTCCTCATCTTGTGTGTATGAACCCGTGCGAATGCTCTTCCTCTTCTTTTGTGCTTCCGCTCTTTGGGTGAGCTCGTCGATGAACAATGGCTCGCCACTAATATCAACGTCATTGCCTTCTTCTTCATCACCGTCACCTTCGACATAGATGTCATCGTCTTCATGCCACGAGTCACCATGGTCGTAGTCAGCACAGTCGTCGGCCTCTTCATCGAGCACGTACTGGGCGCGGCCATCCTGACTTTGGGTCTCCTCGGGGTCGTAGGCACGGCCATGCCCACCCTCGAAGATCACGTCCTCCATGTATTGGTTGTAGAAGGGGTCGTCGACCGTTGGCGTTGGTGTTGGCATTCCGTCAAACAAGACGCGGGGGGACGGCATGGTGCCCGTGAACGGTGCCCGTGCTTGCTTTCTTTGCATCTCGACGGACGCCCGTCCGCCGCTGCTGGACCCAGACATGACGTTGAGGTCGATGACGGCCGCAGGACGCGGTGTGGACGGCGGCACGGCGCGAACAAGCCCACACCCGGCGACCCCGAGAAACAGGTCTGGCCGTCGTGCCTTGGCGGAGGAAAGCCGGGCGACATGGGCATGGTCCGCGACGTCGGCGACTGGCAATGCGGAGACCGGGCGACCAACGAGCTTGTGCTCGCGGGGCCAGCGGCCGCTGCGGGGAACCTGGCCGGATGGCCCATGCCAAGCATGAGGATGGCGTGCGCTTTGTTGAGAAGGTCCTCCTTCTCGTCGGCAGAGGCCTTGCGCCGCGCGGCCTCCAGCTCCTTGCACTGGGCGACGAACTTGGCCGCGGCGGCATTGACCTTGACGGCCGCTCTCCGTTCCCTCCTCTTCGCCGATTCCGCGTCCAACTTGGCGATCTCCTCCGGCGTGCACTCCGACCGCGGCTTCCTTGGCGCCTTGGCCGCCTTCTTCTTCACCATTGTGGGCGGGTCGATGGCCAGGCCACCGAAATTCGACGGGGCGTCGGCCATGGACGGGAGAGAGAGGGGGTGGGCGGGAGGGACGTGGGAGGGTTTGTGGAAAATGGCGCCAAATGGGCGTGGGGGGTTTGGTTTCTCCCACCGGCAGGCCGGCCAGGGGAGAACAAGCGCGCGCGTCCCGCCCGTCCGCGCGTTGTCTGTTTCACCCAAAACCGGCACAAATTTGAGCCGCGGATGGGTCACAAGCGGACACAAAGCGGACAAATGTCCGTTTTGCGGTCGCGCGCTGGGCGGTCTGGTTTGTCCGTTTTATCTTAAACGGACGAGGGCGGACAGGACAGGATCGCATGGTGGAGTTGGCCTTACGCACGTATAATGGCTAGACGGAAGGGTGGTAGACTGGTAGTACGTACACGCATGGGCGTTCGTCCACGGGACCGAGGGTTTTGTCGGGGTGGGGGGCGAACCTCGTATCGGTCCCCGGGAGACAAGTATACACGGTGCGCGTATTTGTGTTGTGCCTAGCTAGCTAGCTTGCGCCCCACAAAGCGTCCCGATCCGCGCTTGCTACAGGCCGGGGCCCGGGTGATCTTCCATGCGTGTCCCCCGCGCCGGAAAGCCGGAAGGAATGGCAACCACGTACCTGGGGCTATATGTAGGAGGAACCTAGCCAGCGTTGCCATACCTGTCCGAGTCTTTTCCGTCGCTTCGGCGAATAGCAGAAAACATGTTGTATGTGTATAGCTTTAAGTTTTATACTCCCTCCATTCCAAAATATTGTACTCCTACTGTGTAGGGCCATTCGTTTATCAATGTGGACACATAAGCATAGTACCGCTGTGGTGCATATCTTCTAGCCGTGTTAGTTCAGGAAATTCGTCAACTGGTCGTTTTAACTCTACACAGGCTGGCTTGACTGATATATTTACCTTTGTAATAATTGTATAAATCTATGTGTTCTGTGTAAAAACGATTATACGTGTGCATGCTCCTCCATACAAAACATCTATTTTACCACCAAAGTCTCTAGAGAGGGCTCGAGCTTCTTTTTTCACTTTACAAAGTATGTAGTCAATTAAGCTATAGCATGTTGAATTATATAATGTAGTGCCATCCTCCTCTTAATTTTACAGAAAATGTTCAATTAAGAATAAGTGGAAAGGAAATAGCGTTCCTAGGTCGGGAGATAAAATTTATATGGGGGGTAGACTACTATTTCTAAAAGTTTTTTTAGCAAATACTATCTAAAAGCTAGCTTTAATAATGCTCCTTTCTATATGTTGTCCACGTGTGAACTACCTAAGGGACCTAGTAGGAGATTTTATTTTCTTAGGAAAAGATTGTTAGGAGAGATCCAGAAATAACATTTATTAACTGGCACACAATGTGTTAACCTATAGATTATGGGGATTTGGGTGTTCTGGCAATGATTGATTAAAGTAAATTTTGTTTCTCCTTCATTTTTGAGAAAATTGTTAGTAATTGTGACATGACTAGATTTTGTGATGACTTGTGGACTGATCATATACATTTGGATGGAAAGTATGTACTCATTTTAATTTGACTTCAAGCTGTAGGATTATTATGGCCAAATTATTTGGAGAAAGATGTGACTCCAGAGTTGTATACAGTGTTGTGTG
>NC_041384.1:656869801-656893683 GCF_002162155.2 Triticum dicoccoides
TATTAGTTATAGGATCAATGTCCAATTGTGGTGCTAACGGATGATGACAATACTTTTAAATTGGTTCAAAATATTGGGTATATTCTATGTTTAATCTATGAGCATGGCCATTCAAATTGTCAAATTGCCTCATAGGGTGATCTGGTCTCTTATGGTTTCCATATAATTTCTTTGCCTCGCTGCTAATAGCCATATTCATACCAAATATGTGTTCAATAGGAGGGGATGGAAATGACATGACAACAAGTGTTCTGTCTATGACAATTTTGAGGATTTAGACCATTTGTTTCTTTAATTATAAGCTAGCTAGTTGCATGTTTTCTTTAATATTAGCTCTCCGATTAAAAGCATACCCTGGCAAGTTAGACGTGTAAGTATTGCGAGAGTTGATGTGGTAGTTTGGTCAATATGGAAGTCTAAAAATGGGCCTATTTTGATTATGTCTACCCGCATGATAAAATTAGTATTATGTGTCTAAGTGCCCCCTCCCTCGCATGCAAAGACAAAAGCGCACGACGGTGGCTTTGTAGTGTCGCAACCGTTCCCTCAAGAATTGCATCTAAGATCTTCTAGCAGCGGATAAGGTGGGCACCGATGACCTCAAGATTGTGAGTTGATCGAGATCTACTGGAGTAACTTGTTTGACCAAGCAAGGGCAATTGTTGTAGTCATATTTACCTTTTCTAGTTTTCCTTATTTGTCGTCTTGATGTTCTAGTCTAATGATGTGGTATGTCTTTTTGTACAATTTCTCTAGAGTTTTGGCTATTGTGTGCTTGTGAGCCATGGCCCCACCCAATCCAAATAATCCTCCTATTATGCACCCAGTTTAGGGATTTGGGAGGCGTGCCAAGCAATTCTCTTCAACTTCGTCCAACCAACTATTTATGTCAATGCAAGCTTCTCCATTCAAGCGTCGTGGGCTCCTAATCAGTGCTTCAGGTGCAAAACGAAGCTATAGTGCTCGCAACTCCCTCATGGGTCGTGGCCTTGTAGTAATGCTAGGTCGCACACCTGCTGGCTTGCCCATGCTCACGAGTGTTTCTTTGCTTTCTTTTTGCTGTTGCATTGCTATGTCAAAAAAAAATACCCGAATAGATTTTGTTTTCAGTTAGAGAAAATTGGTGGAAACAAAAGATATTTGTGATTTTAAAAAATGTTCATTAATTTTTAAAACTGTTCAAATTTAGAAATATGTGAATTTAAAAAGGTCAAGAATTTGAAATACTGTATGAATATTGTAAAAGTTCACGCATTTTGGGAAAATGGTTCGTGGTTTAATAAAACCATGTATTTAAAAATGCTCACAAATGTTTAAAAAAGTCATTGATTTTAAATATTTTTAAAAAATCATACATACCTAAATAGTTGGCATGCACTAACTCAATTATCTCGACATGCAACTATGCCAACTCATCATGTCACAATGCATGCCCCGCTAAATTTAATTCTCTCAACATGCAACTATACCAACTCACTATGCCATTTTGCATGAGAAAAGACCCAGCTTAATATGAATCTTCCATGTTCTTATATTGAATATATTTTTACAACTATACAATAACCAAATATATTAAGGTATATGGCTCGAGTTTCAGTTCTCATACCGCTAAATCTCATAGAAATGATTGCATTCATTCCCGCTACATCGCGTGGGTATCATCTCTAGATAGAAAATTCTTCGCCCATTAAAAAAATATCATGATTTAAAAAATATTTACAAATTTAAAATAGTAGTTTGAAATAGTAACAATTTTAGAAATTATTCATAAACTTTAAAAGTATTCACATATTGTGTATAAAAAATGTTGTTGTTTTTAAGAAAACCATGCACAAATAATTAAAAAGCAATATAAAAAACACCCAAGA
Organism: Triticum dicoccoides; assembly: GCF_002162155.2. Lineage (NCBI taxonomy): Eukaryota > Viridiplantae > Streptophyta > Magnoliopsida > Poales > Poaceae > Triticum > Triticum dicoccoides. The sequence goes on from NC_041384.1 coordinate 656,871,670, forward strand.
AGAAAAAAACAGAGAAAACCCGATTGGAAAACTAAAGAAAAAGCTACATGGGCCGGCCCACTTAGAGAACTAAGAGCATCTCTAGCAGATCCCGCATCCCGCCGGCCCGCAAAACACGTTTGCAGTTCGCGGAAAACGGCCTTTGCGGGCCGGCGCGGACAGCAGCAGATGCATACCCCCTAAACGAACCCGTATAAAAGTATATTCACGGAATATGTTTTTTTTACGGGTCGGCTTTGCGGGGTTTGCTCTTGCGCCGCTGCATCCCGCATCCCATTGGCCCGCAAATATCAAATCCAACATAATACAACAAACGGAAGCAAACTAAATAATTATTCAATATCAACATAATACAACAATAATCCATATTACAAATAATTATTCAAATCACCGAAGCAAACTTCTTATCATGGATACAAATACAAATGAATACAAACATGAGTTAGTGTTCAGCCCTTTGCCAATGGTGCTCAATGAGATCATCGTGAAGTTGAAAATGTGTGTTTGCATTTTCAATCTCCTTATATATCTGAAAAAAAGCTCTAATGCGGTTAGGGTCTCTAGCTGGTTTGACAGGGCTACCCACATTGTCATAGAAGAATTCCAAATTCATTCATCTCTCATCTTCAAGAATCATATTGTGAAGGATAACACAATATGTCATGATATTTTTCAGGGTTCTCTTATCGAAAAAACGAGCAGGACCACGAACAATGGCAAACCTAGATTGTGAAACCCCGAATGCTCTTTCAATGTCTTTTCGGGCTGCCTATTGCACCCTTGCAAATTCACAATGTTTTCTAGATTTGGGATCTTTGATGCTCTTGACAAAGGTGCACCAAGGAGGGTATATACCATCGGCAAGATAGTACTCTTTTGTGTATTAATGTCCATTGATAATGTAGTTGCAAGCAGGAGCATCACCACTAGCAAGTCTAGCAAACAAATGAGGCCGTTGCAACACATTGATATCATTGAGAATGCCCGGCATAAGCAATACAAAATCCATAAATCCTCGGATGCTACGGCCTCTAGCACAATTATTGCATCACGAAACTTGCCACAATACATTCCTTGCCATGCCTTTGGGCAATTTTTCCAAGTCCAATGCATACAATCAATGCTACCTAGCATGCCAGGCCAACCTCTCCTCTCATTAGATGCTATCAATTTCTTTGTGTCATCCTCGTTGGGTGCCCGAAGATACTCAGGACCAAAGACATGGATGATCACTTTTATAAATCTACGCATTGACTCAATTGTAGTATCTTCACAAATGCAAAGGTACTCATCGGCATCGGCAGCCGGAACGCCATATGCAATCACCCGCATAGCTGCGGAGATTTTTTGATATGCACTAAATCCCTTTAAGCCCGCAACATTTCTTATTTGAGTAAAATACCGGCAATTTGCCTCGCAAGCTTGAACAATTTTCACAAAGAGGGATCGGCGCATTCGGTATCTTCTCCGGAAGAGGTGCGGTTGATATGTTGAATTCTCTGTGAAGTAGTCTTGCATCAACATCTCGTTCCCAAGATGGCGATTCCGAGGAATGCAAAGACGCCCGACGGTTGATCCTCGCCGCCTCTTCCGGTTCTCGTCTTCGTGCTCCTTCACGACAAGTGCCATCACTAATGTTTGTTGTCGAGAAGGTCGCAAGCATGGTCTCAACATCCGAGTCGTCTGAATCGGATGAATCAGAGAGCAAGAACTTCTTGCACGGGCTCAATTCCATCTACATGGATAAGAATCGCACGTCGCGCCAATCAACTATGCATACCGCTCGCAAATATCACAAAACAAACACTAACTGACGGCTTGTGTGGCGGGTGGTCCCGGGCGGCGACGAGGGACGGGCTCGACGGCGGTCGATCCCCGGCGGCGACAGTGAAGAGGGGCGGCTCTTCTCGTCGGATCCAGGGGGTCGATGCAGCATATCGGCGCTGTAGGGTGAGGGGCGGCCCCGCGGCGCGATTCCGCCCGCAGATTTGGCCGGAATCGCCAGCGGCGCACGGGCGGAAGCAAAGGCGGGCGGGCGGCGGAAGGAGACGGGGAAAGGCGCGCGGGCTGAAATGTCCCTCCCGCCAACCACTTCTCTGAGATGCGGGGCACCACAGGGGCGAGGGGGAAACCCGCGTATTCGCGGGTTGGGGCCAAGATTGTCCCACGTCCCTAAAAAACTATTGTGGGCCGGCCGCGTTTGCAGGGTTTGTTCAGGTAGGATTTTTCGCGCCGACCCACATTTTGGTGGTTATTTTGCGAGTCAGGCCTTTTTGCGTGGTCTGCTAGAGTTGCTCTAACGTTGGAACGGGGATGTGCACTATCTGCCGATTGACTACCATTTGGCACCCCTCAAAAGAAAATTTTGGCACCCCTCAAAAAAATGTGACACCCCTACAAAAATGACTACTATTTGGCAGGATTCTCAAAAAGGAAAAATACTACCATGTGGCGTCTTCCAAAAAGAAAACAGGCTACCGCATCATTAATAAAAAGACTACTATTTGACCTTTTTTGTTATTATAAGTAAAAAAAAGCACTACTGTTTGACACTTCAGGAATTTCCACCCGTGCCCCCACATTCCAAACCTCTGGCTCATTCCCGTGTCGTCTCCTTCTCATTTTAGTCTCCTGCTTGTTTTAGGCTCGGCCTCGTGGTTTCGCGTGGAAATCAATCCGTTGATGAAATTTTTGTCACACGGTTGAACAACAACTAACTGGCGGTACCTCAGATAGCTAGATTTCTTGTGATAGAACCAACCCATCAGGATTTAAATATATATGGTCGTATTTCTCTAAATTTATTTCAGGCATTTCGACGATGTACGTTGATGGAAAGGAGACGTTCTTCCTGCGACTACAAAAAGGTCTATGACAACTTTGTCAGTCTTGAGAAGTAATATCAGCTCAGCACCTCGATAGTGCTCATAAAGATAAGATGTGCATTTATATGGTTATTTTAACGCTCATCAAACTTGAGTTTAAACCAAGTTATTTAAAACCGAGAGATCCGCGCCAATATTGCTATTAAACACTAATAAATGCAAAGAATTTCAAATATCCTACTCCCTCTGTTCCTAAATATAAGTCTCTGTAGAGATCTCAATATGGACTACATACAGAGTAAAATGAGCGAAATCTACACTCTAAACTATGTCTGTATGCATTCCTACGTAGTCTATATTGAAATCTCTAAAAAGACTTATATTTAAGAACAGAGGGAGTATATTTATTTTATTTTCACTTGAAATGAGCTATTTATGAACGAAATCAAGCCAATACATGAAAATGAATAAAGAGGAGATTAAGGAGATCAAGTGGAAGCGCACCAAAATGATGACGTTCCATACGACTACACGTGCTCGTATGTGCGGTTGTATGGCCTGCCAGGGGCGCCCTCTGATCCAACGCTACAAATACCATGAACGGGCCAACGCTCGAAATACCAAAGAAGATCGTCGAAACCTCCATCTTCGTCATCTATAACAATCCTAACCGCCGTCATTTCCCATCTAAATTTCCATAGCCGCCACCATCTCCACCACCGTAGCATTCATCCAACTAGACATAGTTTGTAATCAGGCATCACATCTAGCATCTATTTTAAGACATATTATCAAACTATCCATCCTCATGATGTGTTCTTCAATGGTTTCTCTTTGTGATCTGATTTTCATATGTGAGTTGTTCAGTAAGGCCATGGTTTGAGGCATAGATTTACAAACCGATGTACTACCTATGTAAACAAATACAAGACGTTTTGGAGAGTTGTGTAGTATACACAAGTCTCCAAAACATCTTGTATTTGTTTACAGAGGGAGTACTTGTTAGAGGGGTCAATCAAAGTACTTTGAATTAATGTCACATATGTGTGCCATAAAATAAATCGCACCACGGAGTAACCTACTCCAGGAAAATAGGATCAGCCCCCGCGTCGTCCTCCTCCAGGGCGACTTGGGCGGGGCATTTCACCCCCCGGCGCAAGGCCTTCTCCCGGCGTTCACCCATCCGTCGCCGCCTAACACATCCCCGGGCAAAGCCCGCTCGGATCTGGCGGCGGCGGGTCGCGGCTCTTAGGGCATCGTCACCCCTGGAACTGGGGGATCGGGTGGTGGCCGACGACGCGACGCTGCCTAGGCGCACGTCGCCGAGCTCTGAGGTGGAGGGGACGGCGGTGGTTGCGGGTGGATGTCGTCGGCCGGTGCTCCTGGTACGTACGTGCAACGGCTGAACAGGGTGCGGCGGCGCGGCTCCGTTGGTGGTTGGGCATGTTTGTGAGGCCCGGTGGCTGGCTACCGGCCATGGTCGCCGGGATGCGGACGGCGCGATGGCGGGTACGACACGCTGGCAACTGGGCAGAGACGCCCTTGTCTGGGTCCTTGACACCGCGGGCAACTCTAGGGGAAACCCTAGATCTCATTGCGATCGAGCGATGGCGGTGCTTTAGCGTCGTAGTCCCTCTTGAGGGCATCATTTTTGGAGTTTGCTCAGGTTCAAGGGACCAGCGATGTCGGAGGTGCACGGCCTGGTGGCGCGGCTGCCGATGAAAATCGCGCCGACTTCGGTCATGGCGGCGTCTCCGATGTCGTTTCCTTGTTGAGGCATCATCGTTGCAGTTTGCGTCATCATGCTCGGAATGCTCCGGGGGAAACCCTAGATCTGGGCCTCCTAGATCGGCCAATGACGGCGCCTTTGGTGTCGTTCTCCCTCTTGAGGGCATCGTTTTGGAGCAAGTGCTGGTTGGAGGGGACTACTGGAGGAGCGGTGTTACATCTACCGCAAGGCCGACGGCGGATCCCGACGGCATGGCGCTACGGAGGTTCGACGATGGGCACGTTGGAGATGGACTCGCGCAGGAGGAGGAAGCTGTCTGGGTGGTGACATTGATGGCAGAGAGGCCTGGCAAGGTTGGTGCATCAGTTCTGCTATGAGGATGGGCCGAGAGAAGATGGAGGTGACGGCCCTTGCAGCGTGCGGTGCTCACTGGGAGTGTGCCTGACCGGTGTGGGACTCAATCCAAGTAGTGGCTTGGATGGGACACCCAGCTTTAGATGTTAGGCTTTGGTGCGATGTCTGTTTGGTATTAGGCCCAGACATATTCGGCACGTCTTCATCAAGGGGTAAGGAGTAGCAACAACGTTGCCAAGATGGTGGCTTCTGGCTTATTGATGTATCATCTTGTATGGACTTTGTGAATAATTAATAATATGGTTGCATGCATCATCAAGATGCAGGGGCCGGGGGTACATCCTCCTTTTCTAAAAAAATATGTGCCATAAAATTGCTTCATAATTGTCTCTTGTCTTGTTCATATTCTTTGTCCCTGCAGGTGCCCGGAATCATGAAGAGTAAGCTAGGAAGAGGCTAAGGCAAAAAGACCGTGAAGTGTTCTTCTGAACAACAGTGAAAGAAAGGTTTAGTATGGTAACACGAATCCTATCATTAGGGATACAAGAGGTTTATTCATTAAACGACCGATGATTTTGTTTGATTTATATCTTAATTACCGGGCAACCCCGTGATACGTCCATTTTGCATCATATTTTTCTATTGTTATTTATAATGTTTTTATGTTTTATAACACTATGTGGAGTAATTTTAATGTCTTTTCTCTCATAATATGCAAGGTTTACACAAAGAGGGAGAATATCGGCAGCTGGAATTCTCGACCTGAAAAAGCTATGTGAGAGTTACCTATTCTGCACATCTCTAAATGAGCTGAAATTTGACGGAAATTATTTTGGAATAAATAAAAAATACTGGAGAAAAGAACTACCAGAGGGGGGTAGCTAGTTGGCCACAAAACACCAAGGCGCGCCACCCCCTCCAGGCGCGCCCTGGTGGGTAGTGGGCACCCTAGCCCACCTCTGGTGCCCATCTTCTGGTATTTAAGGTCTTTTTACCTAGAAAAAAATAAGGAGAGAACTTCCGGGAGGAGCTGGGCCATCTCGAGGCGGAACTTGGACAGGAGCACTTTTGCCTTCCGACGGAGCGATTCCGTCGGGGGAACTTCCCTCCCGGAGGGGGAAATCCAAGCCATCGTCATCACCAACAACCCTCTCATCTTTGGGAGGCTAATCTTCATCAACATCTTCAACAGCACCATCTCATCTCAAAACCCTAGTTCATCTGTTCAATCTTTGTAACAGAACCTCAGATTGGCACGTGTGGGTGACTAGTAGTGTTGATTACATCTTGTAGTTGATGCTAGATGGTTTATTTGGTGGAAAATTATATGTTCAGATCCATTATGCTATTTAATATCCCTCTAATCTTGAGCACGAATATTATTTATGAGTAGTTGTCCTTGTTCTTGAGGCCACGGGAGAAGTCATGTTGCAAGTAATCATGTGAATTTGATATTTGTTTGATATTTTGATGATATGTATGTTGTGATTCCCTTAGTGGTGTTATGGAACGTCGACTACATGCCACTTCACCATCTTTGGGCCTAAGGGAATGCATTATGGAGTAGTTATTAGATGATGGGTTGCTAGAGTGACAGAAGCTTAAACCCTAGTTTATGCGCTATTTCGTAAGGGGCTGATTTGGATCCATGTGTTTAATGCTATGGTTAGATCGTTATCTTATTTCTTCTTTCATAGTTGCGGATGCTTTTTAATCATAAGTGGGAGGCTTGTTCAAGTAAGTATAACACCCGAGCACCGGTCCACCCACATATCAAATTATTAAAGTAGTGAACATGAATCAAAGCAACATGATGAAAGTGACTAGATGAAATTCCCGTGTGCCCTCAAGAACGTTTTGCTTATTATAAGAGATCATTTTGGCATGTCCTTCGCTACAAAAAGGATTGGGCTATCTTGCTGCACTTTTGTTACGCGTTACCATTACTAGCTCGTTACAAAATATCTTACTATCAAACTACTTGTTACCGACAATTTCAGTGCTTACAGAAATTACCTTACTGAAAACCACTTGTCATTTTCTTCTGCTCCTCGTTAGGTTTGACACTCTTACTTATTGAAAGGACTACGATTGATCCCCTGGTTAACACCCCGCACGATGGATAGGGTCTTCCGTTTGGACAACTGACTCTTGATGCAGGACGCGTGCTGGTCAAGGCGTAATTTGGACACATCCTCCACCTCAATACATTGCAAGCACAACACGGTGGATAACTTCCAGAGCACAAATTAATATCATGAGAATCCTGTTGAAAAATATATGTTGTAAGGAAAGTCCTCATACCCATGTCTATTTTTATTATAAGTGTTTTGAGATTGAAGTTGATTTTTATTCGATCAAAAGCTAGAATTAATACTCTTGCAAAAGCTTGGTAAAAACTCCGACTTCAAGGGCTCCTTTCTCTCATGAGTTCGATAACCCAGGGTCACCTCTGAAGAAAAGGGCAAGAATCCTTTCTGATCCTTTACTAGTACACTAAAGGTACTAATCAAACCTTTTCTGGCGCTGTTGCCAGGGAGGATTTGTGTGCATAGTCTTTGTGTCAGGAGTGTTTGTTAGAGTTTTGTTTCAATTTTAGTTTACTTTTAGTTGCAGGTGTTGTCACTAGAAAACCCAAAAAGATTACAAGGCTCGTAATCTTGCAAACTTTGTTGCTCCTACCAATAGTTTAATGCGTGGACCAATTGCACAACCTGATGTTGTGGTCGTTGAGTATGAGATTAAACTGAATTTAGTCTCTATCGTTCAACAAGACCAATTTCAAGGCTTTGAAGATGTGGGCATGCATTTTCATAATTTTTTCTAAATTGTGTAACATGACACGCATAAGGGTTTACGACTCTAGAGTTTCGAAGTTAGATCTATTTCCTATCTCTTTGAGAGAAAAAGCTAAAGAGTGGCTTCTACCTTTCCCTAGAGGTAGTATAACTTCATAGACTGAGTGTTGTGGTAAGTTTTTATATAAGTTTTGCCCACCTACAAAATTTGTGCATCCGCATTCACAAATAACAAGTTTTAAGTAGGAAGATCGTGAGACACTAGCTCTTTCAAGGGATCGCATGAAGGAGGCGTCCTAACCATGAAATGGAAGAATGGTTAATTCTTCATGTGTTCTATAATGCCTTAACTCCTGTCGAAAACAATGCTTCATACTGCTGCAGGAGGAACTATTATGGAAAGCCAATTCCTGAAGCTAAAAATTTGCTAGATGATATGCGAGAGAACCTTACCTAATGGCACGTTGAGAGGGCTACCAAAGAGTTAATGATATTGAAGAAAATAATACATAGTTTACCACTAAACTTGATGAACTCATCTCTGACATGAAAGGTAAATAAGAGGTAAACATAAACGCTATTACAAGATGTCGATTTCATTGCTCGTAATAGCTACAATCCAAAGTGGAAAAATAATGGGTATGCTCCTAGATTGCTTTATCCTAATAATAATGAAGCACCTAACAATTTTAATGGAATGAACAATGCTAATAGAAATACTTTGGAGGAAACTCTATTTTTTTTATTGATTGTCAAAGTGAGCAAAATGAAAGCTCTAAAAATATTTTCGTTCAAGATAACTTACTTGGTCAATTGACCGGTAAGGTTGCTGGACTCACTAACGATGTGCAGGCTCTAGATGGAAGAACTAAAAGCATGAAAGCACAAGTGGCTAAAATTGCATAGAGTCAAACTTTGGTTCTAGCCAAGTTTGCAGGTAAAGGGGAATATAACCCAGTTGAAGACATCAAGATTATGAGAAGTAGCGAATAAAATGCAGAAGAGCTTGACAAGAGCCATGTGCCAGAATATACATATACAGTTGTAGACTTCTTGAAAATGATAGCAACGAAACACCCACTACCTGAAGTATCAAATGATGAAGCATATAATATTTTTGTTGATCATGTTGCAGCTAAGTTACATGAGTTGGATGATGAAAGAAAGAAGCCATATGGTAAGGTACCTCCTATACAAGAATATATTTGAACATACTATTAAGATTGAGATTGGTTTGCATAAGTTCAATGCTTTGTGTGATCTAGGTGCTAGTGTTGCCACTATCCCTATGTTTGTTTCTGATAGTTTCAATATTGGTCCTTTTGTTACACCTCCGCCATCTCCCACGTCGGCGTCAGCACAAGACACACCCCGCAGCCAAACCACCGAAGTGGCTTTCGGCCGCCGCTCGCGTAGACTCTTCCTGTCAAGATCCGTTGGCCACTGCCACCATGGCCCACCCGTGCCGCAACCATGGCCTCCCAAGACGGAACCTCTTCTGTGAGCTTTAGACCGTGCTCCGCCTCACCATGGGCACTCCACTGCACCGGAAAGACCCACTGTGTCGCCCGTTTGACACCGCTCGCCCACGTGAGGAAGGCCGGTCGAGTCGCATCGACCTCGCTAGCCGGGCGCCGCCACCACCACCGGCAACGGCGGTGGCCAGGGAAGTAGAGGGAGGAGGGGCTTGCAGGGCTAGGGTTTGCTCCTGAGCCGCCCGTGCGAGTGGCCAGGAAGGAAGGGGAAATATTTTTCAAGTATAGTCCACAACCCTGTAACACTAACTGTGCAATGTGCGGTCAGCCGATCTCGTTTGTCTGTGAGGACAACTCCAGTGCACGACCCCATCCGGACGTCCGTTTGCCCTGCTTTCGTCCGTTTGGGGCGGCAATGGGGTTGCCCATGTCCGCTTGGGGACGTTGCCGTGTCGGTGCACCCAACGTGCGGCTGCACCCCAAATCATGTCCGGAGTGGACATGATAAAAAAATGCAAAAACTAAAATAAAATGCCGGAAAAAATAAAATAAATGCAAACATAAAGCATAAGAACATAATTAAACATCACGGCCACAGAATGGCTGCGTTCCACGGTTCACATAGACATAATTAACATAAAAACAAAAGAAAACCCGCCACCCGCACGCTCCTGCCGTGGCCGTCTCCCTCTTCTCACGCGTTGCCGTTGACGTCATCGCGCTCCGGTGACCGCGGCGGCATGGGGCACCAGTTCACGCCCCCACGGCGTCGGCCACGTTCGTGGCCGTGCACGACCAGCTCCACCGCTGGCTCACCAGGCCCGGGTGGAACGCGGCGACTGGCTGCTCCTCCATCACCTCCTCCAGCTCCGGCACGGCCACGTCGCCGGCAGCATAGAGGGCCATCATGGTCTCCAGGCCCTCCCATTAGCACTCATCATGCGTGTTCATGGAGTATTCCATGACACGTTGAAGGAGCTGGGCCTCCTCCTCTGTCATGCGAGGAGGTGGTGGTGGCGACGAAGAGGGCGACGCGACGGCGACGGCGTGATGCCGCACACCACCCTACGTGCGCGCACGTGAGAAGGGCGTGGAGCACGCGCGCCGTGCTCACGTGGCCGCAGCGGCCCTGATGAGGTGCCGACAAAAGAAGGACGCGCGTCGCATGTCGTGCTCATCCCGAAACCACGTGTCCCAGAGGTCGGAGTCGATGGCGTACCTGGGGTCGTAGTAAAGGTCGTCTGGCAGGAGGTGGCGGCGGCGTTCGATCTCCTCGCGGCACGCACAGCCGCTCGTCGGGACCGGCGGGATCGCAACCCAGTCGGTGAAGAGATGCCAGTTATTGGAGAGGTGAACGTCGCTCCAGGGGAGCGGCGTCCTCGTCTCCCAATAACGACGGCAAACATCCGTGTGGATGTAGTGCCGGTCGCACTCGCCGGTGATCGTAGGGGCGATGGAGAACGTGGGCGACGCGGGGGCCCTCTGTGGGGCATGCCGTGGTGGTGAGGCGGGCTCATTTTTTACGCCGCGGCGGCGACAGTCCGAGGACGAGCCAACCTCGTGGTCGTGTGTCCCCTTGCGGCCGGTGTTCCACCACCCCATGGCTGCCTGGCAGCCGGCCGATGAGATCGATGAAGGGAGATGGAGAGCTAGGGTTTGGGAGTGTCGGATTTCAAGGAGGCAGCGCGGGCTGGAGTGGGGAGTGTGGACTGTAACCGGTCCACGATTTCTCATTTAAGAAGGACGGCGACCGTTCACCTGGGCGAATGACAGGTGAGGCCGACCGCGCGTGCGTATTTATGTTGGACGGTGAGTCCAAACTGTCACGCGCTAGACCGTCTGATTTATTCGTTTTGCACTAAACGAATGGGGCCGGATGAGATGGGTCACGCGCTGGAGTTGGCCTGAGCTCCTGCTCCAGCACCATGGGAGAGGAGAGCAATCTCCGATCGCGCCGAGGGCCGTGAATGCAGTGCGCAACAGTGATCGCAGAAGATCTTGCGCCCCGGTTGCAAGCGCAGGAGAGACAAGAGAACAGGCGGTGGGCGGGCGCGCCGGCGCGGAGGAGTAGCGGCCGCTGGTATAGACTAGCTAGCGTGGGGCCCGCCTCTTCAAGCCGGAGGAAGAGACGAAGCCGTGCTGTCTTGTCGAGGTGTATATTCTTTGTATTTTATATTTCCACAGTAAAACAGTGTACATACGTACGTACGCCCTTATCTCCGCAGCAGCAGCAGCCTGAGCCCTGACTGACACGTCTGTATTGTCACCCCTGGCCTCCCTTTCAGCTAGAGCTAGCCCGGCCAGCTTTTCTGCGCCTCATGTAAAACGCTCTGGACTCTGATCGATCAGTCCAGCTAGTATATCGGCTTCGATCGATCATGCATGCATGCACCGCGATGATCACGATGACACTGTTGCGCTGCGCCTAGCGTCGTGCAGCTAAGCTAGTCACGCATAAACTAGCTGCACCGATCACGATAGAATTTTGCCAGTGCTGATGTGTTGGACGGAGGAGACATGTACGGGTGAGTCACGCTCACGCTCCGTCCCTAGGTCGGCACGTGGCCGTGGGCTCGTGCATGCGCCTCTCACGGTGTCGCTGGCTCGCGCGAAGTACGTATTCTGTGCAACGCTCTCGCGCTGACACGCTCTCCTGTGCATGTGTCTTCGTGGGAAATTTCGACTCGTGTAGCCACGCATGCAGGAGGGCCAGAAGCATGTCGCGTGGACTTTTCAACATAATGGAAAAGAACTTCTGCCGGTCAGCCGGTGAGCCGGTGAGCCAACGGCGATGAACAGATTCATGGACAGTGGAAGGCCAGTGATAAAGGAGAGAGGAGAAAGAGAGAGCCTGGATCTGGGTCGGTTGGGCTCAGCCCAATGCGACAGTGCAAAGGCCAGAGTTGGTTGTTGCCAGGTTCCGACTCATTCCAGCCTGCGACTAAAGCAGTAGCCAGTGTACAAATTTCATTTCAGTCCATCACTGTGCATCGGCATCGCTGCTACTGCTCCGGTCTAGGCAGACGCATCTGGTAGGCCGGTCGTTAGGCTCTACTATTTCGTCCATTATCTGGAGGAAAAAAAATCACAGTATGTGCTCTACGCACTACTAGCGGTAGCGCCGTGGATGGTATCGACCCTATGCTGTTATACTGCACGTGCCGATGCTCACTGTGTAGAGTACGTACGATTTACTACAGCTGGTAGGTACACTGTACGTCTACGTACGTTCACTGGAGTACGTTGCAACAGCTTCGGCATCAGCCTGCGGCGACAGGATTCCGGTCCGGAAGCTCTACAACAGTGTGAGGAATTGATTAGACGCAAGCCGGAGCCGGGCACCAATAGTTTCGTTCCGGTGGCGATCCCGATCGGTATGGCTCCGGCGACCCATCCATCAGGCAGGCTCCATACCACAGTTTTGGCAGCAGCGGGAGGTACCCGCCCATCATGCGGCGCGGCGCGACGGCTCGGTTTCCCAAGCTACGACAGTGCAATGGCCATGGCCAGTACATGCCGCCCGCGCGCGTGGGCAGATGCAACTCTCAAGTCTCTGCACTACTGAAAGATGATTCGCTCGCGGAATGGCAGCACTAGCTCTCTCCAAGGTCCAAGCACAGCTCACTCCCCACGGTCTCCCCATTCACTGGCGTCGCCCGGCCGTCGCCGCGGCAAGAGGGGCGCGACACTTGGCGGGCATAGACACGTACGTGCCCGCGCACGGCTGCGCGCCGGCCGGCTCGCGGACGTGCCGGCGGGCCGGAGACGCGGACACCGCGAAGCGATCCAAGGAAAGCCACCCCTGTCGACTGTCGTGCAGCTTTGCATTTATGTGCACGATGACAAGCGGCGCCAGTGGCTTAGCTCTGTTCACGTACGTAGCTGACGTTCTTTGCCGAGCTACGCGCCATGGCTACAATTCTAGCCAAGCACTTTAGAGGCAGGCAGGCAGGCAACCTCTTTGGCTTGCCTCTACCCAGCTAACAGCAGTCGTACTACATGAAGCTAGTACCGACGACTAGGGCTGGATTAACTGGCTGCTCGGATCGTTCAGCTCATTATCATTAAACTCATTATCATTGAGCTCGTTAGTATTAATGAGCTAAAACCTCTGTTCAGTTTGGTTCGTTATGGGCTCGTTACGCTCATGAGTGTTTACGAGTGCTCGTTAAGGTAATAAACAACACCGTAGAATCTCATGATCCATAAAAAAAATTCACAATAGCATATATTAAACAAGGATATCAAGATAATAAACAACGCAGAAGAATACCATGATCCCGTCAAAAATTTACAATGGCCGAAATTAAACAAGGATGTTCGGTTCCTGGCGGCTGGCTCCTGGGTGACTCTAGGGTCTCCTGACGGCTAGCTCCCAGGTCTAGGAAAAGTGCCGAAGTGGGCTGGGTGCTAGGCCCCTAGGTTGGGCTAACTAGCAATTCTTTTGTTAGTGCGCTGATTTGAACTAGGGACCTCATGTTAAACTTTTGAAAATTAGCGAGTTAAACGAGTTAGCTCGTAAAACTTGTTTGCTCACTGGTTAAGCTTGTTAATCTTAACGAGCAAAAAAAAATGTTCGGTTTGGTTCATTAACTAACGAGCATGATCCAAAACGAGCCGAACTATCGAGCGCTCATTATGCTTGCGAGCTTCGAGCTTTTCGTCCAGCCCACGAGCCATGCACTCGCAAGTCGTGACGAGACCCAAAGTGAATGGGCTCGAAAGGTTCTGAGCCTTGCCGTGTTGCACTACTCGGTCTGGTCATTAGAAGTTACAACTGTTTAAAATTTCATCGTTATATGAGATGTTTGCTCAAATGCTATTAGGGCATCTCCAACGCCGATTCCCTAACCGCCCGCAACCGTCTGGATTGCATGGTCTGAACGTGTTGTGCCATCCAATGTGGACCTGTATTGGTCCGCTCGATTGTCCGGACTACTTTCTCCCGTATAGTGGACAGGCAAAGTGTGTGGGGAGGGGGAGGGAGGGAGGGGGAGTCCGGACAACAGTCACGTAGGACTGCGGCACCGGAGCCCGGTCTCATTTTCTTCTACTTCGCCCCTTCTCTCCCTTACTTTGCATCCGCACCCTTCACCTCCGTCACCGTCGTTGTACCTCTCCGGCCGTAACAGGGACATTGTCGGACATCCGCAGCCAGCACTGATGCGCCAGCTCGCCTTTACGACGGTATTGTCCACCCTGAAGCCATTTGTACCCAGGTACACTCCCCCCCCCCACCCGGTGGACGACCTCCATGGCGGACACCACGCCCGACATGTGTTCGATCAAAGGATGCCATGTCGTTGTTTCAAAGTATGAAGGATGACAGGGTACTCGACCATGGAGGATGAGCTGTTGTGCGATGCGTGGTTGGCCATATCCGCGGATTTCGTAGGCAGGGGCATAGGAGGGACCTTCTGGTAGCAAGTGCATGAATCACGCATGAAAGCACATTGCGCCCTACGACATGCACATCATTCAAGAACGCAATGTGAGGCTGTTATCGTATCGCTGATACACTATTCAGATCAGCTTCACCAAGTTTTGTCACGTGGTTGGTAAGCTGGAGGCAAGGTGACCATTGCACGCGGCAGAGGAGGAGATCGTAAGTTTTGCTTCTTCTTGCTCAACTAGTTTAAATCATTCATTCACCCATTGTTGGTCTACACATCATGTAGCCCGCACGCGTTACCATGATGTACCACAGGATAGATGGAGCCCGTTTAAGTACAAACTATTGGATGAAACTGAAGGAGTAGTATGTGTGGACGACATGATGCGCTGATGAAAAATTGTTGGGCATCCGGTTAATCTCATCGAGTTTGAGACATTGTTGTGCTAGACATATTTGTATGCTACGTATGAATGATTTGTGCTATTTTCTATTCAAACTGTGATGAAGATTCGCCGTGTTTGCATGAATTTCGCCTGTTTTATGTAAAAATCCGTTGTGTTTGCACGAATTTCGTCCATTAGTTCACATAGTTGTTAAAATGCATGCGGGCAGCGTTGGATGGCGGCCTCCGTCATCAGTGTCCGTGAACTGGTACCCTGTCCGTGAACGGATGCCGGAGCAAATTTGCGTGTCAGCATTGAAGATGCCCTTTGACACCTAAATTATGTCATTGTTCAGTTAGATGCTTCTTGAAAAATGCCATTAGACACCATTACCGTAAGGTCAAACTCGTTGACCATGTTATATGACAAAAATTATCTGTAGGCCCACATATAACCTCTATCTATCACACAATGATAAAGTGTGGGCCCCACTTAATCAGGAGTAAGCAAGCGAATAATCTAGAAAAAAATAAGAACATTGTTGGGGATCAAGTGAGACCAACACTTTATCGTAATGAGATAGAGTGAGAGTTGGCATGTTGATCCATGGTATTTTGGTCATGTAACATGGTAAATGTGCTTTGAGCTGACAGCAATGGTGTCTAATAGCATTTTTCAACATGTGCCAAACGAAACGATGACATTTATTAGCAGTTGAAACTCCTAGCGACAAAAACTGTGTAGTGAAACACAACTACTGCCATAAATAATAAAAACCCTTCTTATGGATGCTCATGCAAGTTTTAACGCGTGATAACACTTGGGCGGTGCAGTAGTGTTGCCACTACGTGAAAAGCTTATATAACAAAATCCCCGTTGTCAAAGTGAGTTGACTCAAGACAACATATACAACCAAAAAGGAAAGTGAAAATCTAGGTGAATTTAACAGCTAAATTTGGTGAACAAAAACTAAAGCCAAAATGGTTTTATCCACATTTATACAACTTAGATTCTTTTTGTCTAGATAGATGGTGTTAATCAATTGTCTAATTTTGACGGTCTCTACCTTTACACGAGTCGCAACATGGAGAAAGTGAAACGACTAACCATTCGGCATGAATAGTGTGCTATTTAAAAAACAATAAAAAATGTGGAACAATCAAAGGTGTCGACTTAGATGGGAAAAAGAAACTTGAACTACTTAGATTCAGAATGACCCCTCTGAGTGCTAGCTCCCTAAGAGGACGACCCATTTAGGTTTTCCTTCACTGGTTTTAGAAACTTTCTAGAACGCTCCAGCATTTTTTCTCTAGACAGTTATTTCTCAGTTTATCTTAATGTTTTCGGATAATGATGTTTTTAACTAAGTACCCAGATTATTAATTTTGCAAACAGTTTGTAAAAAATACATTAAAAAATTCAAATGCATGGACTTTTTAAATCTTGAACTTTTTCAAATTTATAGAATTTTTATGAAGTTCATTTTTTTTAATTTGTGTTTTTTTATAAAAATTATTGAATGAATGAATGTTTTTAATCTAGGAAAATTATATTTTAGTTTTTCCCTGAAAATAGTTTTTTAATAACGTTGCTGGTGAGCGAGCTTGACCGAGTAAAAGCAATTGGCCCGTGGTCTAAATTCAAATGCATGGACTTTTTAAATCTTGAACTTTTTCAAATTTATAGAATTTTTATGAAGTTCATTTTTTTTAATTTGTGTTTTTTTATAAAAATTATTGAATGAATGAATGTTTTTAATCTAGGAAAATTATATTTTAGTTTTTCCCTGAAAATAGTTTTTTAATAACGTTGCTGGTGAGCGAGCTTGACCGAGTAAAAGCAATTGGCCCGTGGTCTACATACTCGGAGAACCAGAAGTGAGGGTCAATCCAATTTAGCGTCGGAGCTATATGCAGAGAGTCCCTGTCGGACGCCCGTGTGCGTCAAACCGACGAGGTTTCGCGCAGGACGCGCGATCTGAATGGGCCGGCCCATTTTCTGTGGTCACAAAAATACCCGAAAAAGATGTCCCATGGGGGATTCGAACTTGCAACCTCACGATCGCGAGTAACCGATCCTTACCACTACAACACCTAAAAGTAAGTGATTAAATGAAGCGCGAAACTTTAAGAACTATAAAGGCAGCGCCAGAGAAAAAAACGAAAAATTTCCACCATTGAACATTTTTCTTATTTAGGCTAAATAATTTTTAAATACAATTTGAACATTTTTGTGATATACGCTGAATAGCTTTAAATACGAATTGAACATTTTTGTGATATACGATGAATAGTGTTTAAATACACATTGAACATTTTCATTATATACGCTGAACACTTTTTAAGTACACAATGAACATTTTTGAAAATATGATGAACATTTCCTTAATATATTTTGAACATTTTGTTAAATGTATGGTGAACATTTTTGTAATACACAATGAACATTTTCCAATGCAAGGTGACTTTTTCATTAAGACAATGAAGATTTTCTTAACACACAGTGAACATTTTTGTAATACGCGGTGAACTTTTTAGATAACACAACAAAAAGAGAAGAAGAAAAAAAGATAAAAGAAAGTAAACGAAAAAGCAAAAACCAAAGGAAAATGGAACCAAAACAAAAATAACCCAGAACAAAACCTGTGAAAACCGGACAAATCATTGAAACACAGAAGCAAAAAACCACAGAAGAAAAACGAAAAAAAACGGCAGGAAACAGCGAACGAAGAGACAGCGAACGATGAACACACGAATCCCGTATATGGGCCGGCCCAACCAGATGTTCGCTTCAGCGAAGGGACGACCTTTTGACGCTAACGAGCGTCAAATAGGATCTGCCCTATATGCACCCCCAGGAGCGCCTATGTCTCGCGTTCAGCTAGTCGAGACTCCCGACTCGCTGAAGCGCGCGCACATATGGGTCGGCCCAGGTTCGCGGGTACTACACTGCCTCGTTTTCTTTTGTTTTGTTCAGGTTTTGTTTTATTTTTTATTACATTTTTTGATTTTGTTTACACTTTCAAATACACTAAATGTATATATTACAAAAATAGACTTTACACTATATTTTGAAAAATGTTAACCATCCATTTGAGAAATGTTGAATGTGTACACAAAAAATGTTGATCATGTATTGACAAAATGATGAATTCTTTTGATCATGTATATAAAAATATTAAACAAATCATTTGAAAGAAGAACATATATTTCAAAATGCTAGAAAAAACATTTGAAAATGTTAGATGTGTATAAAAAAATGTTGACCATGTATTAAAAAAAGATGAAATTTCTTGACCATGTATATTATTTTTTTAATCAAGAATTTGAAAAATTGATGAACAAGTATTTGTAAAATATTGATCAATCAATTCAAAAATGTTAAATGTGTATACAAAAATGTTAAACATGTACTAAAAAATGATGCTTTTTTATCATGTATAGAAAAATGTTAATGAAGCATTTGAAAAAAAAACATTGAACAAGTGTTGAAAATTTTTAATCAAGCATTTCAGAAATGTTAAATGTGCATAGAAAAAATGTTGACCATTTATTTAAAAATATTGATCTTGTATTTGAAAAATCTTAATCAAGCTTCGAAAAAGTTAAAGGTGTGTATAGAAAAAATGTTGACCATGTACTAAAAACATTGAACATGTATTAGAAAACTGTTGTTGACATATGCAAAAAATATAGATTTTATAACTATATACCTACTAATAAAGCAAGGAGCGTTTCGCCAATTTTTTCATCTGTTCACCACAGAAAATATTTTTTTTTCTATCCAAGCTGGTACTAAATTCATATGCGTTTGTCTGCTAGAAAAAGAATTTCGTACCTGGGCCGCACGCTGCGGCCCATCAAAGAAAGTCCCCTTTAAACTATTTTCCACTCTGGGCGATAAATAATCGGAGCTTCGCACAGGTCAACCTATAATGGGCTGGCCCAGTTTTCTTTATTTCTGTGTTTCAATTCTATTTTTATTCCCCTTTCCCTATCTATTTTCCCTTCAAGGTTTATTTTTCTTTTAGAATTTATTTCGTAAATAAAAAATTCTCAATATACTTTCAGAATTAAGGATTTAATTTTTTTCATAATTCCAAAGTTTGGATTGCTATTTTGAAAAATATTCATAACTTGCAAAAAGTTTCTTATTTTTTCAAAAAACATTGTTATTTTTCAAAATTGTTCGATATTTCTAAAAAGAAATGTGCATTTCAATAAATGCTCTAGATTAGAAAAATATTCCTGTTTTAGTAATTCTTTCACAATTAAAAATAATGTTGATGTATTGAAGATATACATTTTCTAAAAATCTTACGAATTTTCAATACATGTCCCCGATTTAAGAAAAGGTTCACAAATTAAAATAATGTTCATGTTTTTATAAAAAAATGGTGTTTTCAGAAATTTTTTGTGAATTTTATAAGATGTTCCGTTTCATATTTTGTTCATCTATTTCCAAAAGTGTACATAATTTTCAAAAACTGTTTAGGATTTAATATTTTTTTCATGTTTTCTAAAATGTTCAGAAACTTCATACCTTATAATCCCCTCGATTGGAAGGATTGAAAGAAAAAGTAAATTAAATAACTCATGGGCCTTCTTTGGCATACAATAACGTAATAAAACTCTTAAATGCACTCGATCAACGAAAATAGCGGATTGATTCCTTCACACGTGACGAAACCGAGAAACTAAATGTTTCTTTTTCATGTGCACACAAGGTTTTGCTTTCGCATATAATTCCCACTAACTTGAAATGCATACTATTTCATCTTCCGTTGCAACGCACGGGCATATATGCTATGAAAACAAAAAAAAGTAAGGAAAGAAAAAAAATGAAAACCAGAGAAGAAACAAAAAACAAAAGAAATAAAATACTATGAAAGAAATGCAACAATAATAAAAACGGAAAAGAAATAACAGAAAACGGCAAAAATCTGGAGAAAACCGGCTGCACTCGCTTCAAGTAGGTCGCGTCCTTATACAAATCATGTATTGTATGCTGGCGTGTTGGTTAGTAGCGGTGGTTATCTTCGCGGCGACCAGTGTCGATCCCCCTTGCTCCCATTTTCCTTCTCCATTAACTGTGCGTGAAAGTTTGCCGACCCGTAACTACCCCAATCAGGGGGAAAATGCGACGCGAGATATAGTCGTCACGGTGCTCCCCTCGCTGAAACTTTTTCTTCACGTGTAACTACTAGGCCGACCAATTTGTTTTTTTTTTTGCTCGCTGGATTCAATCGAGACGTTACTCAAGCGGTGGCTCTTTTAGGCACTTCGTTGGCTCAGATTTTTTAGTTTTTTTTCGGGGCATTTCTCTTTGGATTTCTTTGTTTCTTGACTAGTTTTCTTTTAGATTTTTCTTTTTTCACAATGGTTACCTTCGTTTCTTTGTCGGTTTTCATTGGATTTTTCTTTTCCTTTTCTCTTAGTTTTAATTTGTTTTCTTTGGCTCTTTCCTGTTTTAACTGGGTTTTTTTTCTTTCTTTCTTTTTTCCATCTTCTTCTCTTTTCTTTTTTGGTTTTTCATCGGGTTTCTTCACTTTTCTTTGTTTTTATTGGTTTTCATTGTTTTCTATTCTTTAGCACTGTTTTTTTTCTTTGTATCCTTTTTTGCTTTTCATCCTTTTTTCTCTCTTTTCATATATATGAAGAATATTTTTATATTCGTTAAATATTTTTCAAATACATGAAACATCTTTTCCGTACACATTGATTTTCTTTTCTAATGCATGAGCAACACTTTCTAAACATATTATTTTGACTCTTTTCATACACATTCTACATTTTTGGTATACATCAGGAACATTTTTATACACATGTTTAATATTTACAAAATAATTGATCAACATTTTTCTAAGCATATATTCTTTATGTCAACTTTTTTGTGTACAAATTGTATATTTTTTCTATACATCAGGAACATTTTCAGATAAACATTTAAAAAAATATAAAAGAATATCACCTTTTTTAAAACATATATTTTTTGTACATGCACATTTTTTGCATAAGAATATACGTTTTTTAATACATAAGTTACATTTTCTATATACACGTTTAACATTTCATAAATTTATACTTTTTTTAAACATGTAATTTTGTATGTCTA
Organism: Triticum dicoccoides; assembly: GCF_002162155.2. Taxonomy (NCBI): domain Eukaryota; kingdom Viridiplantae; phylum Streptophyta; class Magnoliopsida; order Poales; family Poaceae; genus Triticum; species Triticum dicoccoides. Next base: position 656,892,743 of record NC_041384.1, read on the forward strand.
CTTTTGTGCATAAACAATTGTACATTTTCTTGATACGGCAGCAACATTTATTTTACAAAAGTTTAAGAAAAATAAATACATGATTAATTTTTTTCTTTATATTTATGTTTTGATGTGTACCTTTTTTATACATAAGGAACATTTTCTTGTGCATGTTGAGCATTTTCTAAATCACATAAATAGTTATGTGCAGCTAGATCCAAGCCCCCAAGGCCATTTGCCTCGGCTCGCTCACTGCCATGTGGGACCGGGGTAGCAGGTCTTCTAGAACAAGCCCTCCGCTGTGTGAGTTTTGTCCTGGTTTTACGGTTGTGTAGCATATGCTAAAAAAAGTTTTTATAATGCCGCTGCTCCGTGTTTGATCCAAACTGCATCACCACTTCCCCAGCAGGCCAACATCATGTTCTAAAAAAACAAAATGAATTCATTTACACAGCATTAAACGTTGAGGTACACTTATCACGACCATTTGGCCTTCTAATTCCTGAAAATAAACAGCACCACAAACGGCAAATAGAACACTACTCACAAAAAAAGACAAATACTAGAACTCAGCTACTCACGAGTATGCGGCTTTGGCGGGCGCGGCGGAGCGCGCCATACTATCTAGTACAAGGTTAACATTTATTCATATACATATGCTTTGATGGCTGCTTCTTTCAAACACATTCTTTAATTTTTATATACATTAGAAACAATTTTCTATACACATTTAATATTTTCCAAATGTGTGCTTAACATTTTTCAAATATGTGTGTAAATTGATTTCATGATATATATATTTAAAATTTTAAAATATAAACAAAGGTAAAAGAAATAAAGCAAAGAACAAAGCAAAAAATGTGAAAAGAAACAAAAGACTAAAGCGCTCAATCCATGTGGTGGTCCCTGCTGGTCCGGGCCATTATGACGGCCGTTTGACGCGAGGCTGCCCTATGTCT
>NC_041384.1:656893912-656896556 GCF_002162155.2 Triticum dicoccoides
TTGTGGGCATTTTCCATGTCTTTTGCCTTTTCTTTCTTCTTCTTCTTTTCTCATTTTCATATTTTTAAACATTTTCAAATACATGAACTTGTTTAGATATGCAAACATTTTTCAAATTCGTGAGCTTTGTTTCAAAATCATGTATTTCATACAAATGCATAAACTTTTTCCAAATTCATGAACTTTGTTCAAATCCATGTTTTTTTAAATTCGTGAACCTTTTCCAAGTTCATGAACATTTGTTATTGTTTGATCCCTTTTTCATTTAGAAAATTTTCAAATTCATGATGTTTTTAATCCATTAAAATTTCTTGAATCTACGAAATCCTCAACTTTTTTTCAAATTAGCAAAAAATAAAAAACAGGTCTGAGTTCTTTTCCTGAAAAGTCTATGGTCAATAGTTGACCACTCAACCCTGAACCTATTGAAAAAGCGCCGCGAGGTAGAGCGAGAGCTACTGAGGCAAGCAACTGCTTTTTTGGTATATCCGTTTATTTAAAACATTTTATCTCTTAAATTGTGCGTCCAAATCTCGAGCCATTTTCACCGTTGGATTCCTCACGTCGAGATCCTCAAAAGTAGCTCCCACGTTGATAGGTTTTGATGAAGTTTTTTTCATGAAAAACCCACACCGGGAGCATGTTTTTTCCCTCTCCGAAAGCCGTTTCTGAGAGGCACGGCCATGCATCTCGCGAAAGCAAATCGTGTCTCTCGTGGAAATAAAAACATTTTTTTTCATTTTTGAGAGTCACGGCCGTGCCTCTCGCGAAAGGAAAAAACGAAAATGCACCTCTCGCTGAAGCAAAACCGTGCCTCCCACGGAAGGAAAATAAATGTGTTTTTTTCGCTTCCGAAAGACACAACCATGCTTCTCGCAAAAAATGTGCCTTTTCCGTTTCCGAGAAGCACGGCCTCTCGAGGAAGCAAAACCATGCCTCGTGCAGAAGAAAAAAACACGTTTTTCGCATAGTTTTTTTTTTCAAAAATTGTTTTTTGTCCAAAAGCTAAGAAAGATCGGTGGAAATCCAAAAGAACCATCTAAAAAGCCAAAAACGCATGCGAAAAAATAAAAAATAATAAAATCCGGAGGGAGTGCCCAGAGCTCGACACATGACGCAGCTGAGAGCGTGCCAAGCCCACCCCAAATGACCTTTGGAGAGGCTCCCAAACAAGCGCTCCTCGATTAGTTGCTCTCACGACGCTCCTTCTCCTCCTTACGTGGGCCAGTTGAAATCTAGCAAGAGCAAGGTGATGAACCTATGGAATGACTATAGGCCCAACAGAGGTAAAGGCCCAACAAAATAAAGGAACCTCCGACATCGATTTCGATTGTAAGGTGGCTAGTGGATGATGTAATTGTCTTTCCTATTTAATAGAAGTTATGAAGTTTCCAAAAAATTGATCTATATTTTTCGAGAACTCTCAGATTTTCAAAAAGATAACACTATTTTGTCCAAAAATGAGAAGATCCTATCAGAGTTATGAAGATGCAATTCAAGTAGACATGTATACATTGGACTTGCTAAAGAAAGCATACATTGAAAATCAGAAGTTGAAGCTTGACCAGACTATTTATCATTGCATTGTTGCATATTATTTTAAGATCATAGCAACGTGAAGCAAATGCTAATAGGAAGAGCGGGGAACTAAACAAATGATAAACATCCTCTATTGATCAACGACGCACCAGAAAAAACATAAATAATTCAGCACTTGTGCTAGTTGGCAATGCTGCATAGGAACTAAATACTACGCCCCTTAACAAGATTATGCATGTGCTTACACATGAGGCCATGAGATGATAATGAAAGCGACAATAATATCATAAATATTGCCATATTCATGTCATGGTGGCGTATAATCTTTATCAAAATCACCTAGTCAGCACAAGAAGCTTAAACAATGGATAGGAACCCTGCAAGAAAAGGATTACTACCTCCGTCCTGGTTTATTAGTCTCCTTCGTATTTTGTGTCAAATTTTGACCATAAATTTTACTAACAAATTGTTAATGCACGTGAGCAAACATTATATCATTGGATTCGTATTTGAACATAGTTTTTAATGGTATAATTTTTTGTGACATGCATTGACATTTTATTAGTTCAATCTATAGTCAAAATTTTACACTAAATAGAAAAGGGACCAATAAACCAGGACAAAGGTAGTAGTACATACATAAGGCCAGCTTTGTAATAAGTCGTAGCTCGCATTGTCATGCCTATGTGGCTCTGCATCCATGCTTCAGTGCAGCCATAGACATACTAGACCAATCATCGGTTCAAAGGACAGACAAGTGTGTGTACACATGGTAAGAATTTGGGTGTAACAGGTGGAAAGGAACGAATTGGTCTAATTATAACTAGATTGGTTTATTTTATGTCAACCATGTTTTTACTTTGAACCATGTTTTTGCACATACATTTTCATCGGAAACCATTTTTTGACAATTAAGGAGGTTGGATATATCCGTCCAGGTCATCAACACCTTGTGGGGTAGGGGGATGCGAGCACGGAATTTGTCCACGCGGTAGCCAATAGGAAAAGGCACCGGTGCACCATTCGAATCTTGAGGGATGGTAATAATGTGTCCTCCGAAGAGGAAGAGCTCAAGAACCACATCTACGGCTTTTATAGGGAACTC
>NC_041384.1:656896688-656993922 GCF_002162155.2 Triticum dicoccoides
CATTCGAATCTTGAGGGATGGTAATAATGTGTACTCCAAAGAGGAAGAGCTCAAAAACCACATCTACGACTTTTATAGGGAACTCCTAGGTTCTGAGCCCGGGGGGACAGTGAGCATCAACCCTCTGTTGTGAACCCTCATTGACCAAAATCAAACACCTTTCATCCGTGGTTGTAGTATCTTGGCTGGGATTATGATTCTTATTGAATCCCTTCACGAGATTCGAATGTCCAAGGAGGAAGTGTTCATCCTCAAAATTGACTTTGAAAAAGCGTATGATCATGTACTGTGTGATTTTCTTGAGGAGGTACTACACAATAAAGGTTTTGATCCACTCTAGGTAAGTTGGATGCAACAACTAGTTAGAGGGGGGCAAACCGTTGTGAATATCAATGGGGAGGTTGGCCCATTTTTTAGAAACAAACATGGGGTTTGACAGAGGAACCCGATCTCTTCCTGTTCTTCAACATCATCGCAGATGCATTAGCCTGTATGCTAGATAAAGCCAAGGAGCCGGGTCAGATCTCGGGAGTGGCCACAAGAATAGTAAAGGGGGGGGGGGGTCTAACCCATCTCCAGTTTGCGGATGACCTATTGTGAAGGAAATATGCCCTAGAGGCAATAATAAAGTTATTATTTTATTTCCTTATATCATGATAAATGTTTATTATTCATGCTAAAATTGTATTAATCGGAAACTTGATACATGTGTGAATACATAGACAAAACAAAGTGTCCCTAGTATGCCTCTACTAGACTAGCTCGTTAATCAAAGATGGTTAAGTCTCCTGACTATAGACATGTGTTGTCATTTGATGAACGGGGTCACATCATTAGAGAATGATGTGATGGACAAGACCCATCCGTTAGCTTAGCATTATGATCGTTGAGTTTCATTGCTATTGCTTTCTTCATGACTTATACATGTTCCTCTGACTATGAGATTATGCGACTCCCGAATACCGGAGAAAGACCTTGTGTGCTATCAAATGTCACAACGTAACTGGGTGATTATAAAGATGCTTTACAGGTGTCTCCGATGGTGTTTGTTGAGTTGGCATAGATCGATATTAGGATTTTTCACTCCGTGTATCGGAGAGGTATCTCTGGGCCCTCTCGGTAATGCACATCATTATGAGCCTTGCAAGCAATGTGACTAATGAGTTAGTTACAGGATGATGCATTATGGAACGAGTAAAGAGACTTGCCGGTAACGAGACTGAACTAGGTATGAAGATACCAACAATCGAATCTCGGGCAAGTAACATACCGATGACAAAGGGAACAACGTATGTCGTTGTGCGGTTTGTTCGATAAAGATCTTCGTAGAATATGTAGGAGCCAATATGAGCATCTAGGTTCCTCTATTGGTTATTGACCGGAGATGTGTCTCGGTCATGTCTACATAGTTCTCGAACTCGTAGGGTCCGCACGCTTAACGTTTGATGACGATTTGTATTATGAGTTATGTGATTTGATGACCGAAGTTTGTTCGGAGTCCCGGATGAGATCACGGACATGACGAGGAGTCTCGAAATGGTTGAGAGGTAAAGATTCATATATTGGAAGGTTACATTCGGACACCGAAATGGTTCAGGTTGTTTTGGATGAGTTTCGGAGTCCGGGGGTTACTCGACCCCCCCCGGGAGGTTAATGGGCCACCATGGGCCTTAGTGGAGAAGAGAGAGGGCCGGCCAGGAGGTGGCGCGCGCCCCCCTTTGCCAATCCGAATTGGACAAGGGGTGGGGGCGGCGCCCCCCTTTCCCTCTCCTACTCCTCCTCTCTTCCCCCCTTTGCTACTCCAGAAAAGGAAAAAGGAGAGGGGAATCCTACTAGGACTAGGGAGTCCTAGTAGGACTCCCCACACTTGGCGCGCCCCTATGGGACCGGCCTCCTCTCCCCCCTTTATATACGGAGTCAGGGGGGCACACCAAAGGCACACCAAGTCTTCTCTTAGCCGTGTGTGGTGCCCCCTTCCACAGTTACACACCTCGGTCATATCATCGTAGTTCTTAGGCGAAGCCCTGCGTCGGTAACTTCATCATCACCGTCAACACGCCGTCGTGCTGATGAAATTCTCCCTCATCCTCAACTGGATCAAGAGCTCGAGGGACGTCATCGAGCTGAATGTGTGTTGAACACAGAGGTGTCATACGTTCAGTGCTAGGATCAGTTGGATCGCGAAGACGTTCGACTACATCAACCGCGTTACTAAACGCTTCCGCTTTCGGTCTACGAGGGTACATGGGCACACTCTCCCCTCTCGTTGCTATGCATCTCCTAGATAGATCTTGCGTGATCGTAGGAATTTTTTTGAAATACCACGTTCCCCAACATATTGATCCTTACTAAGAACTCGTAAAGGGGGATTGTAAACCTGAAATTCTTACTAATGTGATTTCAGGCAATGTCGGGGCTAAATATTAACTTCGATAAGAGTAAGGCCTTTGTCACGGGAGGTGACCTTGAATCCCAACTTCGTGCCACTCATATGATGAATTGTGAGCTTGGCTCCATCCCCATGAAATACCTGGGACGACAATGTCCTCTAGAGCTTTGACAATGTTAGACTTTGATCCAACAGTGTATAAAGAGTTCTGTAGGGTGGAATCGTGGCAAGGAAAGCTTCTTGAGTCTGGTGGCCACCTTGTTCTTATCTGACTACCTAACAAATATTCCCATGTTTGTAATGGGATTTTATCTTCTTCGGGACAGGACCCATGACAAATTGGAGAAAGTGGGGTCTAAATTTTTTGGGGCCAAGAAAGATGGGAAGCAAAAATACCATATGGTGAAATGGGAGCATATTTTCTCACCTAAAGAGGGCATGGAAGATATTCACAAGCCAAGGGGGGTTGTGGCTATCCATATTTTCCACAAAACATCGTTCCGATAGGGCAACGGAATTTCGCCCAAATGTAAAACTAACCCAATTTTGCTAAGGATGTGAAGAAAGTCCTTCACCCCCTTCAGTTGGGAACAAAATTTGTTGTCCGAAATGGCAAGGAAACTTCCTTATTGCTTGATGTACCCGGCCTTATTTGCCAGTTCGATAAGCCTAATGGTAGGGTCGCCCACTTGATACGTCTCCGTCGTATCTATAATTTTTTATTGTTCCATGCCAATATTATACAACTTTCAAATACTTTTGGCAACTTTTTATACTATTTTTGGGACTAACATATTGATCCAGTGCCCAGTGCCAGTTCCTGTCTGTTGCATGTTTTTTGTTTCACAGAAAATCCATATCAAACGGAGTCCAAACGGGATAAAAACTTACGGAGATTTTTTTGGAATATATGTGATTTTTGGGAAGAAGAATCAACGCGAGATGATGCCTGAGGGGGCCACGAGGCAGGGGTGCGCCCCAGGGGGGTGGGCGCCCCCTGACCCTCTTGGCCACCCCGTAAGGCGGTTGATGCCCTTATTTCGCCGCAAGAAAGCCAATATCCGGATACAAATCATGTTAAAATTTCAGCCCAATCGGAGTTACGGATCTCTGAGAATATAAAAAACGGTGAAAGGCCAGAATGTGGAACGCAGAAACAGAGAGAGACAGAGAGACAAATCCAATCTCGAAGGGGCTCTTGACCCTCTGCCGCCATGGAGGCCATGGACCAGAGGGGAAACCCTTCTCCCATCTAGGGAGAAGGTCAAGGAAGAAGAATAAGAAGAAGGGGGGCTCTCTCCCCCTCTCTCTTGGTGGCGCCGGAACGCCGTCGGGGCCATCATCGCGACAACGATCTACACCAACACCTCCGTCATCTTCACCAACATCTTCATCACATTCCGCCATCTATCTACAACGGTCCACTCTCCCGCAACCCGCTGTACCCTCTACTTGAACATGGTGCTTTATGCTTCATATTATTATCCAATGATGTGTTGCCATCCTATGATGTCTGAGTAGATTTTCGTTGTCCTATCGGTAATTGGTGAATTGCTATAATTGGTTTAATTTTCTTGTGGTTATGTTGTTGTCCTTTGGTGCCCATCATATGAGTGCGCGTGTGGATCACACAATAGAGTTAGTTGTATGTTGATAGGACTATGTATTGGAGGGCAAGAGTGACAGAAGCTTCAACCTAGCATAGAAATTGATGCATACGGGATTTAAGGGGGACCAATATATCATAATGCTATGGTTGGGTTTTACCTTAATGAATGTTAGTAGTTGCAGATGCTTGCTAATAGTTCCAATCATAAGTACATAGAATTCCAAGACAGGGATGACATGCTAGCAGTGGCCTCTCCCACATAAAACTTGCTATCGGTCTAGTAAAGTAGTCAATTGCTTAGGGACAATTTCACAACTCCTACCACCACTTTTCCACACGCACTATACTAACTTTATTGCTTGTTTACCTAAAACAGCCCCTAGTTTTTATTTACGTGCTCTTTATATTCTTGCAAACCTATCCCGTTACACCTACAAAGTACTTCTAGTTTTATACTTGTTCTAGGTAAAGCGAACGTCAAGCATGCGTAGAGTTGTATCGGTGGTCGATAAAACTTGAGGGAATATTTGTTCTACCTTTAGATCCTCGTTGGGTTCGACACTCTTACTTATCAAAAGAGGCTACAATTGATCCCCTATACTTGTGGGTTATCAAGACCTTTTTCTGGCGCCGTTGCCGGGGAGTTATTGCGTGGGGTGAATATTCTCGTGTGTGCTTGTTTGCTTTATCACTAAGTAGTTTTTATTTTGTGCTCTTGTTTTCTATCTTTAGTTATGGGTAGGAAACACAAAATACCAAAAAATTAGTGGTGCCTACAGAACCAATGGTTGAAGAACCACTCAAAATCTATCACACCACTAAAGCTTTTTACTTGGATCATCTTCAATCCCTATGTGCTCAGGCTGAAACCCCAACTAGCTTAGTTGAGGGCAAATATTTAGATGAGCATGCTTGTTATGTGCGACACCGCATATCTGAAAAAGGAAACCTTTTATTGGATCAAATTCATCGTTTGCAGTGCTATGCCTGGAATTTATGTGAAATATATGATTGTACTTGTTGTTCTAAAGACCCTAAGAAACACCTTCCTTACCAATGTGGGTTTAGTGATAATGGATCGTATCTTCGTATACTAAGGGTGTTTATAATTACTATGATGTTCAACAAATTGAAGAATTTGTTGCTTTTAGGGGTACTTGTGAAATTGCTTCTTTTATTGAAGAGTGTGATACTACTCTCTACAAATCTGAAAATTTGGCCATACTTAAATATTGCTATGATAATTATGCTTCTAATCCTTATATTAAAACATATATTGAGGACTCCTCCGCTGTCCAAGAAGAGACTAATATTTTGCAGGAGTCTATGGAAGAAGAAATTAATGACATTGTGAACTCATTGGATGAAAAAGATGAGGAGGAGAGCGAAGAACAAAAGGAGGAAGAGCAGATTGATCACTCGTTTCCACCATCTAATGAGAGTAACTCTTTATCCCATACATTGTTTAATTTCCCTTCGAATTTACCGAAGGATGAATGCTATGATGATTGTTATGATCTCGTTGATTCTTTTGAAATATCCCTTTTTGATGATGCTTGCTATGCTTGTGGCCAAGATGCCAATATGAATTATGCTTATGGAGATGAACTTGCTATAGTCCCTTATATTAAACATGAAATTGTTGCTATTGCACCCATGCATGATAGTCCTATTATCTTTTCGAATTCTCCCGGCTACACTATATCGGAGAAGTTTGCCCTTATTAAGGATTATATTGATGGGTTGCGTTTTACTACTACACATGATGATTTTGATAGATATAATATGCATGTGCTTGCTGCTCCTACTTGCAATTATTATGAGAGAGGAACTACATCTCTGCCTCTCCATGTTTCCAATATGATAAAATTGCAAGAAACTGTTTATACTATGCATTGGCCTTTACTATGTGTGCATGAATTGTTCTTTATTACATGCCGATGCATAGGAAGAGAGTTAGACTTCGCTGTTGCATGATATATGTTATTTTGTGCTCACTACTAAATCACAAATCATTGTTAATTAAAATTGGCTTTGATATACCTTGGGATCCGGGTGGATCCATTACTTGAGCACTATATGCCTAGCTTAATGGCTTTAAAGAAAGCGCTGCCAGGGAGACAACCCGGAAGTTTTAGAGAGTCATTTATTTCTATTCTGTGCTTTTATAAAGTTTAAAAATAAAAAAATAAAGAGGCGAACCTAAAACTTTTTCAAAAAGAAAAGTGAAAGTAAGAAAGACAAGCATTGTTAAAGTGGGAGCTAGCCTTGAACTTTGTTCACGCCCATGGAAACTTTGTGACCCTTGATTACAGAAACTTTTCAACAAAAACAATTACCCCCTTGTACAAATCCATTGTATCATAAAAATAATGTGCCAAGATTTGCCTTTAGGATGTTTACATTGCTTGTTGGTTTGTGCGGTGCAAAACAGAAACTTTGGCTGGAATGCGCGATTTTAAATTTTTTACTGGAATGTCAAACGGTTCTGAAACTTTTTGCACTGTCTTTATATACAAATTTTTTATTTTTCATAATTTTTTCAGAATTTGTGGATTACGAGAAGTATGGTGAATGTTCAGATTACTACAGACTGTCTTGTTTAAGACAGATTCTGTTTTTGATGCATTGTTTGCTTGTTTTGATGAAACTATAGATTTCTATCAGTGGATTAAGCCATGGAAAAGTTATATTACAGTAGCTACAATGCAAAAACAAAATATGAATTGGTTTGCAACAGTACTTAGAGTAGTGATTTGCTTTATTATACTAATGGATCTTACTGAGCTTTCTGTTGAGTTTTGTGTGGATGAAGTGATCAAAGATCGAGGAGGTCTCGATATAAGGAAAATGAGGAGAGGCAAGATCTCAAGCTTGGGGATGCCCAAGGCACCCCAAGTAAATATTTAAGGAGAATCAAGCGTCTAAGTTTGGGGATGCCCCGGAAGGCATCCCATCTTTCTTCAACAACTATCGGTATGTTTTCGGATTCGTTTCGTTCATGTGATATGTGTAAATCTTGGAGCGTCTTTTGCATTTAGTTTTCACTTTTCTTTGATGCACCATGCTGGTATGAGATAGTCCATGGTTGATTTATAGAATGCTCTTTGCACTTCACTTATATCTTTTGAGTATGGCTTTATAGAACGCTTCATGTGTTTCGCTTATATCATTTGAAGTTTGGATTGCCTGTTTCCCTACACATAGAAAACCGCCACTTGTAGAATGCTCTTTTGCTTCACTTATATTTGTTAGAGCGTGGGGATATCTTTTGTAGAAAGAATTAAACTCTCTTACTTCACTTATATCTATTTAGAGAGATGACAGGAATTGGTCATTCACATGGTTAGTCATAAAATCCTACATAAAACTTGTAGATCACTGAATATGATATGTTTGATTCCTTGCAATAGTTTTGCAATATAAAGATGGTGATATTAGAGTCATGCTAGTGTGTAATTGTGAATTTGAGAAATACTTGTGTTGAGGTTTGCAAGTCCCGTAGCATGCACGTATGGTAACCGCTGTGTAACAAATTTGAAGCATGAGGTGTTTCTTTGATTGTCTTCCTTATGAGTGGCGGTCGGGGACGAGCGATGGTCTTTTCCTACCAATCTATCCCCCTAGGAGCATGCACATAGTGCTTGGTTTAGATGACTTGTAGATTTTCGTAATAAGTATGTGAGTTCTTTATGACTAATGTTGAGTGATACATCTCCAACGTATCTATAATTTTTGATTGCTCCATGCTATATTATCTACTGTTTTAGACATTATTGGGCTTTATTATCCACTTTTATATTATTTTTGGGACTAACCTATTAACCGGAGGGCCAGCCCAGAATTGCTGTTTTTTGTCTGTTTTAGGGTTTCGAAGAAAAGGAATATCAAACGGAGTCCAAACGGAATGAAACCTTCGGAAACGTGATTTTCTCATTAGATAAGATCCAGGAGACTTGGACCCTCTGTCAAGAAAGCCACAAGGTGGTCACGAGGGTAGGGGCGCCCCCTAGGGCGCGCCCCCTGCCTCGTGGGCCCCTTGAAGCTCCACCAACGTACTTCTTCCTCCCATATATATCCACGTATCCCCAAACGATCAAAGACGGAGCCAAAAACCTAATTCCACCGCCGCAACTTTATGTATCCACGAGATCCCATCTTGGGGCCTGTTCCGAAGCTCCGCCGGAGGGGGCATCGATCATGGAGGGCTTCTACATCATCATCAGAGCCCCTCCGATGAAGTGTGAGTAGTTTATTTCAGACCTACGGGTCCATAGCTACTAGATAGATGGCGTCTTCTCTCTTTTTGGATCTCAATACAATGTTCTCCCCCTCTCTCATGGAGATCTATTCGATGCAATCTTCTTTTTGCGGTGTGTTTGTTGAGATCGATGAATTGTGGGTTTATGATCCATTCTATCTATGAATAATATGTGAATCTTCTCTGAATTCTTTTATGTATGATTGGTTATCTTTGCAAGTCTCTTCGAATTATTAGTTTGGTTTGGCCTACTAGATTGGTTGTTCTTGCCATGGGAGAAGTGCTTAGCTTTGGGTTCAATCTTGCGGTGTCCTTTCCCAGTGAGAGAAGGGGCAGCAAGGCACGTATTGTATTGTTGCCATCGAGGATAACAAGATGGGGCTTTTATCATATTGCATGAAACTATCCCTCCACATCATGTCATCTTGCTTAAGGCGTTACTCTATTTTTAACTTAATACTCTGGATGCATGCTGGATAGTGGTCGATGAGTGGAGTAATAGTAGTAGATGCAGAATCATTTCGGTCTACTTGTCTCGGACATGATGCCTATATACATGATCATACCTAGATATTCTCATAACTATGCTCAATTCTGTCAATTGCTCAACAGTAATTTGTTCACCCACCGTAGAATACTTATGCTCTTGAGAGAAGCCACTAGTGAAACCTATGGCCCCCGGGTCTCTTTCTCATCATACCAATCTCCATCACTTTATTATTGCTTTGCTTTTACTTTTACCTTGCATCTCTATATCAAAAATACCAAAAATATTATTTATCATCTCTATCAGATCTCACTTCCGTAAGTGACCATGAAGGGATTGACAACCCCTAAGCGCGTTGGTTGCGTTGAGCTATTGTTTTTGTGTAGGTACGAGGGACTCAAGCGTTGCCTCCTACTGGATTGATACCTTCGTTCTCAAAAACCGAGGGAAATACTTACGCTACTTTGCTACATCATCCCTTCCTCTTCGGGGAAATCCAACGCAGTGCTCAAGAGGTAGCATTGAGTCCATGGATTATACGCACTCTCACCCTTCCATCATTGCTAGCCTCTTCAGTATCGTGCATTGCCCTTTCTCACCTCGAGAGTTGGTACAAACTTTACCGGTGCATCCAAACCCCGTGATACGATACGCTCTATGACACATAAGCCTCCTTATATCTTCCCCAAAACAACCACCATAGCTACCTATCATGGCTTTTCCATAGCCATTCCGAGATATATTGCCATGCAACTTCCATCATCATCATATACATGACTTGAGCATTTATTGTCATATTGATTTGCATGATTGTAAGATAGCTAGCATGATGTTTTCATGGCTTCTCCATTTTTTCTTGTCATTGCTATGCTAGATCATCGCACGTCCCTCTCTCTCTCATCCTCCCTCTCTATTTGCCTCTTTTGCCATTTGCTTTTTGTTTGCTCGTGTGTTGGATTGCTTGTTTGTCGCGATGGCTCAAGATAATACTAAATTCTGTGACTTCACCAATACCAACAATAATGATTTCCTTAGCACTCCAATTGCTCCTCTTACCGATGCTGAATCTTGTGAAATTAATACTGCTTTGTTGAATCTTGTCATGAAAGATCCGTTCTCCGGCCTTCCTAGTGAAGATGCCGCTACACATCTTAATAGCTTCATTGATTTGTGTGACATGCAAAAGAAAAAAGATGTCGATAATGATATTGTTAAATTGAAGCTATTTCCTTTTTCTCTTAGAGATCGTGCTAAAGCTTGGTTTTCGTCTTTGCCTAAAAATAGTATTGATTCTTGGAACAAGTGCAAAGATGCTTTTATCTCTAAGTATTTTCCTCCCGCTAAGATCATTTCTCTTAGAAACGATATTATGAATTTTAAACAACGTGATCATGAACATGTTGCACAAGCTTGGGAGAGAATGAAATTAATGATACGTAATTGCCCTACTCATGGTTTGAATTTGTGGATGATTATACAAATTTTTTATGCCGGATTGAATTTTGCTACTAGAAATCTTTTAGATTCGGCCGCGGGAGGCACTTTTATGGAAATCACTTTAGGAGAAGCTACTAAACTCTTAGATAATATTATGGTTAATTATTCTCAATGGCATACTGAAAGATCTACTAAAAGGTGCATGCGATAGAAGAAATTAATGTTTTGAGTGGAAAGATGGATGAACTTATGAAATTATTTGCTAATAAGAGTGTTTCTTCTGATCCTAATGATGTGCCCTTGTCTACTTTGATTGATAATAATAATGAATCTATGGATGTGAATTTTGTTGGTAGGAACAATTTTGGTAACAACGCGTATAGAGGAAATTTCAACCCTAGGCCTTATCCTAGTAATCCCTCTAATAATTATGGTAATTCCTACAACAATTATTATGGAAATTATAATAATATGCCCTCTGATTTTGAATCTAATATTAAAGAATTTATTTCTTCACAAAAGAATTTTAATGCTACGATTGAAGAAAAATTGCTTAAGATTGATGATTTGGCTAGGAATGTTGACAGAATTGCTCTTGATGTTGATTCTTTGAAACTTAGATCTATTCCACCTAAGCATGATATCAATGAGTCTCTCAAAGCCATGAGAATTTCCATTGACGAGTGCAAAGAAAGAACCGCTAGGATGCGTGCTAAGAAAGATGCCTTTATAAAAGCGTGTTCTTCTAGTTCCTATGGAAATAATGATGAAGATCTAAAAGTTATTGATGTGTCCCCTATTAAATCTTTGTTTTGCAATACGAATCTTGATAATGATGGGACTGAATATGATCCACCTTTACCTAGAAGGCGTTCTAAGAATTCGAAATTTGTTGATCTTGATGCTAAATTTGATAAAAGTGGGATTGAAGAAATTAAAACCCTAGATGTTGCTAAACCCACTATTATGGATTTCAAGGAATTTAACTGTAAAAATTGCTCTTTGATTGATTGTATTTCCTTGTTGCAATCCGTGCTAAAATCTCTTCACGCTTATAGTCAAAATAAAGCGTTTACTAAACATATCGTTGATGCCTTGATGCAATCTTATGAAGAAAAACTTGAATTGGAAGTTTCTATCCCTAGAAAACTTTATGATGAGTGGGAACCAACTATTAAAATTAAAATTAAAAATTATGAGTTTTATGCTTTGTGTGATTTGGGTGCTAGTGTCTCTACTATTCCCAAAACTTTGTGTGATTTACTAGATTTCCGTGATTTTAATGATTGCTCTCTAAACTTGCATCTTGCGGATTCCACTATTAAGAAACCTATGGGAAGAATTAATGATGTTCTTATTGTTGCAAATAGGAATTATGTGCCCATAGATTTTATCGTTCTTGATATAGATTGCAATCCTTCTTGCCCTATTATTCTCGGTAGACCTTTCCTTAGAACGGTTGGTGCAATTATTGATATGAAGGAAGGGAATATTAGATTTTAATTTCCATTAAAAAAAGGTCATGTAACACTTCCCTAGAAATAAAATAAAATTACCATATGAATCTATCATGCCACTTATGGATTGCCTACCAAAGATGGCAATACCTAGATCTATTCTTGCTTGTTATGCCTAGCTAGGGGCATTAAACGATAGCGCTTGTTGGGAGGCAACCCAATTTTTATTTTTATTCCTTGCTTTTTTCTCCTGTTTAGTAATAAATAAATTATCTAGCCTCTGTTTTGGTTGTGTTTTTTGTGTTTAATTAGTGTTTGTGCCAAGTAGAACCGTTGGGAAGACTTGGGGAAAGTCTTGTTGAACTTGCTGTAAATAACAAAAACTTTAGCGCTCACGAGAACTGCTGTCATTTTTATTTGGAAAGTGATATTTAGTTAATTCTTTTTGAAGATGATTAATAGATAAATTACTCACGTCCAGCAATTTATTTTAGAATTTTTGGGGCTCCAGATCTTGCGCTAGCTACAGATTACTACAGACTGTTCTGTTTTTGACAGATTCTGTTTTTCGTGTGTTGTTTGCTTAGTTTGATGAATCTATGGCTAGTAAAATAGTTTATAATCCATAGAGAAGTTGGAATACAGTAGGTTTAACACCAACATAAATAAAGAATGAGTTCATTACAGTACCTTGAAGTGGTCTTTTGTTTTCTTTCGCTAACGGAGCTCACGATTTTTCTACTTTAAGTTTTGTGTTGTAAAGTTTTCAAGTTTTGGGTAAAGATTTGATGGATTACAGAACAAGGAGTGGCAAGAGCCTAAGCTTGGGTATGCCCATGGAACCCCCAATATAATCTAATGACACCTAAAATCCAAAGCTTGGGGATGCCCCGGAAGGCATCCCCTCTTTCGTCTACTTCTATCGGTAACTTTACTTGGAACTATATTTTTATTCACCACATGATATGTGTTTTGCTTGGAGCGTATTTTATGATTTGAGTATTTGCTTATTAGTTTACCACAATCATCATTTATGTACACGCCTTTTGAGAGAGCCATATATGATTTGGAATTTGATAGAATACTCTATGTGCTTCACTTATATCTTTTGAGCTTTATAGTTTTGCTCTAGTGCTTCACTTATATCTTTTAGAGCACGGTAACTATTGTTCTCTCATGCTTCACTTAGATTATTTTGAGAGTCTTAAATAGCATGGTAATTTGCTTAAAATCCTAATATGCTTGGTATGCAAGATTAATAATAAAACTTTCGTATGAGTGTGTTGAATACTAAGAAAAGTTTGATGCTTGATGATTGTTTTGAGATATGGAGGTAATAATATCAAAGTCATGCTAGTTGAGTAGTTGTGAAATTGAGAAATACTTGTGTTGAGGTTTGGAAGTCCCGTAGCATGCACGTATGGTAAACGTTATGCAACAAATTTGAAGCATGAGGTGTTATTCGATTGTCTTATGAGTGGCGGTCGGGGACGAGCGATGGTCTTTTCCTACCAATCTATCCCCCTAGGAGCATGCGCGTAGTGACGAGGTTTTTGATGACTTGTAGATTTTTGCAATAAGTATGTGAGTTCTTTATGACTAATGTTGAGTCCATGGATTATACGCACTCTCACCCTTCCATCCTTGCTAGCCTCTTCGGTACCGTGCATTGCCCTTTCTCACATTGAGAGTCGGTGCAAACTTCGCCAGTGCATCCAAACCCCGTGATATGATACACTCTTTCACACATAAACCTCCTTATATCTTCCTCAAAACAGCCACCATACCTACCTATTATGGCATTTACATAGCCATTCCGAGATATATTGCCATGCAACTTTCCATCATTCCGTTTATCATGACACATTCATCATTGTCATATTGCTTAGCATGATCATGTAGTTGACATAGTACTTGTGGCAAAGTCACCGTTCATAATTCTTTCATACATGTCACTCTTGGTTCGTTGCATATCCTGGCACACCGCCGGAGGCATTCATATAGAGTCATCTTTGTTCTAGTATCGAGTTGTAATCATTGAGTTGTAAATAAATAGAAGTGTGATGATCATCATTATTAGAGCATTGTCCCAAGTGAGGTATATATATATATATAAAGAAAGGCCATAAAAAAAAGAAGGCCCCCCCAAAAAAGAAAGGCCATAAAAAAAGAGAAGGCCCAAAAAAATGAGAGAAAAAGAGAGAAGGGACAATGTTACTATCCTTTTACCACACTTGTGCTTCAAAGTAGCACCATGATCTTCATAGTAGAGAGTCTCTCATGTTATCACTTTCATATACTAGTGGGAATTTTTTATTATAGAACTTGGCTTGTATATTCCAATAATGGTCTCCTCAAGTGCCCTAGGTCTTCATGAGCAAGCAAGTTGGATGCACACCCACTAGTTTCTTTTGTTGAGCTTTCATACATTTATAGTTCTAGTGCATCCGTTGCATGGCAATCCCTACTCCTTGCATTAACATCAATCGGTGGGCATCTCAATAGCCCATTGATTAGCCTCGTTGATGTGAGACTTTCTCCTTTTTTGTCTTCTCCACATAACCCCCCTTCATTATATTCTATTCCACCCATAGTGCTATGTCCATGGCTCACGCTCATATATTGCGTGAAAGTTTATAGGTTTGAGATTACTAAAGTATGAAACAATTGCTTGGCTTGTCATCGGGGTTGTGCATGATGAGAGCATTCTTGTGTGACGAAAATGAAACATGACTAAACTATATGATTTTGTAGGGATGAACTTTCTTTGGCCATGTTATTTTGAGAAGACATAATTGCTTAGTTAGTATGCTTGAAGTATTATCATTTTTATGTCAATATGAACTTTTGTCTTGAATATTTCGGATCTGAATATTCATACCACAATTAAGAAGCATTACATTAAAATTATGCCAAGTAGCACTCAGCATCAAAAATTCTGTTTTTATCATTTACCTACTCGAGGACGAGCAGGAATTAAGCTTGGGGATTCTTGATACGTCTCCAACGTATCTATAATTTTTGATTGCTCCATGCTATATTATCTACTGTTTTAGACATTATTGGGCTTTATTATCCACTTTTATTATTTTTGGGACTAACCTATTAACCAGAGGCCCAGCCCAGAATTGCTGTTTTTGTCTGTTTTAGGGTTTCGAAGAAAAGGAATATCAAACGGAGTCCAAACAGAAGGAAACCTTCGGAAACATGATTTTCTCATCAGATAAGATCCAGGAGACTTGGACCCTCCGTCAAGAAAGCCACGAGGTGGTCACGAGGGTAGGGGCGCCCCCTAGGGCGCGCCCCCTGCCTCGTGGGCCCCTCAAAGCTCCGTCGACGTACTTCTTCCTCCCATATATATCCACGTATCCCCAAACGATCAGAGACGGAGCCAAAAACCTAATTCCACCGCCGCAACTTTCTGTATCCACGAGATCCCATCTTGGGGCCTGTTCTGGAGCTCCGCCGAAGGGGGCATCGATCATAGAGGGCTTCTACATCATCATCAGAGCCCCTCCGATGAAGTGTGAGTAGTTTATTTCAGACCTACGGCTCCATAGCTAGTAGCTAGATGGCTTCTTCTCTCTTTTTGGATCTCAATACAATGTTCTCCCCCTCTCTCGTGGAGATCTATTGGATGTAATCTTCTTTTTGCGGTGTGTTTGTTGAGACCGATGAATTGTGGGTTTATGATCCAGTCTATCTATGAATAATATTTATATCTTCTCTGAATTCTTTTATGTATGATTGGTTATCTTTCCAAGTCTCTTCGAATTATTAGTTTGGTTTGGCCTACTAGATTGGTTGTTCTTGCCATGGGAGAAGTGCTTAGCTTTGGGTTCAATCTTGCGGTGTCCTTTCCCAATGAGAGAAGGGGCAGCAAGGCACGTATTGTATTGTTGCCATCGAGGATAACAAGATGGTTTTTTATCATATTGCATGAAACTATCCCTCTACATCATGTCATCTTGCTTAAGGCATTACTCTATTTTTAACTTAATACTCTAGATGCATGCTGGATAGCAGTCGATGAGTGGAGTAATAGTAGTAGATGCAGAATCGTTTCGGTCTACTTGTCTCGGACGTGATGCCTATATACATGATCATACCTAGATATTCTCATAACTATGCTCAATTCTGTCAATTGCTCAACAGTAATTTGTTCACCCACCGTAGAATACTTATGCTCTTGAGAGAAGCCACTAGTGAAACCTATGGCCCCGGGTCTCTTTCTCATCATATCAAATCTCCATCACTTTATTATTGCTTTGCTTTTTTACTTTGCCTTTTACTTTTCACTTTGTATCTCTATACCAAAAATACCAAAATATTATTTATTATCTCTATCAGATCTCACTTTCGTAAGTGACCGTGAAGGGATTGACAACCCCTAAGCGCGTTGGTTGTGTCGAGCTATTGTTTTGTGTAGGTACGAGGGACTCGGGCGTAGCCTCCTACTGGATTGATACCTTGGTTCTCAAAAACTAAGGGAAATACTTACGCTACTTTGCTGCATCATCCTCTCCTCTTTGGGGAAATCCAACGCAGTGCTCAAGAGGTAGCATTGAGTCCATGGATTATACGCACTCTCACCCTTCCATCATTGCTAGCCTCTTCGGTACCGTGCATTGCCCTTTCTCACCTCGAGAGTTGGTGCAAACTTTACCGGTGAATCCAAACCCCATGATACGATACGCTCTATCACACAAAAGCCTCCTTATATCTTCCCCAAAAGGGCCACCATACCTACCTATCATGGCTTTTCCATAGCCATTCCGAGATATATTGCCATGCAACTTCCATCATCATCATATACATGACTTGAGCATTTATTGTCATATTGCTTTGCATGATCGTAAGATAGCTAGCATGATGTTTTCATGGCTTGTCTGTTTTTTCTTGTCATTGCTACGCTAGATCATTGCACGTCCCGGTACACCGCCGGAGTCATTCATATAGAGTCATATCTTTGTTCTAGTATCAAGTTGTAATATTGAGTTGTAAGTAAATAAAAGTGTGATGGTCATCATTATTAGAACATTGTCCCATGTGAGGTTATCAAAATAAAAGTGGCCAAAGAATCCCCCCCAAAAGGAGATAGGCCAAAGAAGCCTAAAAAATGAGAGAAAAGAGAGAAGGGACAATGTTACCATCCTTTTGCCATACTTGTGCTTCAGAGTAGCACCACGTTCTTCATATAGAGAGTCTCTTGAGTTACCAGTTACATATACTAGTGGGAATTTTCATTATAGAACTTGGCTTGTATATTCCAACGATGGGCTTCCTCAAGTGCCCTAGGTCTTCATGAGCAAGCAAGTTGTATGCACACCCACTTAGTTTCAGTTTGAGCTTTCATACACTTATAACTCTAGTGCATCTGTTGCATGGCAATCCCTACTCCTCGCATTGACATCAATTGATGGGCATCTCCATAGCCCATTGATTAGCCGCGTCAATGTGAGACTTTCTCCCTTTTTTTCTTCTCCACACCACCTCCACCATCATTTTCTATTCCACCTATAGTGCTATGTCCATGGCTCACGCTCATGTATTGCGTGAAGGTTGAAAAAGTTTGAGAATACTAAAGTATGAAACAATTGCTTGGCTTGTCATCGGGGTTGTGCATGATTTGAACATTTTGTGTGATGAAGATGGAGCATAGCCAAACTATATGATTTTGTAGGGATGAACTTTCTTTGGCCATGTTATTTTGAGAAGACATGATTACTTTATTAGTATGCTTGAAGTATTATTGTCTTAATGTCAAATGATAGACCATTCCTTTGACTCACTCGTGTCTTAATATTCATGTCATGATTAGATTACATGATCAAGATTATGCTAGGTAGCATTCCACATCAAAAATTATCTTTTTTATCATTTACCTACTTGAGGATGAGCATGAATTAAGCTTGGGGATGCTGATACGTCTTCGTCGTATCTATAATTTTTGATTGGTCCATGCCAATATTATACAACTTTCATATACTTTTGGCAACTTTTTATACTATTTTTGGGACTAACATATTGATCCAGTGCCCAGTGCTAGTTCTGTTTGTTGCATGTTTTTTGTTTCGCAGAAAATCCATATCAAACGGAGTCCAAACGGGATAAAAACTTACGGAGATTTTTTTGGAATATATGTGATTTTTGGGAAGAAGAATCAACGCGAGATGATGCCTGAGGGGGCCACAAGGCAGGGGGTGTCGGTGTCAAAACCGGCGGATCTCGGGTAGGGGGTCCCGAACTGTGCGTCTAAGGTTGATGGTAACAGGAGACAGGGGACACGGAGTTTTACCCAGGTTCGGGCCCTCTTGATGGAGGTAACACCCTATGTCCTGCTTGATTGATATTGATGGGTATGAGTATTACAAGAGTTGATCTACCACGAGATCGTAATGGCTAAACCCTAGAAGTCTAGCCTGTATGACTACGATATTGAGTATCCCCTATCCGGACTAAGTCCTCCGGTTTATATAGACACCGGGGGATCTAGGGTTACATAGAGTCGGTTACATAATATGGAATCTTCATAGTTGTTCGCCAAGCTTGCCTTCCACGCCAAGGAGAATCCCATGCAGACATGGGCACCGTCTTCGGTCTTCATATCTTCACAGCCCATCAGTCCGGCCCATAGATAACAGGCCGGGCGCCCGAGGACCCCTTAGTCCAGGACTCCCTCAGTAGCCCCTGAACCTGGCTTCAATGACAAGGTATCCGGCGCGTAGTGCTGTCTTCGGCATTGCAAGGCGGGTTCCTCCTTCCGAACTCCAAAAAATAGTCTTCGGATGAAACAAACATGTCCGGATCTACAACGCACAGTTGTAGAGGGTATAGCACTTTCATGAATCCGATCTGCTGACAGCTTTAATAATGTGACGTCACACCCTCCCGGCCTTTATTTCGAACCATTTCCCGTCCCGCCGTTCCACATTTTGGGGGCATGGTTTTTACTGGCACATCTTGTCGAAGTAGGGATTGTGCCCCCTTATTGCGGGATTTTCATCAATACGGGCGTGGGTAACCCAACCGTCCCGCGGGAAAGATTCCTTAGGAATAGGCTAGTTCTTAGGCTTTAGGAGGAGGCGTTCAATACCGGAGGCCTTTATAAAGGAACCAAGGGCCATCTTTTTTATGCCAAACTTCTCCTCAGCCTTCCCAACCCCGAGTTCCAACACCCAAGGTTTGACTCCATTGCTTTTAGCCTTCCCATCATGTCCGGATCTAGCTCCCAAGGCCGATGGGTGGCTTCCTCCGTTACAGAGGAGGATATTGCAAAGCTTCGGGCAGCCAGATATCTGACTGCAGAGATCCACCACCGGCTTCCTGCTCGAGGACAAGTTATTTCGACCCCCAGATCTGGCGAGAGGGTTGTGTTCATCCCCCACTTCCTTCGGGGGTTAGGGTTTGCCCTTCACCCCTTCGTCCGGGGGCTAATGTTTTATTACAGACTGAATTTTCACGACCTTGCCCCAGACTCGATTCTCCATGTCTCGGCGTTTATCATTACATGCGAGGCCTTCCTTCGAATCCCCCCACATTTTGGCTTATGGCTCAAGACCTTTAGTGTGAAACCGAATATAGCCGACGGGGAACAGGTGGAGTGCGACGGTGCTACAATCAGCCAACTTGCCAACACTCCCTGGCCAAAAGGTTCCTTTACCGAGACTTCCAATTACTGGCAGCGGGAGTGGTTTTACATTACAGAGCCCCGCAGTACTAAGTGGGTTGCTGCACCCACTTTCTGTCCTGGCCCTCCGTCATAACTTGCATCATGGGTCAACAAGGGGTTGGACTGGGGATCGGTTGATGAAGTGCGGACCTTACAAAGCCGCATCCGAACCCTCCTCGAGAGAGATATCGATATCGTTAGTGTGATTCAAGTGATTTTAGTCCGCCGAACCCTGCCCTGCCAGCGCAGGCCTCGCCGCATGTGGGACTTTAATCCAGAAGGACCACAGACCCTCCAACACTTCTTCGGCGCCACACATGAAGGGATGTGGAAGTTATTTTTCAAGAAGCGGAAACATTGGCCGGATACCGCTGAGGATGCTGGCCTCAACTGTAATCATCTGGATACCCCGGTAAGCACTTGGCTCTCGAACACTTTGCGGTCATGCATACAGTAATATGATACTGAGCAGGCTATCTTTTTCTAGGGCTGGATAAAGAAGGCGGAACTGATTATGTGTTTGGCCCCTCTGCCCGAGGGTCCAACGAATCCTGTCCTAACAAGGATGCTGGCCCCAGCACCATATCACATGCCGGAGAAGGAGGACGAGGCGGAGGACAAGAGGACCAAGGACGACCTCTATTCCCAAGGGACCTCGGACTTTATGTCCGGAGGAATAAAAATCCCCTCATCCGAAGACAAAAGTAAAGGGGGGGGGGCACTATCTCTTTCCCTCCCAAGAAGAAGAGGGCCGCCTTCGAAGATTGGGATAAGCAGGCTCCTAAGCGAGGCAAGATGCCTCTGGGAGGGCCCGGGCCTGGAGGACGTCGAAGCGCAGTCTCATGACGAGGAAGAACCTCCGGCCCCATCGTAAGTGAACAAGGTTGTTCTTAACACATCCCGTTCTTTTCATATGATGCCTGAAATATACAGTTTTTGCAGCCCAACGCACAGTCCCCTTCAACAATCCTCTTCCTCGGGGGACCTTCTCCCGGAGATGATGGAAAGCGAGACGCCCCCACCGGCCTCTCCGTCTAATAGGGCAGACGATCTTGAGGTGTCGTCGCAGAGGGTCTCCCCCGACCAACAAGTGGTGCAAGGGATGACGAAGATGTTATACGAAGGTGATACTTTGGCGGCCCAGAGTCCGGGGAACAACAATGAAGACCCCGAACAGTCTGGAATGCAGCTGGATACAAATAAATGGGTCCCTTCAAAGGATGACCATACTTCTGCGGCTGCCTCCGGAAATCCAGAGGCGCCGGATATCTTGACGAACATGCTGCGGTAGGCATCCGTTTCAGAGGAACATCGTACCTTGATGGGTACGGTGGTTGAAAAGGTCCTATCCGCGAAGAGCAGATTGGATGAGGCCTTTGCGAGCCTGCTGAGAGGCTTCGAGGTTTGTAATGTAACATGTGAAATTGTGTTTTATTCAGAAAATATACCTGTGTATAGACAGTAGCCCCTGAGACTCTGGTTGGCTTCCCATGGGAGGCGAACGGAGGATCAAGAAGAAATTTCGGAGGACTAATTTGATTAACTTCAAACACAGGCTACTTCCCCCCTGGCTACTTCCCGGACTGCGGATATTACTGAACTGCAACGGAAGCTTGATGTGGCCGGGGATGATATTACGTTGATCAATATGCTTCCTGATGAGTCGCAAGGTATGTATTCGGAGCAGTCTCTGTATATACATTTTTGTGATATAAGCATGACGCTGAAAGTTGTACCTGGCTGCAGATGGTGCTGCCGCCGTTGAAATTCTTCGGGCTGAGCTAGCCCAGGCCAAGGAGCAGGCCTGGTGTAGTAATGCGGCTGCCGAGAAGGCATCGACTGAGCTAGAAGCCGAACGGGCTGCTCGGTGTCAAGACGAGGAGAAGATATCCATGATGGCGCTTGAGCTAAAAAGTGCTGCCAGCCGCTGTGAGCTCCTTGAGAAGGAGAAAGAAGCCAAAATGGCTGAAATTCAAAAGGCTTTACAAGAAGCAAGAGAAGCGCGGTCTGAATCCAGAGTGGCCCGTGAGGAGATCCGGCAAGCTGGGGAGATTGCGGCTGGTAAGCCAGTTTTGCTACAGGCTAAGTTCGGCGATCCGAACTATGCTTAGCTGAACCAATTGTGGAGTTCTCCGGACGAGTTTTTAGACTTGCCGAAGAGTTCTTTCTATGTGGCACAATATTATCAGGCGCAAGAGGGGTACGCAACGGAGAAGCTTTTCTGGTCACAGTTCGGCGCCTCGAAGCGCCCCCTGTTGCTGAATGAGCAGATGTCCCAGTGGGCCGAGCTTCATAGGATATCCGGTGCTGCTATGAAGAACGTCATAATCCGGTTATGGCCACTTGAGCCTGTTCCTAATAGTTACTTTGGCTTGGTGCAGCGGCTTGTTGACGCGGTGCCGCGTATCGACGCTGTGAAGTGATCGGTGTGCATTGAGGGTGCACGGATGGCTTTTGCCCGAGTCAAGACATTCTGGGGGAACATGAAGGCCATCGATGTTGCAGTGAAGAGTCCGCCCAAGGGCAAGGACCGCCACGAACCGGAGCATTATTTGGAAGACGTCCTAGTAGCCGCCCGCTTGATAGAGGGTCAATGCTCAAAAGACATGATGTTCGAGCGAGGTGTATAAGAATTGTTTGAGACAATTTTATAGTGAATATATTTGTATGTGGCTTATTCATACGATGCGTTTACATAATTGACCGGAAAAGAGGTCCTTCGTGTGACATGGAGGAATCGCTAGAGACTTTGATAAGTCATCGAGTGGTTGACCAGCTCTCGTCGCATCATGACAGTCAGTTTTCGGCTTTCTCTACTGAGGTGTGTCACCAGGTGAACTGGTAGCACAATCGCAGTAGTTCTCCCTTTACTACCCTAGCCGATAGAGCGGAACATAGGATAGCAAACACAGGAGCCGGGTAACTCAACTATTGACCCAAGACATAATTCGGAGCTGATGCATATAAGGCCAAACTCGCGACGCCGAAGTGCGCTGTAATAGTTGTTCGGACTTTGTTGGCAACTCATTTGTTCCTGTACCGAGCCCCTAGCAAGTTAAGCCAGGGTGTGTTTGTGAAACAACCATGGGAGGCATATTTATTTGCGGAAAGACGCGGGTAATTAATTCAGATAGTGTGAACTGGGACTGATCGATATGCCGATGATTAATTAATATATATTCCACGACCTCAGTCATTTGATATGCCCTGGGTCGAAGGCAGAGGAAAAAGGCATGTTACAGGCTCTAAAAAAGAGTGTGGTCTACAAAATTTTATTTTGGACCTCCTGTCGCACGTCTATGCAGCCTATCCTCAGCAAGGGGAATCCTTGAAGGAAGTAGCCCCGTAGGTGAGTGTATGGATCCGAACTCCGATGGAGTCGGTCGTAAGTGTTTCTCCTTTGCACTACGTGCTTTTAAGAAGTATTGAAAAAAGAAAGGAAAGTATGTAAAAAACGTTACCGGAATGTTTGCAGACTTATCCGAATGTGCTTCCGCTGCTGCCCATGGTATCTTAAGTGCGTAGTTATGTATACGCGGTATAGCTTCATCGTGTATATGAGATGGGTGACGGAAGCCGAACTGCTATTTCTGTTCCAGATTTGATTGATCTTCTGGGGGAAGTTGCTTCTGGCCCTCTGCATTTGGCTGTTGAACCATTTCGTCGTCCCTATTGCCTTGCGGCCCCCTTCCCTTGTGTTCGGTGTTGAGCTTGCCGGCCTACTTGAGGACCCAACAACTTCTGTTGGTATGATTGGCTGGTTTATTGGGGTGGCCGTGTATCTGGCAGGGTCGGTCTAGTATCCTGTCTAGGTTGGATGGTCCGTCTCTGTTCGCCTTGAATGGCTTTTTCTGTTGACCGGGCTTGGGATTGCTGAATTCGGTGTTAATCGTTGTGTCGCGTGATTTATCATTGAGACTGTTGTATTTTCTTCGTCGTGGCTTGCCATTGCCATCTCGGATTTCGGAAGTGCCCGAGTTGCTGGCGCTATTGCTTCTACGAGCGAGCCAGCTGTCTTCTCCCGTGCAAAAGTGGGTCATTAGAGCGGTAAGGGCTGTCATGGATCTAGGTCCTTCTTGACTGAGGTGGCGTGCAAGCCATTCATCCTGGACGCTGTGTTTGAATGCCGCAAGGGCTTCCACGTCCGGACAGTCGATGATTTGGTTCTTTTTAACTAAGAACCTGGTCCAGAGCTTCCTTGCCGACTCTCTGGGCTGCTGGACAATATTACTTAGGTCATCTGCATCCAGTGGCCGGACATATGTCCCTTGGAAGTTGTTGCGAAAGGCGTCCTCCAAGTCCTCCCAGCTGCCAATAGAATTTTCAGGCAGACTGTTTAACCAGTACCGAGCTGGTCCTTTGAGTTCTAGTGGTAGGTATTTGATGGCGTGAAGGTCATCTTCGCAGGCCATGTGGATATGGAGGAGGAATTCCTCAATCCATACCGCGGGATCCATTGTTCCATCGTATGATTCGATATTCATGGGTTTGAACCCGTCTGGGAATTCATGCTCCATTACTTCATTTGTGAAGCACAGAGGGTTTTCGGCGCCTCTATGTTGGGCCACGCTGCGGCGTACTTATGATGGAGTCCATTTGTTGTTTCCAGCCCGGGCGTGGCTAGGTTTGTCACGTCCGAATAGGTGGCCGTCGTCGCGTGTCGAGGTGTGTCCTTGCGATATGTAGATCACTCTTGGGTATCCTGTTTTACCACCCCAACCCTGTTGAAGGTTGTATGTACAACCTTGAGCTGTTTTGTTCTTGCCTTTATGATGAGGTGGGGCGGTCTGTAGTTCAGCTTGAGTTGCCGCTTTAACCGGACCAAGTTGTGGTCGACCTGCCGCATTGTGTGATGGTTGTACGAGCTCGAACACCCTATCGTTGCCTTGGGGTAGCGAGCTATGCTTCGGGTAGCTTTTGGCTAGGCTACCAAGGCTGTATTTTTCGACGGCTAGGACTTCGGTCCATCTATCATTAAGCAGATCTTGGTCAGCTTGGAACTACTGCTGCTTCTTTTTCAGGCTCCTTGCAGTGGATATTAGTTGGCGCTTTAAGCGCTCCTGCTCGTGAGGTTCCTCAGACACGATGAAATTTTCAGTGTCGAGGCTCACCTCATCCTCAGAGAGCGGAAGGTAATTGTCATCCTCCGAATCTTTGTGCGTGGCCTGTTTACCGGGGCTATCCTGCCCGTCGTCCCGTTCATCATTAATTGTATCAATGGGGTCTTCGTTGTCTTCGGCGTCATTGTCCATGCCGTCCATATTCTCGGAGTCGTAATCAAGTGTTTCGGTTGAATCCTCGACTGTCGCTATGTAGTGGGTGGCGGGTGGGAAGCGAAATTCTCGAACGTCAGCCCCTAGTTCGAGCTGGATATAGTTCGGCTGAGAGTCCTCCGCTAAGGACAGACTTTTTAACGAGTTTACCACATCACCCAGAGGCGAGTGATAGAAGATGTCTACGGCGCTGAATTCGAAGATCGATAAACGATCAAGCTCGGTGTCCGCGAGCTTGCGTGGCTCGGAACCTACAGCCGAAGGCAAGTCCGGTGTTCTGGTGGCATAGGCATCGAGTGAGAGTAGGTCCACGTGCGGCTCCAACACCGTGGAATCTACGGCCTCTATGGTGGGGTTAATCCTCCCATCTTTGGATGGCGCGGCCTGCTCCGGCTCTAGGGCTAGAGCGGTTACAGGAGCGATCTCTTGGATGCGGCCCGATGACAGACTTAAGTCATGATCATCGAGGTGATCGGGAGCGGCCACCGCGGTATCGAATCCGGTGAAGATCAAGTCTCCACGGATGTCCGCGACATGGTTCAACCTCCCAAAGCTGACCTGATGGCCAGGGGCGTAGCTTTCGATCTGCTCCAGATGGCCAAATGAGTTGTCCCGCAGTGTGAAGTTGCCGAACATGAAGATCTGTCTGGGGAGGAAAGTTTCTCCGCAGACAGCGCCATCAAACCTTTCAACGATAGCATAGAGGAACTCTCAATGAAAGCACCAATGTCGGTGTCAAAACCGGCGGATCTCGGGTAGGGGGTCCCGAACTGTGCGTCTAAGGTTGATGAGAACAGGAGACACGAAGTTTTACCCAGGTTCGGGCCCTCTTGATGGAGGTAACACCCAATGTCCTGCTTGATTGATATTGATGGGTATGAGTATTACAAGAGTTGATCTACCACGAGATCGTAATGGCTAAATCCTAGAAGTCTAGCCTGTATGACTACGGTATTGAGTATCCCCTATCCGGACTAAGTCCTCCGGTTTAGATAGACACCGGGGGGGATCTAGGGTTACATAGAGTCGGTTACATAATATGGAATCTTCATAGTTGTTCGCGAAGCTTGCCTTCCACGCCAAGGAGAGTCCCATCCGGACACGGGCACCGTCTTCGGTCTGCATATCTTCACAACCCATCAGTCCGGCCCATAGATAACAGGCCGGACGCCCGAGGACCCCTTAGTCCAGGACTCCCTCAGGGGGGCACGCCCTTGACCCTCGTGGCCACACTGTAAGGCGGTTGGTTCCCTTCTTTCACCACAATAAAGCCAATATCTAGATACAAATTGTGTTAAAATTTCAGCCCAATCAGAGTTATGGATCTCCGAGAATATAAGAAACGGTGAAAGGCCAGAATCTGGAACGCAGAAACAGAGAGAGACAGAGAGACAGATCCAATCTCGGAGTGGCTCTCGCCCCTCTGCCGCCATGGAGGCCAAGGACCAGAGGGGAAACCCTTCTCCCATCTAGGGAGAAGTTCAAGGAAGAAGAAAAGGGGGGCTCTCTCCCCTCTCTCCTGGTGGCGCCGGAACGCCACCGGAGCCATCATCGCGACAACGATCTACACCAACACCTCCGTCATCTTCACCAACATCTTCATCACCTTCTCCCTTCTATCTACAACGGTCCACTCTCCCGCAACCTGATGTACCCTCTACTTGAACATGGTGCTTTATGCTTCATATTATTATCCAATGATGTGTTGCCATCCTATGATGTCCGAGTAGATTTTCATTGTCCTATCAGTAATTGGTGAATTGCTATGATTGGTTTAATTTGCTTGTGGTTATGTTGCTGTCCTTTGGTGCCCATCATATGAGCGCGCGCGTGGATCACACCATAGTGTTAGTTGTATGTTGATAGGACTATGTATTGGAGGGCAAGAGTGACAGAAGCTTCAACCTAGCATAGAAATTGATGCATACGGGATTGAAGGGGGACCAATATATCTTAATGCTATGGTTGGGTTTTTACCTTAATGAACGTTAGTAGTTGCGGATGCTTGATAATAGTTCCAATCATAAGTGCATAGAATTCCAAGACAGGGATGACATGCTAGCAGTGGTCTCTCCCACATAAAACTTGCTATCGGTCTAGTAAAGTAGTCAATTTCTTAGGGATAATTTCGCAACTCCTACCACCACTTTTCCACACTCGCTATACTAACTTTATTGCTTCTTTACCTAAAGCAGCCCCTAGTTTTTATTTACGTGCTCTTTATATTCTTGCAAACCTATCCTCTTACACCTACAAAGTGAAGGAAATATGCCCTAGAGGCAATAATAAAGTTATTGTTTATTTCCTTATATCATGATATATGTTTATTATTCATGCTAGAATTGTATTAACCGGAAACATAATACATGTGTTAATACATAGACAAACAGATTGTCACTAGTATGCCTCTACTTGACTAGCTCGTTGATCAAAGATGGTTATGTTTCCTAACCATAGACACGAGTTGTCATTTGATTAACGGGGTCACATCATTAGGAGAATGATGTGATTGACTTGACCCATTCCGTTAGCTTAGCACACGATCGTTTAGTATGTTGCTATTGCTTTCTTCATGACTTATACATGTTCCTATGACTATGAGATTATGCAACTCCCGTTTATCGGAGGAACACTTTGTGTGCTACCAAACATCACAACGTAACTAGGTGATTATAAAGGTGCTCTACAGGTGTCTCCAAAGGTACTTGTTGGGTTGGCATATTTCGAGATTAGGATTTGTCACTCTGATTGTCGAAGAGGTATCTCTGGGCCCTCTCGGTAATGCACATCACTTAAGCCTTGCAAGCATTGCAACTAATGAGTTAGTTGCGGGATGATGTATTACAGAACGAGTAAAGAGACTTGCCGGTAACGAGATTGAACTAGGTATTGAGATACCGATGATCGAATCTCGGGCAAGTAACATACCGATGACAAAGGGAACAACATATGTTGTTATGCGGTTTGACCGATAAAGATCTTGGTAGAATATGTGGGAGCCAATATGAACATCCAGGTTCCGCTATTGGTTATTGACCGGAGACATGTCTCGGTCATGTCTACATAGTTCTCGAACCCGTAGGGTCCACACGCTTAACGTTTCGATGACGGTTATATTATGAGTTTATATGTTTTGGTGTAACGAAGGTTGTTCGGAGTCCCGGATGTAATCCCGGACATGACAAGGAGTCTCGAAATGGTCGAGACATGAATATTGATATATTGGAAGCCTATGTTTGGATATCGGACGTGTTCCGGGTGAAATCGGGATTTTACCGGAGTACCGGGAGGTTACCGGAACCCCCGGGAGGTAAATGGGCCTTAGTGGGCCTTTACGAAGAAGAGGAGATGCGGCCAGGGCTGGGCCGCACGCCCCTCCCCCTAGTCCGAATAGGACAAGGAGAGGGGGGCGGCGCCCCCCTTTCCTTCTCTCCCTCCTCTTTCCCCCTCCAGAATCCTATTCCAACTAGGAAAGGGGGGAGTCCTACTCCCGGTGGGAGTAGGACTCCTGGCGGGCCTCCTCCCTAGCCGGCCGCACCCCCCTTGCTCCTCTGTATACGGGGGTAGGGGGCACCCCATAGACACAACAATTGATCAAGTTGATCTTTTAGCCGTGTGCGGTGCCCCCTCCACCATAGTCCACCTCGATAATACGGTAGCGGTGCTTAGGCGAAGCCCTGCGTCGGTAGAACATCAACATCATCACCACGCCATCGTGCTGATGAAACTCTCCCTCAACACTCGGCTGGATCGGAGTTCGAGGGACGTCATCGGGCTGAACGTGTTCTGAACTCGGAGGTGCCGTATGTTCAGTACTTGATCGGTCAGATCGTGAAGACGTACTATTACATCAACCGTGTTGTGCTAACGCTTCCGCTTTCGGTCTACGAGGGTACATGGAAAACACTCTCCCCTCTCATTGCTATGCATCACCATGATCTTGCGTGTGCGTAGGAATTTTTTTGAAATTACTGCGTTCCCCAACAGTGGCATCCGAGCCTGGTTTTATGCGTAGATGTCATATGCACGAGTAGAACACAAGTGAGTTGTGGGCAATATAAGTCATACTGCTTACCAGCATGTCATACTTTGGTTCGGCGGTATTGTTGGATGAAGCAGCCCGAACCGACATTACGCGTACGCTTATGCGAGACTGGTTCTACCGACGTGCTTTGCACACAGGTGGCTGGCGGGTTCAGTTTCTCCAACTTTAGTCGAACCGAGTGTGGCTACGCCTGGTCCTTGCGAAGGTTAAAATAGCACCAACTTGACAAACTATCATTGTGGTTTTGATGCGTAGGTAAGAACGGTTCTTGCTAAGCCCATAGCAGCCACGTAAAACTTGCAACAACAAAGTAGAGGACGTCTAACTTGTTTTTGCAGGGCATGTTGTGATGTGATATGGTCAAGACATGATGCTAAATTTTAATGTATGAGATGATCATGTTTTGTAACCGAGTTATCGGCAACTGGCAGGAGCCATATGGTTGTCGCTTTATTGTATGTAATGCAATCGCCCTGTAATGCTTTACTTTATCACTAAGCGGTAGCGATAGTCGTAGAAGCATAAGATTGGCGAGACGACAACGACGCTACGATGGAGATCAAGGTGTCGTGCCGGTGACGATGGTGATCATGACGGTGCTTCGGAGATGGAGATCACAAGCACAAGATGATGATGGCCATATCATATCACTTATATTGATTGCATGTGATGTTTATCTTTTATGCAGCTTATCTTGCTTTGATTGACGGTAGCATTATAAGATGATCTCTCACTAAATTTCAAGATAAAAGTGTTCTTTCCTGAGTATGCATCGTTGCCAAAGTTCGTCGTGCCCCGACACCACATGATGATCGGGTGTGATAAGCTCTACGTCCATCTACAACGGGTGCAAGCCAGTTTTGCACACGTAGAATACTCAGATTAAACTTGACGAGCCTAGCATATGAATATATGGCCTCGGAACACTGAGACCGAAAGGTCGAGCGTGAATCATATAGTAGATATGATCAACATATAGATGTTCACCATTGAAAACTACTCCATTTCACGTGATGATCGGTTA
This sequence comes from Triticum dicoccoides, assembly GCF_002162155.2. Classification (NCBI taxonomy): domain Eukaryota; kingdom Viridiplantae; phylum Streptophyta; class Magnoliopsida; order Poales; family Poaceae; genus Triticum; species Triticum dicoccoides. The sequence continues at coordinate 656,926,343 of NC_041384.1, forward strand.
TGGTTTAGTTAATTTGGATCACGTGATCACTTAGAAGATTAGAGGGATGTCTTTCTAAGTGGGAGTTCTTAAGTAATATGATTAAATGAACTTAAATTTATCATGAACTTAGTACCTGATAGTATCTTGCTTGTCTATGTTTGATTGTAGATAGATGGCCCGTGTTGTTGTTCCGTTGAATTTTAATGCGTTCCTTGAGAAAGCAAAGTTGAAAGATGATGGTAGCAATTACACGGACTGGGTCCGTAACTTGAGGATTATCCTCATTGCTGCTCAGAAGAATTACGTCCTAGAAGCACCGCTGAGTGCCAGGCCTGCTGCTGATGCAACTGATGATGTTAAGAACATCTGGCAGAGCAAAGCTGATGACTACTCGATAGTTCAGTGTGCCATGCTTTACGGCTTAGAACCGGGACTTCAACGACGTTTTGAATGTCATGGAGCATATGAGATGTTTCAGGAGTTGAAGTTAATATTTCAAGCAAATGCCCGGATTGAGAGATATGAAGTCTCCAATAAGTTCTACAGCTGCAAGATGGAGGAGAATAGTTCTGTCAGTGAACATATACTCACAATGTCTGGGTACCATAATCACTTAACTCAGCTGGGAGTTAATCTTTCGGTTGATAGTGTCATTGACACAGTTCTACAATCACTACCACCAAGCTACAAGAGCTTCGTGATGAACTATAATATGCAAGGGATGAATAAAACAATTCCCGAGCTCTTCACAATGCTATAGGCAGCAGAGGTAGAAATCAAGAAGGAGCATCAAGTGTTGATGGTCAATAAGACCACCAGTTTCAAGAAAAAGGGTAAAGGGAAGAAGAAGGGGAACTTCAAGAAGAACAGCAAGCAAGTTGCTGCTCAGGAGAACAAACCCAAGTCTGGACCTAAGCCTGAAACTGAGTGCTTCTACTACAAGCAGACTGGTCACTGGAAGCGGAACTGCCCCAAGTATTTGGCGGATAAGAAGGATGGCAAGGTGAACAAAGGTATATGTGATATACATGTTATTGATGTGTACCTTACTAGAGCTCACAATAGCACCTGGGTATTTGATACTGGTTCTGTTGCTAATATTTGCAACTCGAAACAGGGACTACGGATTAAGCAAAGACTGGCTAAGGACAAGGTGACGATGCGCGTGGGAAATGGTTCCAAAGTTGATAAAGATCTTCGTAGAATATGTGGGAGCCAATATGAACATCCAGGTTCCGCTATTGGTTATTAACCGGAGACATGTCTCGGTCATTTCTACATAGTTCTCAAACCCGTAGGGTCTGCACGCTTAACATTTCGATGACGGTTATATTATGATTTTATATGTTTTAATGTACCTAAGGTTGTTCAGAGTCCCGGATGTGATCCCGAACATGACGAGGAGTCTCGAAATGGTCGAGACATGAAGATTGATATATTGGAAGCCTATGTTTGGATATCGGAAGTGTTCCAGGTGAAATCGGGATTTTACCGGAGTACCGGGAGGTTACCGGACCCCCCCGGGAGGTAAATGGGCCTTAGTGGGCCTTTACAGAGAAGAGGAGAGGCGGCCAGGGCTGGGCCGCGCGCCCCTCCCCCTAGTCCGAATAGGATAAGTAGAGGGGGCGGCGCCCCCCTTTCCTTCTCTCCCTCCTCTTTCCCCCTCCCGAATCCTATTCCAACTAGGAAAGGGGGGAGTCCTACTCATGGTGGGAGTAGGACTCCTCCTGGCGCGCCTCCTCCCTGGCCGGCCGCACCCCCCTTGCTCCTTTATATACGGGGGCAGGGGGCACCCCATAGACACAACAATTGATCAAGTTGATCTTTTAGCCGTGTGCGGTGCCCCCCTCCACCATAGTCCACCTCGATAACATTGTAGCGGTGCTTAGGCGAAGCCCTGCGTCGGTAGAACATCAACATCGTCACCACACCATCGTGCTGATGAAACTCTCCCTCAACACTCGGCTGGATCGGAGTTCGAGGGACGTCATCGGGCTGAACGTGTGCTGAACTCGGAGGTGCCGTACGTTCGGTACTTGATCGGTCGGATCGTGAAGACGTACGACTACATCAACCGCGTTGTGCTAACGCTTCCGCTTTCGGTCTACGAGAGTACATGGACAACACTCTCCCCTCTCGTTGCTATGCATCACCATGATCTTGCGTGTGCCTAGGAAAATATTTGAAATTACTACGTTCCCCAACACAAAGTACTTCTAGTTTTATACTTGTTCTAGGTAAAGCGAACGTCAAGCGGCGTAGAGTTGTATCGGTGGTTGACAAAACTTGAGGGAATATTTGTTCTACCTTTAGCTCCTCGTTGGGTTCGACACTCTTACTTATCGAAAGAAGCTACAATTGATCCCCTATACTTGTGGGTTATCACCAACTTGTGGGCCAATGCGAGGTGGGAACCTCGATTCAGACGGTCACTTGGGGCAACTAAAGGATCCGAGTGGGATGAAATGTGGACTAAGCTCCAAGGGGTCCAAATCTCTGCGGGGTGGGATGAGGCCTCTTGGAAACTTGAAGCCTCGGGCTGCTTCTCTACAAGATTGCTATATTGGAAAAAAATCTACCACCCCATGTGATCTTAGTGGGATTTGGAAGACACGTATGCTTGCCAAAATAAAGATCTTTCTTTGTCATGTGGCATGTAACCGTATAACTAGCAGAGACCAAGTGCAAAATAGGCATGGCCCGGGAGACGGCAAGTGCATTTGGTGCGGCGAGGAAGAGGGCTGTGATCACCTTCTATTTTGATGTATTGTCGCGTGTTTTATGTGGAGTGCCCTTTGTGAGGTAGTGGGATGCACGTGGAACTCGAGTGGGTTCTCGCATCTCCATCATTTGATTCAAGGAACAACGGGCTGAAACTGGCAAATGGCATGGCTTGGGTTTAGGGCTCTCGCTTAGACCTTGTGTACTTCAAGGAATAAAGGTTTGATAGAGGGGAAATTGTTTCAACACCCAGCTGACCTTCTCTACAAACCGGTCTCTTTCTTGCAGCTATGGAAGCTTCCGATGAAACCAAAGGACAGAAGAAGCGTGGGGCTGCTCGCCTTAAAGGTGTGGGAAAAGTGCACTGTGCTACGACGCGTGGGATAGGTGACCTTATTGGTTGCGCGCCACCCCTCCTTCCCAGCGTTTGGGTGCCAATCTCGCTTGCTAGGCCCACGACCAGCGTTGCGCCATTGTTATCAGCCTCATGGCTTATATCCATATCTTTCATTTTCATGTCAGTCTGAACTTGTAGTCACCGTCTTTGCTACTTGCCTTTCGTGGATTTTGTTTGACTTTGTAAGGGCCTCATTCTTGAGGCTGGGTAGGCACCTCCTCTCTGGAAAATCACCTTGTGGTGTTCGCACATGAACATGCCATTCCTGGGTAAGCCTTTCATGTCTCATAGGCTACAGTTGGTTGTCATAGTATAGCCCAAACTTTGTGTGCATGCCCTCATTGCACGCAACCCGCCGCACACATAAGTGTGTCTGCATATGCGCCAATCCGTATCTACTTACATATGCTACGCTAAAAGCACAATGGAGTGATCCACATCAAAATGGCGAACCACAAGTCCCAGTTTTGTTGCAATGTCATTCATATGTGTGGGATTGACCCGTTAGGATCACCTAAATCGCTCAAATGTGGTTTGAGAAATTATGGGTGCAAAATGGTATTTAAGGCCTCCCTATTTCTCATGATTCAAACTGGATAAACTCTTGTATTAATCACATGTGTTAGTTTGTGAACTCAAAATAAAAATTTATTAAGTAATACTTGGATTGAGATACATGAGAGTACCCCCACCTCGATGTTCGCAAATAAGACGTCATACACATAATTTCCATTTTGGGGTAAGTACATTTTGACCCATAACTGCGATAAGTGGATATTTATCACAAATATAAAACTTGCTGATCACTTATTCCATAAACATCACTGCAATACCATATGCATCCTCAAATATCAGATCTCCCCAATAAATCTCTTAATTATAAATCATACAATCATGTTCCAAGTCATATCCATCATGTCGATGTCCAAGTCAAGTTTGGATGCCACATCTTGTAACATGTGGGATCAACAATTCGTGATCGCCTCAATCACTAAAAAAAATTCAAAGCAAATTTATGAGTGCGAATCATGTTTCCAAGTGTCAGTATGTCACCATTTTTTGACAAATAAACTCATTTATTAATCTCCTATTGCAGTCAATAAATTCAATAGAATTAAGCTTGATTACCTAGTTTATGAGATAAATTTCCAACAAAATGTCAAACGTATAAATCTTGGTGTGGGGATAAGTACAATTGGGAGCATAACTATGATATGCGCGGATATTCGTCACGCCGATAAAATTTACCTCTCAATAACTTTGGGAATGGCACCACCACACTCAACACAATTGTTTCTAATAATTAGAACCATGCATGTATGTACTTGGAATCACATTTTGTACCTACAGTTTCACTAGGAACCAATTTCGGCAACCGAGGTGGTCGTCTAGATTATCAGCATAATTTCGGCAACCGAGGTGGTCGTCTAGATTATTAGCACTTCATTAATTCACTATATTCTCCGGCAAACCTTGCATGTACATAGGCGACACTTGATTGTTTTAATCCGGCCTTACCACAATTAAGATGGGAAAAAGCTTTGGATTATAGCAGGAGCTAGACATTTGGGAAAAAATGCCGATGTGAGAGTGATGACCTTGTTGTAATATTTTACTTTTCCTTTCAGCTATAAAACTCTTGCCCATCTTCTTCGTAATTAATGGACGAGGCAAATCCTTTGCCTCTGTTTAAAAGAACATTTGCACCGTCTCAATGTATGCCAATTGTCGCGCACACAACCGACTCTGCATGCTCCATTCCACATGCCGCCAACACAATATACTAACACATGCATGTTAAAAGCATAATAGAGCATTCCACATCATGTGTGGCAAGGCATAGGTCCAAGTTTCAGTTCATATGATTCTTATGTGTGGGACCGCCCTATCAAGCACCCGAATCACTAAATTGTGGTCCAAAGTAAATTTATATGCGCAAAATATGGTTCAATAGTGTAACACAAATTAAAGTATTGTGGTTTAATGGGAAACTATGGGAGCAAAATGTTGTTCAAAAGTGCCATAGAAATGGAAATATGGTTTAAAGTATCACCATGTCTCATGATTCATACTTGAAGTGGCTCTTATATAACCATGTGTGTCAGTTTATAAACCTCACCATCCTAACAATTACCTGTCTTGAGATACAAGACAGAAACCAACCAGGTCTGCTGATAAGACACTGTAGATATAAATTTCCAAGTGGCGATAAGAACAATTTGGTACATGTAACGCCCTCGATTCAATCGTACACTAATCATACACGCAAATGTGTACGATCAAGATCAAGGACTCATGGGAAGATATCACAACACAACTCTAGACACAAATTAAAATAATACAAGCTTTATATTACAAGCCAGGGGCCTCGAGGGCTAGAATACATAAGCTTGAATACACAAGAGTCAGCAGAAGCAACAATATCTGAGTACAGACATAAGTTAAACAAGTTTTGCCTTAAGAAGGCTAGCACAAAAGCAACATTGATCGAAAAGGCAAGGCCTCCTGCCTGGGAGCCTCCTAACTAATCCAAGTCGTCAGCGGCCGTCACGTAGTAGTAGGCATCTTCCGGGTAGTAGTAGTCATCAGTGGCGTCGTCTGGCTCCTGGGATCCGTCATCTGGTCGCAACAATCAGGTGTGGGGGAAAACGAAGTAGCAAAACAACCATGAGTACTCATCCAAAGTACTCGCAAGACTTACATTAGATCTAAACTAAGTATGCATTTGTATCAAAGGAATGGGTTGTATCTGTGGACTAAACTGCAGAATGACAGAAGGGAAGGGGAAAGCCTAGCCTATCGAAGACTAGCATCTTCTGGAAACCACCATCTTGCAGCAACAGGAGGGAGTAGAGTAGCATAAAGTAAAGTAGTAGAAGTGTTATCAACCTCGGCTAGAGATCCTTTCTCGACTCCCTGCGAGAAAGCAATCCTAGAGCCATACTATCCAGTTATCATATCATATCCAAGTCTCATCTCAAGTATCCAGTTCTAGTCGTATCGATTGGGATACAACTCCAAGTGTCCGTTACCGTCGGACAAGCTATCGATAGATGTTTTCTTCCCTGCAAGGGTGCACCAACTTACCCACCATGCTCGATTAACTCCGGCCGGACACACTTTCCTGGGTCATGCCTGGCCTCGGCAAAACAATACGCCACAACCCGACCTAGGCTTAATAGAGAGGTCAACACGCTGGACTAAGCCTATGCCCCTAGGGGTCATGGGTCATCTCCCCGGGAACTCCTGCACGTTGCGTACGCGGCCGGTGAGCAGACCTGGCTACCTCCTTCAATAAGGCAGGAGCTTACGCAGTCCAACCCGGCGCGTGCCGCTCAGTCGCTGACATCTATTAAGCTTTAGCTGATGTATACGAAGCATAATGCCCATACTATGCCCACGTGATGGTTAGTGCTATTAGGCCAGAGGCCCCTCGGATCAAATATCCAAACCGTAGTGGATTAGGAGCACGCGGTAACGAGCAGAGACTCACGATTCGATGTGACCCTGTCGCCCCGTCTCGAGTACTTGCGGCAAGGGCTAAGAATGCCCGGCCACGCCTCGTAAGTATCTCGCGGGCACCTTCCAGGTCAACCCGACTCCACATCACTCGCTATTAAGCTCCCGCGGGTACCCCTCAGGGCCGACCCGTCTTTAGTAACATGGCTCAGTGCAAAGTCATAGAAACCATAGTAACTGTGTGTCTAACACCAAGGGGAAAACCCGAGGAATCACCCCCGGTGAATCCCATGATACGTCTCCGTCGTATCTACATTTCCAAACACTTTTGCCCTTGTTTTGGACTCTAACTTGTATGATTTGAATGGAACTAACCCAGACTGACGCTGTTTTCAGCAGAATTGCCATGATGTTGTTTTATGTGCAGAAAACAAATATTCTCGGAATGACCTGAAACTCCACGGAACATCTGAGAAAAAATTATAAAAAATCCTCGCCAAAGATGAAGACCAGGGGGGCCACACCCTTCTCACGAGGGTGGGGGGCGCCCCCCTACCTCGTGGGCCCCATGGATGCCCTCCGATGCCAACTCCAACTCTATATATTTGCTTTCGAAGAGAAAAAAATCGGAGAGAAGAAATCATCGCGTTTTACGATACGGAGCCGCCACCAAGCCCTAAAACCTCTCGGGAGGGCTAATCTGGAGTCCGTTCGGGGCTCCGGAGAGGGGGATTCATCGCCGTTGTCATCATCAACCATCCTCCATCACCAATTTCATGATGCTCATCGCCGTGTGTGAGTAATTCAATCGTAGGCTTGCTGGACGGTGATGGGTTGGATGAGATTTATCATGTAATCGAGTTAGTTTTGTTAGGGTTTGATCCCTATTATCCATTATGTTCTGAGATTGATGTTGCTATGACTTTGCTATGCTTAATGCTTGTCACTAGGGCCCGAGTGCCATGATTCCAGATCTGAACCTATTATGTTTTCATGAATATATGTGAGTTCTTGATCCTATCTTGCAAGTCTATAGTCACCTACTATGTGTTATGATCCGGCAACCCCGAAGTGACAATAATCAAGACCACTCCCGGTGATGACCATAGTTTGAGGAGTTCATGTATTCACTATGTGTTAATGCTTTGTTCCGGTTCTCTATTAAAAGGAGGCCTTAATATCCCTTAGTTTCCAATAGGACCCCGCTGCCACGGGAGGGTAGGACAAAAGATGTCATGCAAGTTCTTTTCCATAAGCACGTATGACTATATACGGAATACATGCCTACATTACATTGACGAATTGGAGCTAGTTCTGTGTCACCCTATGTTATGACTGTTACATGATGAACCGCATCTGGCATAATTATCCATCACTGATCTGGTGCCTACGAGTTTTCCATATATTGGTTTACGCTTATTTACTTTCCCGCTGCTAGTGTTACAATCACTACAAAATATCAAAAACATTACTTTTGATGTCTTTACTTTTGTTGCTGCTACCACCACTATCATATTACTTTGCTACTAAACACTTTGCTGTAGATACTAAGTTTCCAGGTGTGGTTGAATTGACAACTTAGCTGCTAATACTTGAGAATATTCTTTGGCTCCCCTTGTGTCGAATCAATAAATTTGGGTTGAATACTCTACCCTCGAAAGCTGTTGCGATCCCCTATACTTGTGGGTTATCAAGACTAATTTATGGCGCCGTTGCCGGGGAGCATAGCCTCTATTCTTTGAGTCACTTGGGATTTATATCTGCTTATCACTATTAAGAACTTGAGAGATCCAATAACCAAGATCCATCCCTCAACTATGAGGGGAGGTAAGGAACTGCCATCTAGCTCTGCACTTGATTCACCTTCTGTTATGAGTAAGTTTGCGACACCTACACCTGCTTCTGCTATTCGTTCTGATATGTCGCATGTTATTGATGATGCCACTTCTGCTATGCATGATACTTATGATGAAACTGCTTCTATGCCTGATACTACTATGCCCCTTGGTGAATTTCTTGATGAACAAATTGCTAGGTCTAGAGAAAAAGAAATTATTGAATCTCAATACAATGATGATAGTGATGATGAAAATATGCCTGTTATTCCTGAGGGCTATCTTTTTGATATGGAATCTTCTGCCACTATTTTAGCTTGCAGAGATAGATATGAGCTTAAGAGGTTATTAGTTAAATGGAACAAAGAATCACTTAGAGATAAAATGAAACCCGACCCTGCTTTTGCTACTTCACCTATATGTGTTCCTGATAAGGATTATGAATTCTCTGTTGATCCTGATATAATTACTTTGGTTGAATCTGATCCGTTTTATGGCTATGAATCTGAAACTGTTGTGGCACATCTTACTAAGTTAAATGATATAGCTGCCCTGTTCACTAATGATGAGAGATCGCGTTACTTTTATATACTCAAAATATTTCCGTTCTCATTAAAGGGTGATGCTAAGATATGGTTTAATTCTCTTGATCCTGGTTGTGTGCGTAGTCCACAAGATATGATTTATTACTTCTCTGCTAAATATTTCCCTGCTCATAAGAAACAAGCTGCTTTGAGGGAAATATACAACTTCGTGCAAATTAAAGAAGAGAGTCTCCCACAAGCTTGGGGGAGGCTTCTCAAGTTACTTAATGCTTTGCCTGATCATACTCTTAAGAAACCAGAAATACTTGATATATTTTATAATGGACTAACCAATGCTTCCAGAGATTACCTGGATAGTTGTGCTGGTTCTCTTTTTAGGGAAAGAACACCGGATGAAGCTGAAATCCTATTGAATAATATGTTGACAAATGAAAATAATTGGGCACCTCCTGAGCCAGCTCCTGCTCCAATTACTGAGTCTATTCCTAAACCAACTCCGAAGAAGAGAGGTGTTCTATTCCTCAGTCCCGAAAATATGTAAGAGTCAAAGAAATCTATGAAAGAAAAAGGTATTAAAGCTGAAGATGTTAAGAATTTACCTCCTATTGAAGAAATACATGGTCTTAATTCACCGCCTGTTGAAGAAACATATGATCTTAATTCTTTATTTATTGAAGAACCTCCTGATCCCGATATCCCGACACAGGTAGTAAAGGTAAATTCTCTCTATAGATATGATAAAGCTGAAGTCCCTCCTACTAAAATTGCTAGTCAGTGCTTGGATGAGTTTGATAACTTTATGTTTAAGCAAGACGACTTCAATGCTTATTTTGGTAGACAATTAAAATAAAATGCTTATATGATTAGATGCTTGGGTGATTATATGGCTAATATTAAAGGTGAACTTAAACTTGTTAGCAAACATGCTTCTATGGTTACCACTCAAGTAGAACCAGTACTTAAGGCTCAAAAGGAAGTGCTTGATGAAATGAATAGTAAGAAAAATGATTATGCTGTTAGAGTGGCTACTAGAACTGGTAGAATGACTCAGGAACCTTTGTATCCTGAAGGCCACCCTAAGAGAATCGAGCAAGATTCTCAAAGAAATAATATTGATGTTCCTAGTTCTTCTAAAAAGAAGAAGAAGAAAAATGATAGAACTGTGCAAACTTCTAGTGAACCTATTGCTGAACCACCTGATAATCCAAATGATATATCTATGTCTGATGCTGAAACACAATCTGGTAATGAACATGAACCTAATGAAAATATTAATGATGATGTTCATGATGATGCTCAACCTAGTAATGACAATGATGTAGAAATTGAACCTGCTGTTGATCTTGATAACCCATAATCAAAGAATCAACGTTATGATAAAAGAGACTTTGTTGCTAGGAAACATGGTAAAGAAAGGGAACCTTGGGTTCAGAAACCTATGCCTTTTCCTCCAAAACCATCCAAGAAAAAGGATGATGAGGATTTTGAGCGCTTTGCTGAAATGATTAGGCCTATCTTTTTGCGTATGAGATTAACTGATGTGCTCAAAACAAATCCTTATGCTAAATATATGAAGGATCATTACTAATAAAATAAAGATACCGGAAGCTGAAATTTCCACCATGCTTGCTAATTATACTTTTAAGGGTGGAATATCAAAGAAACTCGGAGACCCCGGAGTACCTACTATACCTTGCTCCATTAAAAGAAATTATATTAAAACTGCTTTATGTGATCTTGGAGCTGGTGTTAGTGTTATGCCTCTCTCTTTATATCGTAGACTTGACTTGAATAAGTTGACACCTACTGAAATATCTTTGCAAATGGCTGATAAATCAACTGCTATACTTGTCGGAATTTGTGAGGATGTGCCTGTTGTGGTTGCAAACGTTACTATTTTAACGGACTTTGTTATACTTGATATTCCCAAGGATGATAGTATGTCTATTATTCTTGGAAGACCTTTTCTTAATACTGCAGGGGCTGTTATTGATTGCAACAAAGGCAATGTCACTTTTCATGTTAATGGTAATGAGCATACGGTACACTTTCCGAGGAAACAACCTCAAGTTCATAGTATCAACTCTATTGGAAAAATTCCATCGATTATATTTGGAGGTTTTGAATTTCCTCTTCCTACTGTCAAGAAGAAATATGATATTCTTATTATTGGGGATGTGCATATCCCCGTTGAGGTAACCTAGTGTTATTCTAAATTTCTCCGGTTTCATGATTATCGGCATGAGTTTGTTAACAAGACTTGATCAACCTTGTTAGTGGATTCTTTTTGATGAGCATGATATGGATGAAACTAGAAGCACAACCTCCTGTACCCCACTTTTACTTTCTGTTATTTATATTAAATAAAGTAAAAATAGTATTTTTCTGTCTGTTTCCTGACTAATCCGTGCAACATAAAAATATCCTGAAAATAAAAGTCCTCAGAATGACATGCCAATTTAATATGATTTTTTTCGAGAATATTTGAGGATTTACTGTGCAAAAATTACCGCGGGAGGAGCTGCCACCTGGCCACAAGGGTGGTGGGCGCCCCCCCTCTAGGGCGCGCCCCCTGCCTCGTGGGCCCACGGTGGCCCTCCTCCACTTATCCCAGCACCCATCTTATTCCTCTGTCTCACACAAACCCGAAAAACAAACTCAAGCACGAGTTCCAGCCACTTTTGCTGTGATTTTCGATCTCCTTGCTCAAATCACCTCTCTTATATTGTTTAATTTTTGATAAACGACATGTTTTCCGTATTACTCTCCCTGCTCCTGCCTTCTTTGATTCACAGACAAAAAGAAGATATGTTATTACCAGAGAGGAGGCAGAAGAGTACGAGATGAGAGCGGAGGCAGCTCGACTCCACGCTGCAGCTCAGCAGGCGATAACCGCTGCACATCAGTATGATCCCAACTATTCTTCGTCGCAGTACGACCCCAACAACTATTATTATGGATATCCGCCAGGCCAGCCATGGCCATAGACCAACTGAGGCCAAAAGCCTAAGCTTGGGGGAGTACGTATTTCTCACCGACATTACATTTATGTCCACACACTCATTGCTAGATGTCGGTGCTCATACTTTTTCACTGTAATATCCATGCTAGTTTATTTTCTTTTTCCTGCTTTCTTCTTGTGTGTTTGTTAAACCTTAAGAAAAACCAAAAAGAAAATTAGTAGTAGTTTATTTTTCTGCTGTAGTAGTAATAATTAAAAAGAAAACCCAAAAATGTTTCCCGTTCTTCTTTTGCTTGTTGGGAGCTTTCCCGTGTAAATAGTTTTAATTCTTTTCTTTTCTTTGGGGGTCAGTATGAGAAGACCATAGTTAAATTGTTGAAGTGGCTCTTATATGCATTATTGTTGATTTAACCAAGAGCCCACATTGCCTTGTCTTCTCCTGTTTATTGAATGCTCGCAGATTCCAGCTTAGTCCAATGCACGTACACTCTTATTATTATTCACACTGTTCGATCGTGCAAGTGAAAGGCAATTATGATGATATATGATGGACTGACTGAGATGAGAAAAGCTGGTATGAACTCGACCTTTTTTGTTTTTGTAAATATGATGAGTCCCTCATTCTTGATTCAGCTTATTATGAATAAACATGTTTGCAATGACAATTAGAGATCGTAGTTGCTTGTGCCATGCTTGATTAGCTATGAGCTATAATGATTTACCTCGTGTGCCAACATGCTATTGAGATGGTTATGATGTGGTATGATGGGGTGGTATCCTCCTTTGAATGATTTAAGTGACTTGAATTGGCACATGTTCATGCATTTAGTTGAAACAAATCAACATAGCCTTCACGATATTTATGTTCATGGTGGATTATATCCTACTCATGCTTGCATCCAATGTTTATTAATTTTAATGCATGTACATGGCTGTTGTCGCTCTCTAGTTGGTCGCTTCCTAGTCTTTTGCTAGCCTTCACTTGTACTAAGCGGGAATACTGCTTGTGCATCCAATCCCTTAAACCCCAAAGTTATTCCAGATGAGTCCACTATACCTTCCTATATGCGGTATCTACCTGCCGTTCCAAGTAAACTACCTGCTGTTCCAAGTAAATTTGCATGTGCCAAACTCTAAACCTTCAAATAAACATTCTGTTTTGTATGCTCGAATAGCTCATGTATCAACCAAGGTTGTCCTTATATTCCGTGTTAGGCGGGTTATCCTCAAGAGGAGTGGACTCCGCTCCTCACTCACGAGAAAATGGCTGGTCACCGGGATGCCCAGTCCCATGCTTTATGCAAACTAAATCAAAATTAATTGCAAACAAAACTCCCCCTGGGACCTGATGTATGTTGGAGGCACTCGTTGTTTCGAGCAAGCCATCGATTGATGCTTGTTGGTGGAGGGGGAGTATAAACTTTACCATTCTGTTTGGGAACCGCCTATAATGTGTTTAGCATGGAAGATATCGCCATCTCTTAGTTGTTACGTTGACAATGAAAGTATACCGCTCAAAATACAGTTTATCTCTATTTCCAAACCGAGCTCTGGCACCTCTACAAATCCCCGCTTCCCTCTGCGAAGGGCCTATCCATTTACTTTTATGTTGAGTCATCACCCTCTTATTAAAAAGCACTAGCTGGAGAGCACATCCATCATTTGCATTCATCATTGTTAATTTATATTGGGTATGACTATGATTGGATCTCTTTTACCATGAATTACAATGTCTAGTCAGTCCTTGATCTTTAAAGGTGCTCTACATTTATGTTTTGCGGTCTCAGAAAGGGCTAGCGAGATACCATCTTGTTATATCATATTATGATTGTTTTGAGAAAGTGTTGTCATCCGAGATTTATTATTATGGCTTGCTAGTTAATTATGCTATTGATATGAGTAATTGTGAGACCCGAGAATTATTGTAAATGTGGTTAGTTGTGATCTATGCTGAAAACTTGAATGCTGGCTTGACATAGTTACAACAACAAGAGCAAACAGAGTTTGTAAAAGTTTTTCTTTCTTTCTTTCAGTTTGTCAACTGAACTGCTTGAGGACAAGCAAGGGTTTAAGCTTGGGGGAGTTGATACGTCTCCGTCGTATCTACTTTTCCGAACACTTTTGCCCTTGTTTTGGACTCTAACTTGTATGACTTGAATGGGACTAAGCCGGACTGACGCTGTTTTCAGCATAATTGCCATGATGTTGTTTTATGTGCAGAAAACAAATATTCTCGGAATGACCTGAAACTCCACGGAACATCTTAGAAAAAATAATAAAAAATCCTCGCCAAAGATGAAGACCAGGGGGCCCACACCCTTCTCACGAGGGTGGCCCCCCCTAGGGCACGCCCCCTACCTCATGGGCCCCCTGGATGCCCTTCGACGCCAACTCCAACTCTATATATTTGCTTTGGGAGAGAAAAAAATTGGAGAGAAGAAATCATCACGTTTTACGATACGGAGCCGCCGCCAAGCCCTAAAACCTCTCGGGAGGGCTAATCTGGAGTCCGTTCGGGGCTCTGGAGAGGGGGATTCGTCCCCGTTGTCATCATCAACCATCCTCCATCACCAATTTCATGATGCTCATCGCCGTGTGTGAGTAATTCCATCATAGGCTTGCTAGACGGTGATGGGTTGGATGAGATTTATCATGTAATCGAGTTAGTTTTGTTAGGGTTTGATCCCTAGTATCCATTATGTTCTGAGATTGATGTTGCTATGACTTTGCTATGCTTAATGCTTGTCACTAGGGCCCGAGTGCCATGATTTCAGATCTGAACCTATTATGTTTTCATGAATATATGTGAGTTCTTGATCCTATCTTGCAAGTCTATAGTCACCTACTATGTGTTATGATCCGGCAACCCCGAAGTGACAATAATCGGGACCACTCCCGGTGATGACCATAGTTTGAGGAGTTCATGTATTCACTATGTGCTAATGCTTTGTTCCGGTTCTCTATTAAAAGGAGGCCTTAATATCCCTTAGTTTCCAATAGGACCCCGCTGCCACGGGAGGGTAGGACAAAAGATGTCATGCAAGTTCTTTTCCATAAGCACGTATGACTATATATGGAATACATGCCTACATTACATTGACGAATTGGAGCTAGTTCTGTGTCACCCTATGTTATGACTGTTACATGATGAACCGCATCCGGCATAATTATCCATCATTGATCCGGTGCCTATGAGTTTTCCATATACTGGTTTATGCTTATTTACTTTCCCGCTGCTACTGTTACAATCACTACAAAATATCAAAAACATTACTTTTGCTGTCTTTACTTTTGTTGCTGCTACCACCACTATCATATTACTTTTCTACTAAACACTTTGCTGCAGATACTAAGTTTCCATGTGTGGTTGAATTGACAACTCAGCTGCTAATACTTGAGAATATTCTTTGGCTCCCCTTGTGTCGAATCAATAAATTTGGGTTGAATACTCTACCCTCGAAAGCTGTTGCGATCCCCTATACTTGTCGGTTATCATCCCACTCGATGTTATCATCAAGGTGAATGTAAGAGGATCCACCCTCGAGGTTCACATTTGATGGGTTGCATGACAGAGCCGTAACGGAAGTGGTTAAGGAGGAAATCACCCTCGATGACCTCGATCGTATAGCTACACTACGGAGATCTCATCAGGAGTGATGTAAGAGGTTCCACCCTCGGCACTCGATGATAACTCTGCAGAGTCGTACAACTAGGGGGTGATGTGCGGTGTCGGGGCCTGGACATCGATCCCGTTGATCGGGTCTTTGATGATGAAGCAGGGGCAACAAGGACAAGGTGGGGGTCACTGATGGATCACTAACCAACCTATACTAAGCAGTTTAGGATAAGCAGGTAAGGTATGAAAGTAGGTAACAACAACAGGCTATGCATCAGAGTAGGATCATATAGAAAGCAGTAGCAGTTCTAATGCAAGCATGAGAGGGAAAGAAATGGGCGATATCAGAATGCTCAAGGGGGGTTTGCTTGCCTGGTTGCTCTGGCAAGGAGGGGTCGTCGTTGACGTAGTCGATCACAGGGGCAACATCGGTCTCGGGGTCTACCGGAGAGAAGAGGGGGAAGAAATAGTAAATACAGAGAAAACAATGCATCACAAGGCATAACAAGACAATAGGCAGAGCTAGGGTTGTCCTAACGTAGTACAACACATTGCAAACGGAGAGGATAAACATCCGAGGATGAATTCCCAACGTTAGTTGGATTCCGAACAGAGGAAAAGAGGGGGAAAGTTCCATGTTCAGCATGTTAGGGGCATGTGACAGATGAATTGACCGCGTATTCAGATTCGTTGGCTTTTTCTGAGCAACTTTCATATAGAAAACATTTTCATCTGAGCTACGGTTTAATTTCTACGAATTTTCAAAGTTTAAACAATATCCTAGAATTATTTAAACTAACAGAAAGGGAAATATGACATCAGCATGATGAAATGCAGACGTCAGCAGGTCAACAAGTTGGCTGACTAGTCAAACCAGACAGGTGGTGCCCACGTGTCAGCCACTGTAATTAACAGAGTATATATTAAACTAAACTAAGGTTAAATAGCTACTGGGCCCCACATGTAAGTCTCTAATTAGTCTCTAATTAGGTTTTAGATATTTAAAACATTTTAATTAATTAAAATAGGCGGTGGGGCCCGCATGTTAGTGGTACTGGCTGCCTGGTCAGTAGTTGACTGGGTCAACCTAGTCAATTGGGACCCGCGGGCTGGCAGTGGCACTAGGGTGGCCCCAGGCCAAGCACGTAGGCGACGGCCGGCGTTTCGCTGCCGGCGACGTCAGAACGCGGCGGGGGCACCCGGGCCTCGTCGAGATTTCGCTACACGGCGCCGTTCGGCACGCGGCCTGGTCCATTCAAACGGCCACTCGATGCCGCGTCGAGTGGTGGCGGTGGTATGGCTGGACGACGATGGCACTGAACAGTATGTCTATACTGGCGCCTCCTCAGGGTTTGAGCGTCATGAGTCTGTGCCTGAATTGCCGTCTCAACGTATTATGGACGACCTTCCGGTAGTAAAGAAGTCTAGGAAGAGAGCGAGGAAAGGCAAAAAAGCTGATTCTATGATCCAGCCGCCTCAGCAGCCTCGGCTTCAGGACCGTATAGATATCCCCAATGCGGATAAATGGCATATCCCCGGTCAACCAATCCTACCTGCAGCAGCACTACGGGCCATATTCGGCGATCTAAGGAGACTTCATGACGATGTGCTGCGGGTAGAGAAAGGCCTCATCGCCTCGAAAGATCTAGGATACCCACTCTACGTGGTTAACGTTCCGCGGAAAATGTCGTACGTCGACAGCTTCCCCGCGGATAAGTTCTTCCTCCGATTTGATTACATATTCGACATGTTTCACATGAAGAAGCTGGATTTTACGTTTGTCCGCCTTTATGCCTTGCACATGAACTACATCATCGGGGTTGAGCAGATATCTAATATCTGTGTCGCTGACCCGTACTACATGCACGAGGGCTTCTTGGGAGTCTGCGCAAAGCACCGTGAATACGCGAGGGTTTACATCGTCACTTTCATGCTCGCCAATAAGGACAAGGAGGCAATTCTCGTGCCTTATCATCTCGTGTAAGTCATCCACGCTGCTATCCTTCCTTCGATTTCAATCATTCATTTGCACGGTGGAGGCTAATTAATTTGAGGTGTACTTATTTTGCGCAGCGGCGGGCGCGCCATCCTCATCATCCTCTACCCCCGATTCTCCCACGCTCTTTACTTGGACTCGTCGAAGAACATTCACAAAAAGGATTACACCCGCATCAAGGATGTTCTCGACAGTGCTATGTTTTACTACCAAGCAAGGGGTGGAGAGGTCAGGGACAAGAAGACAAGGGGCGGCAGGGCCGCCTTCCGCCATAAGACCGACTTCTGCTGCATCCAGCAACCGAACGATTCTCTTAATGATGGATTCTATGTCCTACACCACATGCTGGAGTACAGACGGGATCACCAGAACCTTCGCATGTCACCTAGATCCGGCGATGCCCATATTCTGCAATGGGCAAAGGACATAGGAGATATCGAGGATCATCGACTTCGAGCTGAGTTCTATAACATCCAACGCGAACTTGCCCAAATCATAATGAAGGAGGTTGTCGGAAAAACAGGGATGTTCTACAGAGAAGGACAAATGTCGCGGGAAGACGTCTGAACATGGATAGCCTCTCAGCGTCTCGACATGAAGCCTTTCACTAAGCTCAAGGACTATCTCCCTGACTTGGATGGATGGAACGACATGTTGGAGTGATTGTCGATATATGACAATGTGTCCGTTTAGTCCATACTTTCTGTATGACAAAACTTTGAGTTATGCATGGTGAAACTTTATTTATGATGTAATTAAACCGTCCTCCTCCTCGACTAGCGAAAATTACTCTAGTTAGGGCATTTTGGGGTACGATGAACTTTGTTATTTATGCTTATGATATGTTGTTTCTATTTTTGCCAAGTCTGTCTCTTTCTGTTGCTCAACTATATATGTTGCATATCATCGACTCATGTGACGATGCAGGTGCATAGATCATAGATGGCGAAGAAGTGCTATGCCAAGAGCATATATACGACAAGTGGCCGGAGTGTCAGGCCCAGGTGTACTGGTTTCCGGTTTCTGAGCGACAGGCAGTAGTTAGTTTAGGTTCACGCTAATGCGAGAGAGGGATACGAACTCATGTAATCAAAGTGATAGCTCTTCTCGCGTATATCATTGTTTAGATGGATGACGATATATTTGCAATTAATCGAGACTTGTATCGCTATTTTCGAGATGATGACGAGAGACCACTTTGTGTTGGATGATGATTATGACGAGACTATTTGTTTGTATATGCTATGATTACATCTGTGGTCTCGCAGGCATTTGTATGTGTATCATGATGACATTTGTATGTGCTAAAGATTCTTCTATAAAGCCTGTTCAAATACAAAACAAATATGCCGGAAAAAAGAAAAACTACTAAAATTAGCAGTAGCGAGTGGAGAAAAGTTAGCAACAGCGCGGTAGTAGCAGTAGCGCGCACGAAAGAAGCGCGCTATAGCTATTAGCAGTAGCGAGCTTCCACTAAGCGCGCTGCTGCTACACTTGTGTAGCAGTAGCGCTGGTGAGCACGCGCTACTGCTATGTGTTAGCTGTAGCGCCTTATTAGTAGCGTCGGTCCACGCGCTATTGATACACCTAAAAACCCGCGCTGCTGCTAGCCTTTTTCCTAGTAGTGTGTGTCAGTGGCACTAGCTGCCTGGTCAGTAGTTGACTGGGTCAACCCAGTCAACTTGGACCTGTGGGGCCAACTGGCAGTGGCACTGGGGTGGCCCCAGGCCAACCACGTAGGCGGCGGCCGGTGTTTTGCCGCCGGCGACGTCAGAACGCTGCGGCGGCACCCGGGCCTCGTCGGGATTTCGCTACACGGCGCCGTTCGGCGCGCGGCTTGGTCCATTCGAACGGCCACTCGATGCCGCGTCAAGTGGTGGCGGTGGTATGGCCGGACTTTGCCGGAAACGGCGGCATCAAGCGGTGGAGCGGACACCGGAGTTCGGGCGTCGTCGGAACCGGCATTACACGGCACGGTGGAGCGAGCTAGCTAGCGCTACGGGGCCCTACGCGCGTGCTGAGCACGACTGCAAGCTCGGACGAGCTCATCGGCGAGCGTGGCCACGACGAGGAGCTCGACGGCGGCGCTGTGTTCGGCCACAGCAAAAGCGGCGAGCTACGGGCGCACCAAGCTATTGTGCCCACCAAGGGACGCTTCCTGGGAGTTTCTTTATTTCCAAAATTTTAAAATATTCCAAAACTGATAAAAAATAGTTTTGCATATTTTTCGGAGTCAGTTTACTTACCATATCACGTACCTCCTTATTTTGATGATTCTGGAGTGTTCCTGAAGGACTCTTCTGTGTGTTCTTCCGGTGTTAAAGTTTGGATAATATTGCTTTCAACATTAATAGGTGTACCTGAGATATAATGCTTTATTTGTTGCCTGTTGACAACCTTCGGGTTAGTGCCTTCGAAATTATTTATTTTGATTGCACTAGACTGGTAAACCTCCTCGATAACATATGGGCCTTCCCATTTCGAGAGGAGCTTCCCTGCAAAGAATCTGAAATGAGAGTTGTACAAAAGAACATATTCTCCGACTTTAAACTCACGTTTTTGAATTCTTTTGTCATGCCATCTTTTAACTCTTTCTTTGAATAGCTTTGCATTTTCATAAGCTTGGGTTATCCACTCATCTAATGAGGTTATATCAAATAACCTCTTTTCTCCAACAAGTTTGAAATCATAGTTGAGTTCTTTAACTGCCCAATATGCTTTATGTTCTAACTCAAGAGGCAAATGACAAGCTTTTCCATAAACCATTTTATAAGGAGACATACCCATAGGATTTTTATATGTTGTTCTGTAAGCCCAAAGTGCATCATCTAATTTCTTAGACCAATTCTTCCTGGACCTATTGACAGTCTTTTGCAAAATTAATTTTATTTCTCTATTGCTAAGTTCAACTTGACCACTAGACTAAGGATGATAGGGTGATGCAATTCTATGGTTAACATCATACTTAGCAAGCATCTTACGGAAAGCACCATGAATAAAGTGTGAACCACCATTAGTCATTAAATATCTAGGGACTCCAAACCTTGGGAAAATAACTTAAGCATTTTAATAGAGGTGTTGTGATCAACGCTACACGTTGGAATAGCTTCTACCCATTTAGTAACATAATCAACAGCAACCAAAAAATGGGTATACCCATTAGAGGAAGGAAAAGGTCCCATGTAATCAAATCCCCAAACATCAAATGGTTTAACAGCAAGAGAATAGTTCATAGGCATTTCTTGATGCTTACCAATATTACCTATTTTTTGGCATTCATCACAAAATGAGACATACTTACGAGCATCCTTGAAGAGAGTAGGCCAATAAAATCCAGATTGCAATACCTTATGAGCGGTTCTATCTCTAGCATGATGCCCTCCATAAGCTTCACAGTGACATTTCCGTAGGATTTGTCCCTGTTCACGCTTAGGTACACAATGTCTAATAATACCATCTACTCCTTCTTTATAAAGATGTGGGTCATCCCAAAAGTAATGTCTTAAATCGTAGAATAATTTTTTCTTTTGTTGATACATGAAGCTAGGTGGCAAATATTTAGCAACAATGTAATTAGCATAGCCAACATACCAAGGAGTACCATTAGCAACATTTATTGTAGCTAACTGCTCATCAGGAAAACTATCATCAATAGGAAGTGGGCCATCAAGCACATTTTCAAGCCTAGACAAGTTATCAGCTACACGGTTCTCAGCTCCCTTTCTATCAATAATATGCAAATCAAATTCTTGCAACAAGAGAACCCAACGAATAAGTCTAAGTTTAGCATCTTTCTTTTCCATAAGATATTTAATAGCAGCATGGTCTGTGTGAACGGTTTCTTTGGAATCAACAATATAAGGTCTAAATTTATCATAAGCAAATACCACTGTTAAGAATTCTTTTTCAGTTGTAGCATAATTTCTTTGAGCACTGTCTAGAGTTTTACTAGCACAATGAATAACATTCAATTTCTTATCAACTCTTTGTCCTAGAACAACACCAACATCATATTCACTAGCATCACACATAATTTCAAAAGGCAAGTTCCAATCAGGTGGTTGAACAATAGGTGCAGATATTAAGGCTTTCTTGAGTGTTCAAAGGCTTCAAGACAATCATCATCAAAAACAAAAGGAATATCCTTTTGCAAGAGACTAGTAAGAGGCCTAGAAATTTTAGAGAAGTCTTTAATAAATCTCCTATAGAAACCAACATGACCTAGGAAACTACGAATACCTTTGATGTCCTTAGGACAGGGCATTTTCTCAATAGCATCAACCGTAGCTTGGTCCACTTCAATACCTTTTTCAGAAATTTTATGACCCAAGACAATGCCTTCATTTAGCATAAAGTGGCACTTCTCCCAATTCAAGACATGATTTGTTTGTTCACATCTCTGCAAAACTCAATCAAGATTGCTTAAACAATCGTCAAAATACTTCCCATAAACAGAAAAGTCATCCATGAAAACCTCAACAATCTTTTCACAAAATTTAGAGAATATAGCCATCATACATCTTTGAAAGGTAGAAGGTTCATTACATAAACCAAAAGGCATACGTCTATAAGCATAGGTTCCAAAAGGACAAGTAAAAGTGGTATTTTCTTGATCAGGTTGAGAAGTAGGTATTTGCCAGAAGCCAGAATATCCATCAAGGAAGCAAAAATGTGTGTGCTTAGATAATCTTTCAAGCATTTGGTCAATAAAAGGCAAAGGGTAATGATCTTTCTAGTTGATTCATTTAATTTTCTGTAATCAATTATCATTCTATAGCCTGTAGCAATTCTTTATGGAATAAGTTCATTCTTATCATTAGGAACAACAATTATACCTCCCTTCTTAGGTACATAATGAACAGAACTTACCTATCTACTATCTGCTATTGGATAAATTATACCTGCTTCCAGAAGTTTTAATATTTCCGTTCTTACCACCTCTTTCATCTTCAGATTTAACCGATGTTGGTGGTCAACAACGGGTTTAGCATCAGGTTCCATATTAATTTTGTGCTGACATAGAGTGGGACTAATGCCCTTTAAATCATCAAGAGTATATCAAATAGCAGCTCAGTGCTTCCTTAGAACTTTCAATAATCTTTCTTCTTCATGTCCTGAAAGGTTAGCACTAATAATAACATGATATATCTTATTTTCATCAAGATAAGCATATTTCAAAGTGTCTGCAATTATTTTAATTCAAACACAAGATCACCCTTAGGTGGAGGAGGACCTCCAAAAGTTTCAATAGGCAAATTGTGCTTAAGCAGAGGACGTTGTTCAAAGAAAATATTATCTATTTCATTTCTTTCATGCATATGTAAATCATTCTCATGGTCTAGCAAGTATTGCTCTAAAGGATCAGTAGGAGGCACAACAGTAGAAGCAAGACCAATGGATTCATCCTTACTAGGTAATTCTTTTTCATGATAATTTCTACTAAACTTGGAAAAATTAAACTGATGAGACTCATCATGAAAGCTAACACCCACAATTTGTTTCTGGGAATCTATCCTAGTATTAACTATGTTCAAGAAAGGTCTACCAAAGATAATGGGCCAGAAGTCATCAGGTGGGGTACCAAGAACAAGAAAATCGGTAGGATATTTTGTTTTCCCACACAAGACTTCAACATATCTGACAATCCCAACTAGTGATATAGTCTCTATTTGCAAGTTAATAGTAACATCTATTTCTTCTATCTCAACAAGTGCTATGTCCTCCCTAATTTCTTGATATAACCTATGAGGAATAGCACTCACACTATCACCCATATCACATAAACCATAATAACAGTGATCTCCTATTTTAACTAAAATGACAGGCAGGCCAACAACTGGTCCATTTTTATCCCCTTTTCAGGCTTGGCAATTGTAGCAGCTTCTGCACATAAGTAGATAACATGCCCATCCACATCTTCTTCTAAGAGATCTTTAACCATGGCAATATTAGGTTCAACTCTAATTTGATCATCTGGTTTAGGTGTTCTAACAGAGCTTTTGTTGACCACAGTTGAAACTTTAGCATGTTCCTTTATCCTAACAGGAAAAGGAGGTTTCTCAATATAAGCAGTAGGAACAACTGGATCAACATTATAGGGTATAGTTTTTTCTTTGACTGGTACCGGTTCTTTAATTTCTTCTTTAATAGGTGGATGATATTTAAGCCACTTCTCTTTAGGGAGTTCAACATGAGTAGCAAATGATTCACAAAAGGAGGCTACTATCTCAGAGTCAAGTCCATATTTAGTGCTAAACTTTTGAAAAGCATCGATGTCCATAAAATATTTAACACAATCATACTTAAGTTTATACCTAACTCTTTACCTTCGTCGAGTTCCCAATCTTCAGAGTTGCGTTTAATTCTTTCCAAAAGATCCCACCAGAATTCAATAGTCTTCTTCATAAAAGAACTAGCACAAGAAGTATCAAGAATGGTTTGATCATTACGAGAAAGCCGAGCATAGAAATTCTGGATAATAATTTCTCTTGAGAGCTCATGATTGGGGCATGAATATAACATTGACTTAAGCCTCCCCCAAGCTAGAGTGACACATTCTCCTTCACGAGGCCAAAAATTATATATATATATATATATATATATATATATATATATATATATATATATATATATAATTCCGATCACGATGAACTAGATGCATAGGATAATTTTTTTTGGTGAAACTCCAATTTCAAACGATTCCAATTCCATGATCCAATATCATCGCATAGCCTATACTATGCCGATGCTTTTCCCTTCAAAGATAAAGGGAAAACCTTTCCCATCACCTCATCTCCGGGTAAACCTGCAAGCTTAAACAATCCACAAATTTGTTCCACATATATCAAGTGCATATGGGGATGTTCAATTCCATCTCCTGCATAAGGATTAGCTAGCAGTTGTTCTATCATACCCGAAGGAATTTCATATTCAATATTTTCAGTGGGTGCTATAGGTTGAGGGGAAATTAATTATGGTTCCGGACAAGGTGAAGATATCCCGAACATACCCCTCAAAGGATTGTTTTCCATAGTAACAAGTGACAATAAATTTCAGCACACTATATAAATGTTTCCTTACCGAATTCCACTTACCAAAGGCACTTCACTCCCCGGCAACGGCGCCAGAAAATAGCCTTGAGACCCACAAGTATAGGGGATCAATTGTATATCTTTTCGATAAGTAAGAGTGTCGAACACAACGAGGAGCAGAAGGAAATGACAAGTAGTTTTAGGTGAGGTAGTGTCTGCAAGTGTTGAAATTGTAAGTAGCGAGTAGTTTGATAGCAAGATAGTTTGTAAGGAGAAGTAACAATAATAGTAATAAGTATGCAGCAAGCCAGCCCAATCCTTTTGAGGAAAATGACAGGCCAAAACAGTTTCTTATAATGAGCAAAGCGTTCTTGAGGGTACACGGGAATTTCATCTAGTCACTTTCATCATATTGGTTTGATTTGTGTTTGCTACTTTCATAATTTGATGTGTGGGTGGACCGGTGCTTAGGTGTTGTTCTTACTTGAGAAAACCTCATACTTATGATTAACCCTCCCGCAGGCATCTGCAACTACGAGAAAAGTATTAAGAATAAATTCTAACCATAGCGTTAAACACTAGGATCCAATCGGTCCCTTACAGAATAGTGCCTAACTGGGGTTTAAGTTTCTGCCACTCTCGCAACCCACCATCTATTTACTACTCCACAATGCATTCCCTTAGGCCCAAATATGGTGAAGTGTCATGTAGTCGACGTTCACATGACACCACTAAGGGAATCACAACATACATACTATCAAAATATCGAACACATATCAAATTCACATGATTATTACTTGCAACATGATTTATCCGGTGACCTCAAGAACAAAGGTAACTACTCACAAACAACAAACATTCTCAACACTACTAGAGTCATAATGGATCTGAACATATAATCTTCCACCAAATAAACCATATAGTAATCAACTACAAGATGTAATCAACACTACTATAGTCACCCCTAGCAACAATCTATAGTTCCAGTAACAAGATTGAATATAAGATATGAACTAAGGTTTGAGATGAGATTGCGCTGGTGAAGATGTTGATGGAGATTGCCCTCCCCAAGATGGGAGAGTTGTTGGTGATGATGACGACGGTGATTTCCCCCTCCGGGAGGGAAGTTCCCCCGGCAGAATCGCTCTGCTCGAGGGCAAAAGTGCTCCTGCCCAAGTTCCGCCTCGAGATGGCGGCGCTCCATCCCGAAAGTCCTCCCCTTATTTTTATTCTAGGTCAAAACCACTTATATACCAAAAGATGGGCACCAGAGGTGGGCCGAGGAGGCCACAACCCACCAGGGTGCACCTGGGGGGCCTAGCGCGCCCAGTTGGGTTGTGCCCACCTGGTGGCCCTCCTCTGGTGTTTATTGGCTCCAATATTCCTCAAATAATTCATAAAAATTCTCCATAAAGTTTCAGCTCATTTGGAGTTGTGTAGAATAGGTGGCCTGACGTAGCTTTTCCAGGTCCAGATTTCCAGCTGTCGAAATTCTCCCTCTTGGTGTGTTCCTTGTAAATTATGAGAGAAAAGGCATTAGACTTACCCCAAAAAGCATTATTATGGATAAAAACATTATAAATAACAACAAGGAAACATGATGCGAAATGGACATATCATGCCTCATCTTGCAAAGGCTAATAAGATGTAGCACGAGATGACCAGCAGAATTTGACGGGGATTTTGGAAACTCCAATCACCATTTTGTGCTGTTCCACCAAAGTTGAGAGTTGTTGCCCACGTGACATTTTAGTTGAACTGCACAAGACACTCATTCCAAAAAAGCGTTTTGTGTAGTTCAACAAAAGGTCACAATAGCAACAAGGTGAAATGGATATCCCTATCTACACAAAAAGATAGAAAGAAAATAGTTGCTGGTCAATAACAAGATACGAAACATACGTGAAATGAAAAGAAGCATCTTGGTTATGTTCACGGAAATCACGCAAGGACAGTAGAAATTTTAAAACGCCAGCAATGCTTCATGTTACCTGAAGCATTACGATCAACAATGACATTCGTCAAATATGGGATTACTATAATGGTGGAATTGCTTGTTTACCAGATACAGTAGATCAAGAGCAGCTAAATAATTGGTTTAAGGGCATGGGAACGTGGGGACACCAGGACACTCAGCAGCGTAAAGAAGCAACTTACTTATCATACCGGGGAAAACAGCAAGAGTACCATTTGTAACACAGTTTAATTGCATCATATCACTGGAGGTATTAGATTAAAAATAACACTGGTTAGACATGTCCTTAAGGTAACAGTGTGATTGCTTCATTTTACATTAGCCCTTACATTAACAACAACAAAAGTTGGTATAAGGACGTGCGACAGTGGACGCATCAGCACAATGTACCTACAAGGAGGCATAAAGTGGTGATGCCGAGTTTGTTCATACTCTGTGACGGCAGCAATCTAATCCTGGAGACCCTTTACTATGTGAGGGCAGCAAATCTAATCCTGGACATACTCTGTTGACTTGTCCACCAGCCGCCACTTTCTATCCTTTTTTCAACCAATAATAGATTTGTTCCTTATCCAGTTTGTACTTCCTTTTCCCTTTATTTCCCTTTTCAACCAAGAGACCCATTGGGTATCCAATCTCTACTACTTTCACCTGTTATTTCCTCTTTGAATCAAGTCCTAAATTCATGCTACGACTTCCCCCCTTTCTTCGTTGTTTGGACCAAGTCCTAGATTTGACTGCATGAAGTAGCTTTACCTCCAATAATACTAAAAATTTAGGTGGCTTTGGAAGAGCTGATGGAAGTAGAAAAAGATGCACATGCAGACGCGTGGGGAGCTAAGGAAGTAGAGCAAGGCCGCTTTGGAAGAACTTATACCTGAGGGTTGTTGGGATGTCGCCGGCGGCAGGTCGGGTCTGCGCATAATACAGCAGGGAGAAAGAAGGGTCGGAGGACCTCCTGAGCCGGCGCTGTGTTAGAGAGAACGACACGGGTAGAGGATCGGGACCCACCGGCAGCTGTGGGTTTCCTCCCTCGACGCCGATGACCGCGTGAACGATGCACCTAGTCCTCTACAAACACCGACCGAAGGGATCGGGCCGGATCTGTGACCAGCGGTGAGTAGAGAGAAAATGTCGCTACCGCTATCTTGTTTAGATCTGGAGAGGATGAGAGAATGAAGAGAGAAACCCTAGTAAAGCAAGCGCTCAGGCCCCTGCCTATTATATATAGTGGAGTGGTTATCTTTTTCTCTCCACAAGAAGCGTTTCAATTTGTGTATGTGGCATTAAAGAAAAGAAACTCTCTATTTAACGTGACAAACTGTACGACTCCTACTTACTACTAGTAGTATTGTTCACCTGTGCTCCTGGCCCTCCATTCATTGAACAACCCCACGGGTGAATAAACATACAATACTAGTATTTATATAGAACGAACAAGCTTGAACTATTTTGACTTTGAGATATCGATTGTACAGTTTGACCACATTGCATCAATGGACTCAGTACTTTGAAGTAACCTATACATATAAACACATGCACAGTTTACATTCCGAATCGCTAGCTAGAGCTTGAACTATATTTGTTTACATGTACCACATTTTTCTTTTGGTTTTCTGCTCCATGGCGCAATTCATCGATACAAAATTATACTATGAGTAGTTAAAAGTTGAGGGCGGGGCTTTTCCCGGGCAGTACGCGCGGCAGTTTTCGTGTAGGCGGTTTGATAGAGAGGCGAGGAGGGTGAGGGAGTAGCGGATTCAACTTACTACTGGAAAGGTAGGGTTGTACGATTTGACAGCGTGTTACTGCTGGAAAGACGGAGTCTTGTGATATGACTACTCACTATAGTCATGAATTACTGGTGCTACGACCGGGTGATGCCCCCCTTCCGTTCCCCCCTCTAATGTGGTGCATGACACATCGACCCGGATGCTGGCACTCCCACATGTCGGCAAAGTACGTAAGAATGAGGAAAGAATCATGCGGTATATAGTGTACTATACTAGTACTACTACTCACATCGGAGGAGTGCGAACCACGGCAGCCCAGTGAACCAGCAGGCGATAGGCCATAGAAAACAATGTGGTGATATGGCCTAAAAAACAATGTGCTACGGTCCAGTCTGTAGCATGTACAGTACTACTCCTCTTCCTCCTCGTCTTAGTTCATTGCCATCATACTTTCCCCATTCCCGTCTATTTAGTATCCTGCGAATCAAAGAGGCCCTTAGGCTGGTTTAGGTCTGATCATTTTTTATAAATGTGTTATGTCCAAAATTTAATGAACGTGCTCCGGTTTCTGTGAAAATAATCTGGTTTGCATGTAGTAATTCATTTATTTATTTATTTTTCTGTGAGGGGTTTGCATGTAATTCATGAGGTCTGAAATGTAAAGTACGCCGGCATGGTTGCATATGCTCCGAGTCGTGCATGCACTACGACCCAGATGCTCTATGTCCCACATGTCGGGGAAAGCGAGCATGTGGAAATAGCCTAGGAGTACATATAGGAGAATAAATGCATGAAAAAATATGTACTATGAAGCATAGCTGCGGTTAGAAAAGGAGGCCTAAAGTGATGACAGGTATAGGTTGCACGCACCCAACTAGTGGTACTAGACGTACGACTACTTTTTCCATGAAAAAAGAGGTACGAGTACTCATTACTCCTATTCTATCAACACGAGTCCCATCTGACAACAACGTCCATGCTATAGCTAGCTCTTCTCCCTCGTTTCTCTCTTCTAATTCTAACTCAGCCGACACACGGTGGGCGGGGTGGGGATTTGCCAATGGTCGGTTTGCTCAACTACGGCCCCACCTCACAGTGAAAATGTTATGACTGGAATAAAAATGTCATACACTAATTAAACATTAAGGCCACGAGGTGATGCAGTGCTGGTTACAGGAGGCAAGAAGAAAGATGCATCCATCGATGACGTCCACCTCCTCGACTCAGGGCACCGACCCACTGAACGACGGCTAAGTAGAAGCGGCTTTCGTGGCCAGGTCGACGTACTTTTGAACAATGGCGTCCAACAATTCCAGCCGCTGGAAGAAAGGCCAACATCTTTCTGTCCTTGCTAGCCTTGTAGTGGCCTATGTAGACGATTTCCTTGTAGATGTGGATGTGCAGGTCGATGCTTTCTTGCATGGCAAGGCGCTGCACGGCGAGCCCAGCCTTGAGGTGCACATTCTTCATCGCGACCACCGGTAGCTGCAGGGCCACCAGTGCTTCAAAGAATTCATCACCTTGGAGGCCGATGAGGGTGGCAGGCAACCAGGAGCCTGGGCGCACGGGCTGGAGCAGTACGGCAAGGTCGTCCGCGCGCTTCTTGACAGCGGTGAACCTGCAGATGGAGTCGACCATCATTTGGCACATGTGAGAGGCAAAGCCGGCGTCGACGAGGGCTATGACGCTGGCGGTCACCACACCGTCTGGAAACGCTGCATGGTGTGGGCCGCAGACCGGCGTCTTGGACGATTCGACACAGCCGACTACCGCTCACGTCCATCGACGCCATGGGTGCTTGTGGCTTCTAGTCACTTGGTCTTGGTCTTGGTCTTGGATTGGAGTGGGTAGTGTTGTGCAGAGACTAGGAGTAGATGGATTGGAGTGGTGGGGCGCCATTATATGAGAGTCCAAACTGCGTTGCATTCACATTGTGTTGGCTCCATTCTTCTTCTCCAATTACTTACTCCTACCTCTGCATGCTAATTGAATGCGGAGGCATCATTGACCGTTCAACATTTCGGGAACCGCTACCCTCTGCCTCGTTGGCATTCAAGCTGTATCAACGTAAATGCATGTCAAAAAGAAACTAGTCAATAGTAGTATACTCAATATTGTGCACCACGACCAAGGCAAAGAGGAAAACGAGAGAACTACGTATTTATTTATCGTGTAGATTCACTCATTTTGCTCCGTATGTACTCATTTAGGATGTAGTCACTTGTTGAAATTTCTAGAAAGGCAAATACTCCCTCCATTTTTATTTACTCTGCATATTAGAGTTGACTGAGGTCAAATTTTCATAAAGTTTGACCAAGTTTATAAAAAATAATATAAACATTTATCATAACAAATATATATGATGTGAAAGTACATTCAATAATAAATCTAATTGTCTTGATTTGTTATTGCTTATGTTATATAAACTTGGTCAAAGTTTATAAAGCTTTACTTTTACCAAAGCTAAGACAAGGACAATAAAAATGGAGGGAGTATTTAGGAACAGAGGGAGTAGTCCCTCCTTTCCGGTTTACAGGGCTATACTATTAAGAGCAACTACAATAGTGGGCTTATAGCCTTCTTACATGGCAATTTTGTCTCATGCAAGAGCCTGGCTATATGCGTGCTCCAAGGCTCTGCACCACGCCCACCCCTACACAAAGACTGCCACACGAGCGTTCGCAACTGCCATGATCGGGTTTTGCTTGGCTGTTCGCCTCTTCGAGAAGACGAACAATGATGTTACTACTTCTACAATATCGAATCAACTGCTGCATGACCATCCACCGCGTGTGGGAGGGATAGCTTGTTGTAGTAAGCAAAAACCTGTCCTCGTCTGTGAGCCACCGAGCGCATGGGCGAGGGAGAGGGCGTGTAGTAGTAAAATCAAGCTTCTCCTCGTTTGTACGAGTTGACACGACACATCATAGCACTGGCCCCACATGATTGCCTCTAAACTTTGCTAAAAGACCTGCAATGTACAATATATTTGTTGCAACCTCTAACATTTACCCCACCATAAATATATATATATATATATATATATATATATATATATATATATATATATATTCCCGTCTTGACCAGATGAGCGTGAAAACTACAATCACTAGGATGATAGGTAGGGCCAGAAGATTATTTTAATCAAAAAATGCTTCGAGAAGGCCTCGTAGCATGGAGCCGACTCCAACGATTATAAGCTGAGAGGCATGATACACGCTATCCTGGACTATGTCAATATACCTCCCCTACACATGAAACTGCCACACAAGCATTTTGGTTGCGCTTGGCTCTTCGCCTATTTGGGAAGTCGAACAATGATGGTACTACTGTAGTGGAGTACTACAGTATGCTTCTGGTCATCTGACACCGAATGAACTGCTGCATGTCCACCGCGCGCGGGAGGGAGAGCATGTAGTGAATGCCTCTCCTAGTCCTGCGAGCCACCATGCTCATGGGAGAGGGAGAGGGCGTTGTAATCAAACTTCTCCTTGTTGTATGAGTTGACGCGACACATCAAAGTAGTGCACTCGATACATTTCAATAATTTACGTTTACTGATGCATTAATTACAACGCATGCATGCATGCCGTGACTTTCCTTGATACTTGCATGTGTTGATTTAATTCACCTTGAAGTAGTATGAATATGTGACGGTAAAACTTTTGTAATGCCCCGGCCCTAAAGTGAGAGATGGTTGTGCACGAGGAGGGCGAGATCATGCCGACAGAACAGGACCCGACGATGGAGCTCTCTATGGTCTCTATGGACCTCACCTTGCTCCACTGCCCCTTGCATCCGCCCCTTGAAGCCTCCAGTGTATGAGGTTCGAATACACCTCGTCCGTTCGGCTGATCGAGCAAGGTGCAGGTTTCTTGATTGATGTGCTGTTTGATTGATTTCTGTAGTGCAAGGGAGGCACCTGGCCTGCGTGGACTGCCGCGGCGGGCGCCCCGGGAACCAGCGGCAGTGCCAGAAGTGCAAGTGCAACGGCGGCTTCGACGTGCGGAACACGACGATGGACGCCGTCCTCTTCTCGATGAGGGTGGAGTGCCCGCACGAAGGCTGTGGGCTCTACATCACTTACCATAAGCTCGCCGATCACCAGTGCGTGTGTCCACTCGCGCCCTGCAAATGCCCCGTGCCCATCTACGGCTACGAAGGCCCGCCACCGGCGCTCTCCCACCACATCAGCACCGTGCATCCCATGCCCGTGCACAGGATCCAGTACGACAAGTTGCTCCAGCTGCAAGTGCCACTGTCGGAGCCACGACTCTTGCTGTTCGGGGAGGAGGACGGTCGCGCATTTTTCTTGGTCGGCGGCGTGCTCGACATTGGCGCGCCTATCACCATGTTGATCATCTGCATCAGAGCGGGGGCGTCCCCACTGTCGCACTACACGACCAACCTATGGGCGAACGGCCCGCCGGGGGATCCCAAAGGCAGGACCGACACCATCAAGGTGGAAATGGAGGTGAGAAGAAAAAAGGATCCCGGTGACATCGCCGTGCAGGAGCTGACCATCTTCACAGTTCCGCCCAAGCTACTGGCCGGGGCTGGGTTGTCGAGGACGGTGTCCCTGCACATCCAGATTGACAAGCTCACCTCCTAAATGATTCTACAATGCCTTCTGTTTATCTTAGTAATATGATAATATAGGTGTTAGCTCGGTCTACTTTGCCTTAAGTGATGGTGGGTTTTGGTGGCGATGTAGCAATTACTTCAACATCAGATCAATAGTTAAAGTAATTTCCAACAGTCGAACGGATATTTTGTGTCTGTTGGATATAAAGATCCTTTGGGTAAGAAGTATAACAACTTATATGCTTGTTTGTTCAGCAAGTGTTGCATACTTGTGTGAGTTGACGCGACACATCAAAGTAGTAGTACTACTAGTAGTACTCCCTTCGATCCTAATTTCTCTGCACATACCAAGGAGGGCCTAGTTGTGTCTATAATTGGACAACTCACCCGACTGTGCACCAGGCAGATGATGCTCGTGTCGTGTTGGTGCCGTGTGTGGCCCGCACATTAACCAAAACCTCGCACCTCCAGCTTAGCCT
Source organism: Triticum dicoccoides (assembly GCF_002162155.2). Classification (NCBI taxonomy): domain Eukaryota; kingdom Viridiplantae; phylum Streptophyta; class Magnoliopsida; order Poales; family Poaceae; genus Triticum; species Triticum dicoccoides. The sequence goes on from NC_041384.1 coordinate 656,959,658, forward strand.
CTGTGTTTTAAACTTCTCAATCTCAAGGCCAAGGAGCAACGGGAACCTATGATAGAGTCAATCGGATGGTTGAGAACACTACAATTCGTAGCTACAGATGCGTGCGTGAGAGAGAACGAGTGCGTGCGTGCACCTCTTCTCTTCGTGTATAACGTACTAAACTCAGAGTATAAGTGTATGTGGGTGGCATTGACCTAGGGAGCTAGAGATGGTGCGTGCGAGAAGTCCCGAGAGACTAGGTGTGTGCGTGGGAAAGAGGGAGAGAGATGATATGTGTCGATGTAATGCGTGTAAAAAAATACTAGTCTATAGCTCGCCACGAGGCTATTCCTGTCGAACGCCCCAATAACTGTAAGCTATGTATCCCATGGTGCCAGTTATTGCACGTACACAACAGTAGAAAAAGAAGTACCATGTCATATTACAAAACTGCTACACCACAGCCGAGAACACGTGCCCACGTTACGCCATCCGAGAATAGTGTCGCACTTCGAAACTAGAACCATCAATAAATTTTGAGCTTGCGTCTCGTCACATTCCAAAGTACTACTCTATATTTAATTGCAAACCTGTTCACACCGATCACAACCTAAATGGTTTCCCACTTATGAGCGTATTAGTACTTGGTTATAAATACTACTATGCCAAGATGACGGCACATTCCTCCTCAACTTGTCGTCCACAAAAACAAACAAGTCATTTAGCATCGTTCCCTTGCATCTGCCATGGCCAACACAAGTTCTGGGTTAAGAGATTACCACCAGGGAGAGGCGAGCATGGAAGCGGAAGCACGAGAGATGTACCGCCTCGCCGTGAAAGCAACCGACATGCCCCGTCACGTTGTCGATGCAGCAGACTAGTCTGGCCACGCAGCGGAAGCAGCAGAGATGTCCCGCCATGCCGCGGAAGCAGCAGAGATGTCCCGTTGCGCCGCAAATGCAACAGAGATGTCCCACCGCTCCGCGGCGGCCTAGGAAAATGTCTCGCGGGTAGGCAGCGACTCTTACAAGTGCATGCATGTGATCATCCATAGCCAGATGGATCAGATCTCCGGCTAGGCGAGGTTGCAGGACGACATGAATGCCTCGTTTGAGTAGGCTACTTGTGTCATATGGCAACTATGGGAGGGTGAGGGAGTCCTGGATTAGGGGGTGTCCGGATGGCCAGACTATATCTTCAGCCGGACTCCTGGACTATGAAGATACGAGATTGGAGACTTCGTCCCGTGTCCGGAAGGGACTTTCCTTGGCGTGGAAGGCAAGCCTGGCGATACGATATACAGATCTCCTACCATTGTAACCGACTTTGTGTAACCCTAACCCTATCCGGTGTCTATATAAACCGGAGGGTTTTAGTCCGTAGGACAACATACAGAACAACAATCATACCATAGGCTAGCTTCTAGGGTTTAGCCTCTCTGATCTCGTGGTAGATCTACTCTTGTACTACCCATATCATCAATATTAATCAAGCAGGACGTAGGGTTTTACCTCCATCAAGAGGGCCCGAACCTGAGTAAAACTTCGTGTCCCTTGCCTCCTGTTACCATCCGGCCTAGACGCACAGTTCGGGACCCCCTACCCGAGATCCACCGGTTTTGACACCGACATTGGTGCTTTCATTGAGAGTTCCTCTGTGTCGTCGCCGTCAGGCTTGATGGCTCCTACTATCATCAATAGCGATGCAGTCCAGGGTGAGACCTTCCTCCCCGGATAGATCTTCGTCTTCAGCGGCTTCGCATTGCAGGCCAATTCACTTGGCCGTCTGGAGCAGATCGAAAGCTATGCCCCTGGCCGTGAGGTCAGATTTGGAAGTTTAAACTACACAGCTGACATCCGCGGGGACTTGATCTTCGACGGATTCGAGTCACTGCCGAGCGCGCCGCACTGTCACGACAAGCATGATCTAGCTCTGCTGCCGAACAGTGCCCTGGAGGCCACACCCGCATCGGCTTCGACCCTTAATTCAGAGCCAACACCGATCGAGGATGGGTGGTTGGACGCCGCCTCGGGGGCTGCGATCCCAACGGCGATCGAGCCGAACACCAGCCCCGCACTCCATGAGACTCATGACTCCAAGGAGCCGGACTCCTCTCCGGACTCCGAACCCTCCGCGCCCCTGCCGATTGAATCCGATTGGGCGCCGATCATGGGATTTACTGCCGCGGACATCTTTCAACACTCGCCTTTTGACGATATTCTGAAGACACTAAAGTCTCTCTCTTTATCAGGAGAGCCCTGGCCGGACTACGGTCAGCAGGGTTGGAATACGGACGATGAAGAAATTCAAAGCCCACCCACCACCCACTTTGTAGCCACTGTCGACGATTTAACCGACATGCTTGACTTCGACTCCAAAGACATCGACGGTATGGACGCCGATGAAAGAGACAATGAAGAACCAGCGCCTATTGGGCCCGGGAAAGCCACCTCGTCATATCACGTATACATGGTGGACGCACCAAAAGATGACGACGAGGAGCGGAAGGACGCACCGAAGGCTTGTTCCCTCGAGAAGCAGTCAAAGCGGCGACGCAAGCGCCGCCCCAAATCCCACCTCGACAGAAATAACGATCACACAGACCCAGCGCTGGAGCAGGGCGAACCACTGCCGGACAACGGCAATCCGGATAATCAAACCGAACAAACAAATTCTATCAAGGATAATGGTCCGGACGACATAACGCCGGATAGGCACCCAGAGCAGCAGAATGCCCGTAAAAGGCTTGTTGCCACCGCGAGGAGTCTTAAAAAGAAGAAGCAAAGGCTCAAGGCTGCGCAAGACACACTCCAAATCAGATGGAGTAAAATACTCAACACAACAGCGAGGTACGGCGACAATCGCCCCTCCAAGAGCTACCCAAAGCGGAAGCTGCTACCTGAATTTGATGAGGAGGCCTGAGACCCCCCACAACCAAATATCAAAGCAGCCACCTGGCTGGATAGACGACCCCTCTACCAACACAGAGTGGCATACAACGCCACTCACAATACAACACGCGACCCATGCGAGGGCTCGCACCCAAAGGACGGCGCAACAAGATCCATCTATGGACAACGCAAGCGCGCCCCCGCATACAACGCAACACAACAAACATCCGAACAATGCGGTACACCCAGCTACAGGGGTGCCGCACACCCCGTATGTTTCACCGATGAGGTGCTGGACCATGAATTTCCAGAGGGATTCAAACCCGTAAACATAGAGGCATACGACGGAACAACAGACCCTGGGGTCTGGATTGAGGACTACATCCTTCATATCCATATGGCTCGAGGAGACGGTCTCCACGCCATCAAGTACTTACCCCTCAAGCTCAAAGGGCCAGCTCGTCACTGGCTTAAAGGCCTCCCCGAAAGCTCCATTGGAAGTTGGGAAGAGCTCGAAGATGCCTTTCGGGCAAATTTTCAAGGGACTTATGTCCGACCCCCGGATGCGGACGATTTGAGTCATATAACTCAATAGCCCGGAGAGTCAGCCCGAAAGCTTTGGAACAGGTTTCTTACTAAAAAGAACCAGATTGTCGACTGTTCGGACGCCGAAGCCTTGGCAGCTTTTAAGCATAGCGTCCGTGACGAATGGCTCGCCAGACACCTCGGCCAAAATAAGCCGAGAACGATGGCCACATTAACAAACCTCATGACCCGCTTTTGCGCGGGTGAGGACAGCTGGCTAGCCAGATGCAGCACCAGCGACCCCAGTACATCTGAAGCTAGAGATGGAAACAGGAAATCACGGCGCAACAGCAATAACAAATGCCGGAATAAAGAAGACAGCATGAAGGGCACGTTAGTAAACGCCAGATTCAAAAGCTCTCGGCCAGGTCAGCAAAAGCCGCCCTCCAAAGGCACCAGGGATGAACTGTCCAGCCTCAACAAAATTCTGGACCAAGTATGTCAGATCCATAGTACCCCTGGTAAACCTGCTAATCATACCCACAGAGAATGTTGGGTCTTCAAGCAGTCCGGCAAGCTCAACGCCGTACACAAGGGGGAGGATACACCAAGTGAAGACGAGGACGAGCCTCCCAAGCAAGACACTGGGGAACAAAAGAAATTTCCACCAGAAGTCAAAACAGTAAACGTGTTACGCGTGATCAAGGGAAAAAACAACACAGCACTCCCAGGAAAATATACCCAAGTGCCTGTCACCACAAAGTCCTGCCACTGGTCGTCTCAACCGATCACTTTCGACCATCGTGATTACTCAGCAAGTATCCGACACGCAGGATGGGCTGCCCTGGTACTAGACCCAGTAATTGGCGGATATCACTTCACACGAGTCTTGATGGACGGTGGCAGCAGTCTAAACCTAATATATCAGGATACAATCCGCGGGATGGGGTTAGACCCAACAAAAATTCGCCCTAGCAATACTACCTTTAAAGGAGTCACGCCAGGCCTAGGGGCTCGTTGTACGGGCTCCCTCCTACTACAAGTTATATTCGGCTCCCCCGATAACTTCCGTCGCGAGCATTTAACCTTCCACATCGCTCCGTTCCAAAGTCGATATCAAGCACTGCTCGGACGCGAAGCTTTCGCTCGCTTTAATGCAATACCACACTACGCATCCCTCACACTCAAGATGCCCGGTCCATGTGGCATCATTTCAGTGAAAGGAAATATCAAGCGATCTCTGCGCGCCGAAGAGAGTGCGACTGCCTTGGCAGCCGCACACTAAAGGCGCCCGGACCAGCAAAAGCATCCAATAGGTCGTCAAGACCTCAGACACAACTAATCAAGTCCGGCATCGCTATCTATACCGAATAAACGGCCACACCCTATTTGTCAATACAAGGGGCTCAACGCGCGTAGACAAGTGGCAATTTCTTCTCATCTTGAATTGTACATGGTTTCTTTAAAAACTATCTTTTTGCACGACAACTTCTTCACCTAAATTCCTCTCTTTTACAAACGATCACCGTGCTACACCCGTCCAGGATATGGCACAACGGAGACACAGGCGCAGACGTGCAGCAGGGACCCGCTCCAAGGATTCTTTTTAGATTAAGACCCTGCGTAAACCTTCTTTACTGTCTCTTGTTGATACATATCCACCGTTGCGAAGGATGCTGACGTCTTGGCATGTGGCCACGCCAGAACAATGCACGTACCTGGACACAAGGGGCTTCTTACAAAGGCCATTATTTAGGCTTGGTTTATACCACAAAGACCGAATACCTTAGGGAGTGTTCGGCGTCGCGAGTTTGGCCCTATATGCATCAGCTCCGAATCATTGTCTTTGGTCAAATGTTGGGTTTGCCCAGCTCCTGTGTTTTGGTGCCTTACGTTCTTCTTTACCGGCTAAGGTAGCACCAAGAGAACTACTGCGATTGTGCCCTGGTTCATTCGGACGAGCACCTCAGTAGAGAAAGCCGAAAACTGACTGTCATGATATAGCGTGAGACTGGTCAACCACTCGATGACCTGTTGGAATGTTAGAATTCCTCCGCCTTAACGAAGGGCCGTTTTCCGGCCAGGCATGTACGCACCCCGGGATCGGGAGAGTGCGGAGCCACCAGGGGCTATCTAGTAGCCCCACTGTCAAACTCCTATGGCTAAGTGAAAGTGCTAAAGCGTTATAGTCCGGTTGCCTCGCTCGCTCCGCTATCACCTCCTTAATAGGACCAAGACGTTGGGTTAAGTGTGAATACATGTTTTTTGCGAGCACCTCCGCATTATATGCGTGGGGGTTGAAGCCGACGGCTGCAATCTTTCAGGTTATACACATGTATACATAAACGGCCGCCCAGGAGGCATCATATTACTTTCAGGCAAAAGTATAAAAATAGCCTTACAAAATTTATAAAAGCATTTCGCTTACAATTAGATTACATATCACTCAAACATAATATTTTTTGAGCACTGGGTCTCTATCAAACAAGCACCCTCAAGAACTTCTTCAAAGTAGTGCTCAGCAGCCATTCGACCTCTGGCCGAATCCCGCGCTGCAACAGTGGTAGCATCCATCTCCGCCCAGTATGCTTTAACACGGGCAAAGGCCATCCGTGAGCCCTCTATGCACGCCGACCTCTTCATCGCATTAATGCGCGGCACCACGTCAAGGAACTGCTGCACCAAGCTGAAATAGTTGTTCGGTTTTGGCCTTTCCGTCCATAGCTGATCCACAACAGACCTCATGGCGAGTCCGGACAACTTATTCAGTTCGGCCCATTCGGCTAATTGGTCAGTCAATGAAAGCGGACGCTCGGGAGAATGGAAGTGTGTCCAAAACAGCTGGTCCACTTCATGGTCCGTTTGACCCTGGAAGTACTTGACCGCATCGGCAGCACTCGCCGCCAAATTCATATACACATCCTCCGAACTCCACAGCCGATCCAGAGGGGCATACCGTGGATCTCTGAACTTCCTACGCAACATAAAGGATTTCCCAGCTACAATATCCCCGGCTTCCCGCAGCTCCTCCTTCTTCGCCCTCATAGCAGAGCGGATGTCTTTTCTCGTCGCAGCGGCCTTCTCAAGGTCCGATGCCTTCGCTAGGTTTTCCTTTTCAAGAACCCGACAACGGTCAGCGGCGGCTTTTAATTCTATGGCCATCTTGGCCATCTTATCTCGGCTCTCGCCATGCGCGGCCTTCTCGGCTTTCAACTCTTCGGCCGCCTTCAAAGCAGCCGCATTACCAAACCTCGCTCGTTCCTTGGCTCGGGCAAGTTCTGCCCGCAAGGCTTCAACAGTGGCAGCTCCATCTGCAGTCACAACATATTAAAGATACTGGCATCATGCTGCTCTTACTATGTGGCGTTTACCAGATAATGACACTTACCCTGTGCCTCATCAAGCCTTTTGTTAACAAGCTCGATGTCAGCGTCTGCCGCATCCAACTGCCGTTTTAAATGGGCAAACTCGCTAGTCCGGCTAGCCACCGGAGCTTCTATCACCTGCACATAGAGGCAGTATGGTTATTACCTGGGAATATGATCCTCTGTTCGCTGTCGTTTCCGACGACAACCAGAGTCTCAAGGGCTACTATCTACACAGGGCACACCTAGCAGGTGCAGGACTATCATACATTATTTTATGTACCTCAAAGCCTGTCAGTAGACTCATAAAAGCTTCATGCAATCCGCTTTCGGTGGACGAAATTCTCTCCATCACCATATTCATCAGCATACGGTGTTCATCTGAGATGGCTGCTCGCCCCACCAACTCCCTTAGAACATCAGATCGCACACTAGACGGTGCCGGACTCTTTTGTCTGCTCTCTTCGGGAGCCAGACACTGGGAGCTTCGGGGGTCGATGTGATTATCTTCTGGCCTCACCGGATTCTGAGAGGCCCTCCACGACGACACTTTGGGGTCGCCCACTTCCGGAGCGGAGGAGTCCGGAGGAGGCGTTTCGCTCTCCATCATCTCTGGAAGAAGATCCCCCGAAGACGAACTCATTTGAGAGGGGCTAAGGCTCGAACTGCAAAGATATAGTCGGTGGTTATTTTCTCAGAAGAAAAAGATGGCATACCTGTACTATTAAATTATTTTGGGTCACTTACGACTTGCCGGAGGATTGATCCCCCCGTGGACTTTGTGCGACAAAATCACCCCCCAAGGTAGGACCCTCTGTGGGAGACTTCTTCTCCCGTTTGGAAGCTTCGGCTTCCGAATCCCCGGGCGCAGTCCTTTTCCTCCTCCGGTCATCTTCCTTCATGGAGATGCTCACTCCCTCGGTTAGAATGGGCAGTGTTGAGGGCCCACGTCCGCCCGTATTATCCTTCCCGGTATCTTCCTTCAAGGGCTCCGGGCAAGGTGCGACCTGGAGCATCTTTTCCAATACCGGATTGTCCAAACCCTCAGGGAGGGGGGCCGAACACCGAATCAACTTCGCCTTTGTTATCCAGTCCTGGTCAAAAAACAAACTCTCAAGAAATAACTTCGTAACAAATGAGAGATAGTATGTTCGGCCAGAAGATTCCCTACCTGTTTGGCGGTGCAGTTACTGCTCAGGCCCACGTCCTCGGTGATTTCCGGACACTCTACCTCAGGTCCGAAGAATGACTTGTACATCTCCTCGTGCGTCAGGCCGAGGAAATTTTGAATGACACGCAGTCCCTTGGGATTGAACTCCCACAAGCGAAGGGGTCGGTGTTTGCAAGGCTGGACTTGATGAACCAGCATAACTTGTATTACCGCAACCAAACTAAAATCTCCATTGAAGAGATCTCGAATGCGGCTTTGCAGTATAGGCACGTCCTTGGCTGGACCCCAACTTAGGCCTCTGCTGATCCATGACATCAGCTGTGGTGGAGGGCCCGAGCAGAAAACCGGGGCGGCCGCCCACTTGGCACTTCTAGGAGCCGTGATGTAGAACCACTCCTATTGCCACAATTCAGACACCTCTAGAATGGAACCTTTGGGCCATGGAGCTCCCGTCATCTTGCATATTGAGGCACCTCCACACGCCGCATGTTGCCCCTCGATCATCTTCGGCTTTACTTCAAAGGTCTTGAGCCACAGGCCGAAGTGAGGGGTAACCCGGAGGAAGGCCTCACACACGACAATAATACGAAGAAAGGAGTCCGGAGCTAGATCATGGAAATCTAGCCCGTAATAAAACATCAAACCCCTGACGAAAGGATCCAGAGCAAGGCCTAGACCTCGGAGGAAGTGGGAGACGAACACGACGTTCTCATTGGGTTCGGGGGAGGGGACGGCCTGCCCTCGAGCAGGAAGCCGATGCGAAACCTCGGCGGTCAGATATCTCGCCTCCCTCAACTTTTTAATGTCTTCTTCCGTGACGGAGGAAGGCACCCATCGGCCTTGAAGGCTAGATCAGGACATGATTGAAGGTTCGGAGCACCTGACCTGAACTTTGGGTGTTTGAGCTCGAGGTGGGGGAAGGATTCGATTGAGCACGGGAGGGAAAAAGTAAAAGCCTTGTCCCTTTATAAAGAGGGTGAATATCAAGTGTCCTCTCCGTGGCCGTTTGGACTTGCCTATAGTCTACGAGTCCTAGAAGCGGTTGGGTTACCCACGCCCGTATTGACGAGAATCCCGGAATAAGGGGACACGATCTCTACTTTAACAAGATGTGCCAAGGAAACCGCCTCGCGTGACACGCGGAGGTGGAACAATAAAACGATTCGAATAAAGGCTTGGCCGTGGTGTGATGTCACACTACAGAATACGTCAGCAGATTAGATTTGTGTAAATATTATTCTCTCTATGGCAATATGTGGAAACTTATTTTGCAGAGTCGGACACTATCTTTGTGTTCAAAATCTTCTATGAAGTACTAGGAGGAGGAACCCGCCTTGCAATGTCGAAGACAATCTGCGCGCCGGACTCGTCGTCATTGAAGCTTGGTTCAGGGGCTACTGAGGGAGTCCTGGATTAGGGGGTGTCCGGATGGCCGGACTATACCTTCAGCCGGACTCCTGGACTATGAAGATACGAGATTGGAGACTTCGTCCCGTGTCTAGAAGGGACTTTCCTTGGCATGGAAGGCAAGCTTGGCGATACAATATACAGATCTCCTACCATTGTAACCAACTTTGTGTAACCATAACCCTATCCGGTGTCTATATAAACCGGAGGGTTTTAGTCTGTAGGACAACATACAGAACAACAATCATACCATAGGCTAGCTTCTAGGGTTTAGCCTCTCTGATCTCGTGGTAGATCTACTCTTGTACTACCCGTATCATCAATATTAATCAAGCAGGACGTAGGGTTTTACCTCCATCAAGAGGGCGCGAACCTGGGTAAAACTTCATGTCCCTTGCCTCCTGTTACCATCCGACCTAGACGCATAGTTTGGGACCCCCTACCCGAGATCCGCCGGTTTTGACATCGACCGAGGGCAATGTGAAGCTCCGAGCCAGAAGGCCGAAGCAGGCAGAGGAGACCGTTGCCTTGTTGAAGAGGGCGGGCGTCATCGTCAAGAAACTTATGGATGAGAATGCCATGCTCCGCGTCGAGCGCGAAAGGCTGGTGAAGGAATCCATGGATTCTGCCAAGCTGCGTGTAAAGGACATGAAACTCGAGATCTAGACTCCGCGACCTGCAGCACATCAAGAAAGTAGAGATCAGCGAGCCAGATCGTTGTATGCGTCTTCCTTCTTCTTTTTCCATTGTGTATTTCGCGCGTAGCCGCATGTGGCCTTTTAATTATCTTCCTAATTATGTAAGACAATTATTATGCACTATCGTCGTCCTTATATATTCACCAGTCTTCCTATAAGCCGCGGTAGATGCTATATAGGTCTGTCGGATCTTACATCAAGATCCGTGCAAAATTTTCTTTTCAGATTTTCTTTTTTCTCTCTTAAATCTCAGCCGAGTGAGACATAGCCACGCCATTAAACAGGGGCTCGGGCGCCATTAATGGAGACCTTGGGAGGGAGGTGGGCGATAGATGGAGGTCAAAGGGCTCTCCTCCCGATAAGCACGCGCAGGGGTCTGATCGCACGCCTCCTGTACTCAAATAGCTACCCTGCACGGTGCCTTCTAGCTAATAAAAAAGGGGGACGCGTGGAGACACGTAAATGGTAAGTAGAACGCCACGGTTTCAATAATAGTACTTGTGTTTCCGATTGTAACCTGACAGCACTTGTTCCAAAATGACTTTGTTGATTGTTAATGTGTGTGCCTTCACAAATCGGACAGCAAAATTACCACAACATGTTGGTGCCATGTCATGACACGAAGCCAAGTTTCATGATTTTCATGCGTGTTTTGGATTTATAGGAATAAAAAACCGAGTTTCTCAATGTTTTCGACCGAGCCACGATGCCCAGATGTTTGAATTTCATTCCCATTTCTTGCATGGGACCTAGAAATTTACCCGAGGATACACATGTGATTTTTCAACCAACTTTGGTGCACTAGAGCAGCTGCTTGTAGTTCAAATTTGAATTATGCACATTAAATGACTAGAAACTCAATTAATGTATAAAAAAGGCCAAACGAACCAGGAATAACTCCAAAATTTAACACGACACTCATATAGTTCTATGGTGCCTCTATAAAGAAAATCAAGGGGGGCAGTGTATATCGTTTCGCACACAAAGATGACACGTTCGCTCTCAGAACCACGAGCCTTGTTGAGAGAAGCTATGGTTTGCAATAAGCTTATACCAAATTTGTTCCAACTCGGCCAAATTTTTTACCACAGCATGTTAGTACCATGACATGACACCATGCCAAGTTTCATGATTTTCAGGCGTGTTTTGGTTTTACAAGAATTTTAAAACCAAGTTTCTCAATGTTCTCGGTCGAGCCACGACACCCAAATGTTGGAATTTCATTCCCATTTCTTGCATGGGACCTAGAAATTCACCCGAGGACACACATGTTATTTTTCAACCAACTTTGGTGCACTAGAGCATGTGCTGGTAGTTCAAATTGAATTATGCACATTAAATGACCAAAAACTCAATTAATGTATAAAAAAGGCCAAACAAACCCGGACTAATCCCAAAATTCAACACGACACTCATATAGTTCTATGTTGCATTTGTAAAGAAAATCAAGGGGGGCAGCGTATATTGCTTCGCACACAAAGGTGACACGTTCCCTCTCAGAACCACGATCCTTCTTGAGAGAAGCTCCGATTTGCAAGAAGCTTATACCAAAACTTGTTCCAATTCGGGCAAGTTTTTTACCACAACATGTTAGTGCCATGACATGACACCATGCCAAGTTTCATGATCCACGTGAGTTTTAGATTTACAGGAATTTAAAAACCAAGTTTCTCAATGTTTTCGGCCAAGTCACGACACCCGGATGTTTGAATTTCATTCCCATTTCTTGCATGGGACCTAGAAATTCACCCAAGGACACACATGTGATTTTTCAACCAACTTTGGTGCACTGGAGCATGTGCTTGCAGTTCAAATTTGAATTATGCACCTTAACTGTCCAGAAATTCAATTAATATATAAAAAAGGCCAAACGAACCCAAAATAATTCCAAATTTTAACAAAATGTAAACTTAATTAATATCTTCTCTATGTGGGGCATTTAATAAATGTCTATTATATATGTTTTCTACCATATTCAAATTTAGTAGATATGACAGTTTGATGCTCTCACATAATCTATTATTGGCACTATAGGGGATGTTGATTCCTATCAACTACCATATCCTAAAGGTTAAAATAGGTACATAATCATCTTCTCTATTTTGCATAGTGCACTACCAACCCCTATACGATGAAGCACATTAAACTGTTGGTAGGAGTTTTATGTAAACCAGTGGCTTAAAGTTGATTTTCATATTGTTTGAAATTGTGTCAATAAAGATTTTTTAAGGAATATTGTTTGCTGATGTTGTTGGATGTGTGTATGAAAGATGATTTTTTTCCATCCCGTTGCAACGCACGGGCATGTTTTGCTAGTGTATAAAAAAGGCCTAACGAACCCGGAATAATTCCAAAATTTAACAGGGCACTCATATAGTTCTATGTTGCCTCTCTAAGGAAAATCAGGGGGGAGGTAGCGTATATCATTTCGCACACAAAGGTGACACGTTCCCTCTCGGAATCACAAGGCTTGTTGAGAGAATCCCCGGTTTGCAAGAAGCTTATACCAAAACTTGTCCCAATTCGGCAAAAAATTATACATATGAAAACAGGGTTTAGATTATCCCGAAGATCCCTCTACCTAGAGCAATGTACTGTGATTTGAATTCAACATAAAATGGATACAAATATTTGAATTGGAGATCGTATGGTACATGTGGTTCATATTGAAATATGATTACTGCTATATGCATGTTTTCTGTTATCAAGATAATATTTAAATGATGGTATAACTTGACAACAATCATATTCAAATAAGGAAAATTGATTCAAATTTAGTCCATATGGTAGACGGCAATATATATGTTCATAGGGTGGAGTAAAATGTTCATATAAGATGAAAGATCAAAATGTAGGACTACATCCATTACAAACCGCAAGGTCACCTAACGATATATACGAATTCAACATAACTTGGATTCAAAAATTGAAATTCGACATCCTAGCATTTGAAATCATATAAAAAGGGACATGACTCTTTCTTGTGGTGGGAATTGATTTTTTTGTTAAGGGAAGTGCGAATTGATTTGGTACTGTACATGGTAATCTTGTTCTCCCGATTCTTTTTACATTTTTCTTGTAGTTTTTTCAATGGCATTTATAGCAATATAGTAAAAGGGGACATGACTCTCTTGTGTCTTGTATGAATTGTTTTTTTGTACACGTTAAGTTTGTTCTGTCGAACATGGAATCCGCGCCTTGTTATCCTAAAATTTTCAAGCTCGAATATCTTTTGTCTCTTCTGCTGTGAAACTCCCGCCTCTTCAACCTGCGCCGCGCCTTGTTATCCAAAAACTTCGATGCACGCGAAAACTCCCTCCTCATCCGAAATCGGTCCCGCAGCCCAGACACGCGGAATCCCCCTTCTACCCCTCAGCTGGAAATGCCGGCTTGATGTCGCGTGGTCAAAACCGGTGGGGGTACGCTGGTAACATACCCTACATTTCATACAACTGCGTCCCTAAGCCATGGCTCCTCCTACCTTCCCCTTCGTCCCCCCATTTGTGCACCGAGGCCCCCAAAACCCGCGAAACCCCACGCTCCTCCATCGGCCTCCCGACCGTCGCCCAGCCAGAGACTCTTCCCCGACGACGTCCTCCACCGCAAAAGTTCACGGTCCCTCATCCACCGCATCAGATGAGGATCCGTCTCGATCTCGTCGTCCCGCCAGATCAGCCGCCCTATCCTCCACCTCCAAGGATCTACCCCGATGTTCGCCTCATCTATCGCGCCACCTCCATCCCCATAGCACCGTCTTGACCTGCCCCACCAGAACCGCGGCACCCTCACCAATTCCTCCGATGAAGCTAAGGCCTACTCAGCGCCACCAAGGAGGTTCTGCACTCACCGTTGCATTTTATCTTTTATTCGATCTCACGGGGCTGCCGGTGCTCGATACTGAGCAGCCATGGCGGGTCTCCATCCACGGTGTCGTCGCCGGCCACTTCATCCATGGCGTCTCTCCCCCATGTTGTTGCTTCCTCGGCGGCGACTTCCACACCGGCACTAGCTGCTGCTGCTCCGGCTCTCGCTCGCGCTACGACTCTATTCTTGCTGTCGGTCGTGTTGATGCACTTCTCTTGCTTTCGTTCGTGCTGCTGCTCTGCTCTGCTATTGCTGTCGGTCACGCTACTGCTCCGCACTTGCTCTCGTTTGTGTTGCTGCTCTGCTCTTGCTCTCGCTCGCTCGCGCTGCTGCTGCACGACCTCTGGTAGCTACAGGAGTTGCTGCTTTAGCACTCACTCGCGGTGCTACTGCATGAGTTTCTCTCTGCTAGTGCGTTACCTGCTCAAGCGGCTGTTGATTTAGATCACTACTTCTCTGCTACTAGTGCTCGAACGCCCTAAACTTCTATTGCAATGCTCTGCTACTAGTTCAATCAGTTTTGACAGTAAAATTCAGTTTCGCCCTAAACTTCAGATTAACGTTGTTTGTCTTGTCCTGCTTCAGCCTCAATGCCGTGCACCTCACCGGAGCTGCTCCAATGACGGAACCGTCCATCACAGTGGAGCAGTACCCTCAGCGCTGTTTCCAGAGGCCTCAGATCTTCTTCCCCGCCTCCAACAGTCACACCAGCATCACCATCCTCCACGTCCAACCCAATGATGCTGAGGTCGACAAGGCTATGCCAAAGAGGTTGTACACTCGTCGCATCACTTTGTTACTCTGCATTCATGTCGATCCCTTAGGTATACTTTGGTTCAAAGCAGTTGCAAATCTAGAAATAAATGAATCGTGATCACAAAGTTAACAGGGAGAAAACTAAATGCTCTTTTGAACCACAATTTTAATCGGTTTAGCAAGATAGCCATTATATGAAACTAATGTGGACCAAATCTAAACTCACAAAATATTACAAGGGCAGGCTTCCGCTAGTTGAAGAGTGCCGCCACTGGTTCAAAGAAAAGGTGAAGGAAAACATAGGAATTGGAAACTTTACTATGGTACTACTATTCGTGCATTTGGTTAGAAGGAATGGAGCAAAGCAAAACTGGAGGATTTTTTCCTTTGGTGTCTCTTTCAAAGAAAAAACGTAGGAATTTTAATATCCACTTGGATGTAATTTTCAAATTAATATGCATGAAGAACAGGACTAGTTGCATTACTGGCATAATAAGATTCTTATTTTTTTCATTTTCGCATGGTTTCACTTTAATTTGACCATGGTTCTCCATTCCTGTGTTCTTCCAATTCATGTGAACTAAACACATAGGTTGACAGAAATCCTATGTTTGCAAATGCTCTGTTTTGCACGTGCATTCCTATCCTATGCCTGTGTTTTTCATGTCCCTGCGTTTATAGAATCCTCCAATTCTAAGGAGCCCTTACAAATTTACTTCATTTTCATATAGGTGTCAAAGAAAACTCTGTGTGTTATGTCCTGCTCCTGCCGTGCCGTCATCCACCCCACCTGAGGTGCACCATCGACGGAAGCGTTCACTACAGCAGAGATTCCCCCTGCAGACTTTCTTTCATTGCCTCAG
This sequence comes from Triticum dicoccoides, assembly GCF_002162155.2. Lineage (NCBI taxonomy): Eukaryota > Viridiplantae > Streptophyta > Magnoliopsida > Poales > Poaceae > Triticum > Triticum dicoccoides. The sequence goes on from NC_041384.1 coordinate 656,975,177, forward strand.
ATCATCTTCCCCGTTGCCGGCAGTCACACCAACTGCATTACCATTATCGATTGAGCAGATGAACCTGAGGACTACACAGTTCTGGAAGAGAGGTCGCACTCTTTCGTGTCTGCTTACGTTATACATCTGTTTTTATTACCTGCTACTTTATCGTCATGTTCACCTCTTAGACTCCAAGTCAGGTCCAAACTAATGTTCAAACTTGAGTTTTAAAATGCCCGTAGGGCACATATAGAGGCAGCAACGAATAGTATATGTCTACTATCTGGTTCATCTAGGGTCTTCTATGTGGTTCATGTTGGGTGGGCAACAAACAGTAGATGATCCATCGTCTATCTTTCTAAAATGAAGCTATAATCTACCTGCTATCATTAGTTATGGATCTATCCACTTGTTTGCTACCATCAGTCTTAATTTCTGCATGCACCCCTTAGGCCTTACAAAATCTAACTATGTTTTTTTATTATGCATGTCAGTTATTGTACACAATCGTACTAGACATGTAGAGAAAAAGAGAAGACCGTTGCGTGGGAATATAATGTCATGCAGACACCGCTCCATGGTGGGTGAAGTGGGCCCCCTCCCGCCATTCCAGATTGTATTCCAGAGGAATATTATTGTTCAGAGGGGGATTCAGAGGGAGCCGACCACTCCTATTCACCCCCTGAGGTGTTTGCTCTAACCTGGCATGCTGACGTTGGTCATATCATGCATATGGCACCTCGCATTGCTTACATTATACATCTTATATGTCATCAGCTTAGTTTATATTTGCTTTGTGTGAATGCCACCTGTTTGGTTTCTATATCATACTCCCACCATTCCTAAATATTTATCTTTTTAGAGATTTCAACAAGTGACTACATATGGAGCAAAATGAGTGAATGTACACTCTAAAATATGTCTATATACATCTGTATGTGGTAGTCCATTTGAAATCTCTAAAAGACAAATATTTAGAAACAGAGGGAGTATATGGGAATTATGCAACACCATCTTCATATATGTGAATCATGCAATGCCATCCCGTTTGGCCAGTCATCGTATATGTGAATTGTATCGTGCCATATATTTTTTCATAATGTATTCCATTTGTCAACAATTTTTATACATTCATCTACTCTTCCTGTGCATCAGCCATTTGAGTCGGTCATGGGAAAATCTAGAGTGAAAATACGGTCTTCTAAGCAGTCAGTGCTACCTGTCGATGCAGATTTCTTGTTGGTTACAGATAGCTCCTCAGAGGAGGATTCAGAGACAGATGACCAGTCATATTCCCTCCCGAGGTGCATGCTCTAACTTGGCAGGGTTATATTGCTCATATCATGCATATGGTGTCTTGCATTGCCATGCCATCTGCTTAGATTAGACATGCTTTTGTGTTAATGCCTCATGTTTGCTTTCTATATCAGATATGTGAATTATGCAATGCCATGTTTTTCAGCCAGTTATCATATATGTGAATTATGCACCGCCATGTAGCCAGGCATCATATATGTGAATTATCTCATGCCATCATTTTTTTCATTACGTATTCCATCCGTTGACAATCTGTGTATATTGAACTACTCTTCATGTGTATCAGCCATTTGAGCTGGTTATGGAAAAATCAGGCATGAAAACAAGGTCTTCAGAGCAGGCAATGGTACCTGTTGAAGCATATATCTCCATGGTTACAGCTAGCTCCTCAGAGGAGGATTCAGAGACAAATGTCTCGTCCTATATCCCACCTAAGGTGTATGCTCTAATTTGCAATGTTTATATTTCTCATATCATGCATATGGTGTCTTGCATTGCTTAGTTTAGACATCATATGCACAATATTCAGTTCAATCTGCTTGGTTTAGAGATCATACATGCGAGTGCCAGCTGCTTAGTATATGAATCAATTATGTCAATCATATCATGCCATCTTGTATACTTAGACAACATGTATGTGAATTATTTCATCCCAACCTATTTTAGAAAGATATCATATAGTTTTGTCATGTCATAATGTTTAGATACTCATCATATGTTGAATTATGCCATTATATCCTGTTAAGTTATCCATCATATATCTGAAACTGTGTCATGCTATCCTGCTTAGTTAGCCATCATATATGTGAAATTGTGTCATGCTGTCCTGTTTGGTTAGACCACATATATGTGAATTACCACATATGTCTATCATACAAGTCTGCACGTTCAATTTCTTTTCTTGTTTATTAGCCATTTGAATTGGAGGGGGTGATGGCAATATCTAAGGGAGCAAAAAACCCATTCTTCACAAAAGACAGTGCTACCCGTCGATGCAGATAGAACCATGATTGTACTGGCCCACGAACTAGCCCCACCACACATAATCGAGATTCTTCCAGATTGCACACTTACACCGTTGGACAGAGAACCAGCTACAACCCATCTAACCCCAACCCCAGCGGAGAGTAACCCACTTTTAGTTGACACATCACCATGTCCACCATAGAGTACCCCCACATGAGCACTTTTAAAGCAACTGCAGTACCCAAAGCACGAAGACCACCATAGCAAACCCAAACTCCACGTTTAAAGCAGAAGAGCAACTGTTCTCAGGTCAGATTCCGTATCTATGGTTTTTTAGGGGTTAGACAGTAGGAAAGGCTCCTACTGCTTAGTATATTACCATGGGTAAAGTATGGTACAATGTGTTACATCTTACATATGCACAAAGGCTAGCAAGCACCCCACGCAGGGGGTAAGCAGTGCTAGTGAATTATGGTATTGAGTCAACTATGGAAGTAACTATCAGTTTTTTGTGATCGGTGACTCTATGTCTAATATTAGCGAAATCCTTCTTGAATCTAATCCTCCAGGATGAAATAGATGGTGCTACTTGGCGAAAATAGTTATTGTTCCTTTCTTTCCAAAGGCTCCAAGCAGCCACAAGGAAGATGTCCATAATCATGGCTCTCTGGTGCAAGGTTTTGAGGTGCAACAGCAGGTCCAGTCTATTTCCAAGCGCAGACCATGAAATGTTAAGCTCATTCCAGCAAGTCACACTGAAAGTGCTTCTGAAGAAGAGGTGTTCCAAAGTTTCTTCAATGTGTCGACCACAAAGCAAGCAATCGTAGTTGTTGCCAATATTATAATGCCGCCTTTTGAGCATGTTCCTAGTGTTTAGACGATCAGACAGTAGGAACCATCCAAAGGCTTTGAGCTTGGGAATACTCCGGGCCTTCCATAGCCACTTGAAAGCATCATGCGCAATCACCTCTCTGAAGAAGAAAGCGTAGTACGCAGAGGTCTTGAAATCAGCTGCTCCCCATGAACAAGTCCAGGTATCAGTTGTGTCTGTCAACTCAAGGGGCCTCACATGCTGCTGCAGCACCCTCAGTTCATCGTGTGCCTGGGTCGAGAGGGGCAGGTGAAAACCTTGATCCACGTTGGTAATGGCGAGGAACTGGTTGATCGAGGCATCTTCCAGGGTGGTATATGAAAAAGCTCATGGGTAGATATCAGCAATAATGCCCTCACCCCTCTCATCTTTCCAGAAAAGAGCTGAGGTACCAGAACCAACATTAATCTTGGTGACCCCCCTGTAAACTGGCATTAGTTTGATGAGTTCCCACCACCAGAAGGAACCACAAGCAGCAGCTGCATGCATGTGGGACCGTGGTTGAGTAGTAGGAATCCCAAAGCAGGTGCACCCTGGGGGCATCAAGTTTGTTGAAGAATTTGTGGAGCATCTGAAGGAGCATCGCATCATTTTGAACCTTTAGGTTGATCACTCCAAGACCACCTTTCTTTTTTGGTCTACAAACCATGTCCCAGATAGCGAGGGAGTTGCATTTCTCTTCCTCATCAGTTTTCTTGATCCATAACCCGTGGCGTCTGATTTTATCAAATTGCTCAATTATTTTGGGTGGAAGCCTAAGAGTGCCCAATCGGGTAAATGGCTAGGGATGTGACTAAGGAGTTCATAAGATCCAACTTGCCCGCGTACGACATCAACGACATGGCCGCTGTGATCCTGCCTTTAGCTTTGCAAATCCAAGGAGTAAGATTAGAGACATTCAATTTAGTGGTGCCAAGCGGTAGCCCAAGGTATGTGGACAACATTTGAGCGCATGCACATCCAAAGATGGATGCGATTTCGTTGTAGGTATCCTCAGGAGTGTTGATCGGGATCAAAGTTGACTTATTGAAGTTGATGTGCAAACCCACTGAATCAGCGTAGTCTTCAAGGATTTTTTTCCTGCGAGTAGCTTGCTCCCGACAGGCCGACATCACAATGATCGTGTCGTCGGCATATTCAATGACCGGAAAGTGATTATCTCGATAGGCAGGTATAGCAAGTTGTTATTGAGAGCCTCATTGATAGTAGTTGAAGCAAATCCGCAGCAAGGACAAATATCAGAGGGGACAGGGGGTCCCCTTGTCTCACTCCACATTTGCACTAGAATTTTTTACCAGGGACTCCATTGAGCGGGATAGAAGATTTTGCAGAAGAAGAGATGCATTTGAACCAATCGATCCATTTCTCGTTAAACCCCGTACTCCGCATGATCTTGATGATGGCTGAGTGCTGCACCGTGTCAAAAGCCTTAGCGAAATCCAGTTTGAGAAGGATGATCAGTCGCTTAGAGGCTTGGCATTGGTGAATGTATTCAAAAGCCCTTGCAAGGCAATCATTAATAGAACACCCTCTAAGAAAACCATACTGGTTACGATGCACAATCTGTAAGATGATCTTTTGAAGCCGATTAGCCAAGAGTTTGGTAATTAACTTGAGACAGCAGTTGAGCAATGTAATAGGTCTAAAGTCATTGACCATCTCAAGGGCACATTTCTTGGGGATCAAGGTAATAAACCCATAGTTGAGGCTTTCAAGGTTGAAGTTGCCTTTGTGAAACTCCTCGCACAAACGGTAGAAGTCATGCTTAATTATTGGCCAGCACGCTTTCATGAATGCACCGTTGAACCCATCCGGACCAGGTGCACAGTCAGGTGGCATCTCTTTAATCACATCATCAATCTCCCTCTGTGTGAAAGGAACTGTCAGACTCTCAAAATCCACCTGAGAGCGAAGCATTTGCGATAGGTTGAATTTCATCTCTGGGGGTTTTGAGGCACCCAAGCACTCTTTAAAGGCATCGAAGAGTATAGTTTCCATCCCTAAATGATTGTCCATCACAGAATCATGATTGGTTTTCAAGCTGGAGATAAAATTCTTATGATATCGTTCTGTTGCCACCGCTTGGAAAAATTTAGAGTTTTCGTCGCCGAACTTGATCCAGCTAATTGTGCACCTCTTTTTCCAGTATTCTTTATGGTGTTGCAATAATCGTAAGAGATGATTCTTGAGTATTTTCTAAAGTTACTCTCTGGGACCGTGAGGGTACGGCGATCTGCAATGTGATCCAGTTCAAGCAAGGCTTTTTTAGTGTTTTCTAACGCAATTTTGAGCCTAGAATTTTTTTTTGCTCCAGCAACTGAGGTCATGTCTGAGGTTTTTGAGTTTTCGGCAAAGGCTAGTCGCAGCATTATAAACTGATTTTCCATATTTTAGAGGCCTATTCCAAGCTTGGGACATCACATCCATAAACCCAGGGTGAGCAATCCAGTAAGTTTCAAATCTGAAAATTTTACTTTTGGGAATACTAGTTTGAATCTCAACAGAGCAAGGGGTGTGGTCAGACACTGGTCGACCAATAGGATTGACCATGGTGCTAGGAAAAGAAGCAGTCCAATTGAGAGTCATAAAAAACCAGTCAATTTGCTCGAGCAGAGGGTTTTGCTGCATGTTGGACCAGGTATATTTTCTACCCTTGATAGGTATGTTAGTTAAGCGTTGCTCACGTATGAAATCATTGAACGTGAACATATCAGGTATGTTACCTCTTGGTTTATTTCTGTTATCTGGAGATCGAATGTAGTTAAAATCACCCAATAAGAGCCAGTCTTCAGTGGACGGGATATCAATGTCAAACAACCATTTGTAAAACTAACACGTTGCTCTCCTTGGCACGGCCCATAGATGTTAACAAGTTTCCAAGAGTGAGAAGAAATCATGGATTTGAACACAACACCCAACGCAAACTGCTCCTGAATGAAAACCTATCCTGTGAATGCAGAACTGCACCAGATCGTAACGAGACCGCCAGATGCGCCAACAGAGGGAATAAAAGGAAATGTATCAAAACACGATGGACAAATAGACTTAAGGGTGATTTCATTAAAGTCTTGCATCTTAGACTCTTGAAGACAAATGATCGAACAACCAGAAGTGCTGATCGCATTTGAAAGAGCTAAAAGTTTCTTAGGAGAGTTCATGCCACGGATATTCCAGCAGAGTACATTCCACTTGCGCAAAAGGACCATAAGAAATGCAAAGAGAAAGCTTTAGGTCGACGTGGCTGGGCCATCGTCGTCCTTGGTGAGCACTTCCATGGTGAGCTCATCCATAGGAATGGCACATAGATGAGTGCCAATGTTCTGCATGGTGGCGATGGTCGTAGGATGGGGTATGTCTTCAGATTCAACCTGCATGTGATCAACAGAAGAGTTCACATTGGACACCGCTGAGGGAATGATCCGGGGCTTCACTTTGGACTTGGGGATGCGTGATTCTTGTGTCTGAGTGATGCAAAATCCGTCATACTTATTGTTCCTGGTGCTGCGACGAAGTGGTGCAGTAGTGACGGGAGCAACTTTTTTCCTTTGCGAGCCTCCAGGAGCAGAGCCAAGCCTGACAACGAAGTAGCAGAGTTCATGGGGGCAGGCACAAGCCCTTGCACATCAGTTGACAGAGAGGTGTTCTCAGAGCCTGTGTTGGAGACATCTGGCATAGGTGCAGGCATATCTTCAGAGGAGACTAGTGAAACTGATTCAGATAGCCCCATGGTAGGTTCAGAAAGTTTAGAGTTACTGTGACCAGAGCTCTCCATAATGCTAGAGTGGGAGGTAAGGGAGATCAGTACCAGCGCTAGACGGAGTAGCAAGCGGAGTGGGACCATCATCCTCAGACTAAGAAATCTCCTGAATATCAACAACAAGTGATGACTGAAGCTGTGCGATCTGAGTGAACTGAAGACCATTTTCATGTGATGAAACTTGAATCTCGACATGAGCAGAGCCAGGACGCACACCATAGGCCAATCTCCAAGGTCCCATGTTTGCCAGGAAGGGGCGAAGCGCCTGATAGATGGAAGCATTTAACTGTTGGTGAGGGATGGGGTCAGCAAGTAGTAAGGACAGCAGTTGGTTGCCCTGAGAGGAAAGCCCAAAGCACAGGCCATGGTTATGTATATCCACCGAAATTGCGAGTTGCTCAGGCAAGTTGGTTTGGACAGGGGAGGCCATCACAGCAGGATCAACAATAATCAGAGCCTGGCTCGAGTTATCAGAGCTAGAATCTTCAGAGACAGTGATGGAGTTGTTCCAAGCATTAGCAGCATTGTCTGTAACGTTGTTCTCAGGAGTGACACCATCTTGCACCCTCAGACCTTGAGCAGACAACCAGGCCTGGAAATTCATGAGATGGGGTGGCATCGCCAGCGGCTGTGCCACAACAGGCGGTGACTCCGGCCAAGCATCCCAAGCAGCCAAGTTTTGATTCTGATTAGGAGCATTACCATGTGCAGCAGGGGCATCATTATTGGGTGTGGCGTTCTGAACAAGCCAATTGTGGGCCTGCTGTTGGTAGAGCTGTTCAGCCGTAAGATCTGGACCAAATTGCAGGTGGGGGTTGCCGTCTGGAGGAGGTGGTTCCTCGCTGGCAGGGGGAACCTCAGGTAGCATAGCATTCCAGTCGTTGCTCCTCAAAATTGTCACCTGCACAGTCCAGCAGTCTCTAGCACCCCCAAGCTGCCATACAACAAAACTTTTGGGCATAAGACGAAGATGTATAATATGTGCCTTAACTAACATGAACCATCTGGCTTCTCTAGGGTTGTACCAAGAGATCAGAGATCCATAGCCACCCAAAGCTTTCATGATGTAATAATCGGTTTGATAGTCATATGGAAAACCAAAGAACATAAGCCAAGCAGCAGGACCAAAAGTAGTTGTGCACCTATTAAGAGCTTCATTGTGCGGCACAAAGGTGATGAGCAAGTCCTCATCTTCTAGTTCAAGAGGTGTAGCCATAGCAGAGTCACGAAGGAAAGAATCCGCAAATCCAAAAATCCCAATGCCAAACGGATGGTCACTTTCCTCAGTGGTAAAGAGATGAGCCTCATGGAGCAAACCTTGAACAACGGCACGGACTGCTGCACATTGGTGAACAGGAATGTAGCTGCTAGCTTCAGCGATCACCAGAAAGTCGTGATTCATAATCCTTTGTTGTTGCATCACTATATTTACTCATACCAACTACTTTCGAATTTGAAGGATCCAATTGGAATTCCAATGGCGCAACAGGTATGTTTTAAACCTATTTCTTTAACTGGATTGTTGTTCTAACTTCTTGCTCTATGTTGATTTCAGTTTTAGTTGTATAAATAGTTATGTTCTCATGTGATGCACATTACAAGTGTTGCCAGTGCTATGTAGTTTCTCACACTTATATTTTGTCTATGCTCCTGTGTCTTAAAAATATATGATTAGAACTGTGTCTCTATCTTGATTTGGCAACATAAACTAGAATGATATGGACAATGCAGTGACCATAGTACATAGATATATGTTTGTTTCATGCTATTATCCTGTCCACCTTACTACTGAACCAGTTTACCAAAATGAGTTTCGTATACTACATGCTAAACCTGTGATGTGTATGCTTGCTTCTCTTGTAGAATGCGAACAGAATATTGGAGAAGAGCACCCACTATGCAATGGTAGAGAAAGTAATGCAGATAAGGTTCAAGATAGTGAGACAACCCTGTTGGTCTCCAAGAAAGGTGATAAAAACGATCTTGTAGACACTGACACAACCCCACAGTCCTGCGTTGATGTAGTGTTCGAGTTACTGGCCAGTACCACTGGCACAAGCTCTTCGAACTTGCTGCCTGAATCACTTCGACTTCTTCAATCTTAGCTACAAGCTGAAAGGCATCAGTCAACTGTGCTGCAGCAAGAAGCCGAAGGACTAAGGAAGTCCCTGCAGAATTTAGATGCATGCTTTCTGGTGCAATAGCAAGCGCTGGAGGATTGAAGTGCCAAACAAGAGAAAGTTAATAAGCTTGCTGAGCATCTTGCCAGCATTATGGGTACCCAGGATATTGTTTCTTGAGCTCTTCTGAAGTGGTTTCAGTTCTGGACTTGTTTTGCTGCGGCGTTTATTTGCACTGGTCGCCAACTTTGACAACTGGTGTATGTGATATGCTGCTTTGTTTCATATATTTGCACTGGTGGCAAACTTTGATGCCTAATGGATGTAATATGTGTAATAGCCGTGATACCCTAGCATAAGTTGCTTGCTTATTTATTTCCTTGTTGTCTTGTTTATTTGCTTGCTTGTAGCAGTGCAGTTCTTTTTCCGTGGTTTGCTAGTGGTCGCAATAACCTATTTTTTAAAACTAGGCCACAATAACCATGGGCTACATATTTATTGTAGTGACCCTGGGCCTCCTAAGGGCTATAGAAACAATGGACCTTCTACGGGCCATAGAAACAATGGGCCTTCTATGGGGCGTAGCATCAATGGGCCTTCTACGGGCCGTATGATCGATTGGCCAAACATGGGCCAATAACGGACCACATTATGGGTCGTAAATGGGCTAGAGTTGGAATCGTCCGTTCATGGGCCGACCATAATGGGTCGTCGTTAATCGACTGTATTTGATGATGCTATGAAAACGGCCCAACGGATTATCGGGCCACAAATGGGCCAGCTGTAATCACGGGCAGAAAAGGCCAGGAACGGGCCGTAAGTAACCGAATGCTGGAAATGAGCCCAAGAATAAATGGGCCCTAAGAAGGTCGAAAGATAACACGGGCTGGAAATGGCCCAATGGAACAATGGGCCGTTAATGGGTATAAAGCGATACACTGTTCATTACGAGCCGGTTTCACCATGGGCTGTTAATGGGCCAAGAGTTACAAAGGGCCTCATATGGGCCAAAAGACGTCATGGGCCATACATGGGCCGAAAGTTACAATGGGCTGGAATCATATTGGATGGCCCAGATGACGCTACTGGGCCTAATTCGGAAAGGCCGTAACGGGCCGTGAGTTAGCGGGCTATAAATGGGCTATATGCGAACAGGCCGTTAACATGATTTCCGTGGATTGGCCCGGTACCTTTTGACCAAGTCAAATGGGCCGGCCTTTTCACAGGAATGGGCCTCTGTTGGGTTGTGCCACGTGTCAATGTATCATAGGCGCGTTTTGTCTAATGAGTGGATGACATCTGTCCCAACAGTGAGCCGACACGTGGTTCCTCTGGCCATTGAGAATTTTACACGTGGAAAATCCTCATTGTCCGGGCTGTTAACGGATTATCGGATCCAAACCGAAACCCGATAGCTTAACGGCGACCCGTTACAGTGGATGCCACATGTCGGTTACCCTTGACGAAAGCAATTCTATGACGCGCGATTTATCGTCATGGAAGTGGACACTTCCTTGATGATAATTTTGGTAATGTCATGGAACACTTCTACTATAGCACAGGTATGACTATCTTGATTCTGTCATAAAGTCATCATGGATGTACATGCATGGCAAAAACATGACCTACTATGACAAACACGTATCATCACGGAAGTGTATTTTTTTGTAGTGCCTCCTCCTATTTTTATTGCAAATTTGATATGTGCCTAACATGAGGAGGGAGCACAAAAAGTTTCATGCAGTTTTGCAGCTCCAGAAGAAAAGACGACGTAACATACGACCGCCATGGTCGTATGCTGTAACATCCGAATTTTCAATTTGGATGTTATACATAGGTCATCATATGCATACCATATTTTATTTGCATTTTGGTTGTGATCCTAGAAATCCTAAGCAACTCAAGGACCCAAGGAGAGGGTTGGGGATTTCATTCATTTTCATATTTGAATTTTCTCAAATTTGAAAAGGGGATTAATTTGGTTTTAACATTTTTCTCTCCAAATATTTCTAATATTTAAAAAATAAAAAAGAGAAGATAATATGACTTCTTCAAAAAGAGAGGAAAATTGGAGGAAATTTTTTAAAATCAAATATATATTTTATTTGAGATTTTACTTGAATTAGAAAAATATGCATTTTTGGCCATAAAAATGTTCACTTTGTTCTAAATGTTTTATTTAGAGGGTGAAAATTGTTTTTGGCATTTTAGAATTTTTTTTATATTTTGTTAGGATTTTTATTCGGGCGAGAATTTTATTTTATTTAAAAAAAGGTTTCCCGGACCGACTGGGCCGAAACCCAGCCGACACATCCGAGCCGTCGCCTTCCTCTGTCGTGCAAGGCACGGACGCCGAGGAGGAGTCCGAGCCGGACTCCGCCCCATGCCGGCCCCTCCTCCAAGCCGTGTGTGACGCTCCGAGACTGATGCGCCAGGTGTCTTCCAGTTATTCGCCGATGTTGCCCTGTATTTTGCTTGCGTGTTGCATTTCATCATGTCATCGTGCGCATTTACATCATCATGTTTTCAAAACTTGCATCCGTCCAGGTCTCCCCGTCCTCTCCATTGTCCGTTCTGAGCCCAACCACACTCGCACACGCCCGCGGCACGTCCGAAATATTATTTTATAAGTGGCCGAAAAATGTTCTCAGAATGGGATGACAGTTGGTGTGCTGTGTTGTTATGTTGTTAGTAGGTCGCCTGCCAAGTTTCATTGCATTCGGAGTCCGTTTGATGCCCCAACGGATAAATATAGTGGCAATAGTAGCCGGTCTTTTCGTCGGACGTTTTCGGTCTCCGGAAACCGTGTCGGGCTGCATCTCTCCCCTCTCCTCTCAGCCTAACCCTCCTACACAGCCCACAAACCCCACCTAGTTCCCCCCTCCGTCCAGAGCCGTCGGATCACGATCGGAGGCTTCGAAACGGTCCAAAATCCCCCCTAACCCTAAACCTGCCCTATATAACACCCCCTCCCTTCAATTTTTGGCAGCAGACAACTCCCTCCTCAAAATCAGCGTCGCCTCCCTTGTTTTCCGCACCGGCCAAACCCCTCTCCGCCACTTGTTGCCGCCCAAATCATCAGGGCCACTGCTCCCCTCGGTTTCCGTTGCGTCGGCCACCTCATCCCTGCCACTTGGCGCGTAGCCATTGGCTGCGGCCACCCCGCACCACCGTAGCCAATCAAGCGAGGCCACGTCGCCCCCTCAGCTCCCACAACCGCCGCGGCCCTGGGAGCCCGTCTGAGGCCCGCCCGAGCCCATCCGGGGCCCGAGCGCCGCTCCGCCCGATCTGCTCCGCCGCCTTCGTCCCGAGCAGATCCCGCTTCGACCTCGCCGGACTTCACCCGTGCCGCCGCCTACCAAGCTCCCTACCAGCCCCGTCTTGCCGCGTCGTCACCGGATCCGGGCCTTCCCTTGTCAGATCCGCCTCTCCCCATCCCCGCTGCTACCCGTGTCGTAGTCGGAGAAGCTCTGCCGCCCCGCGACGCGCGACCCTGAAGCCGGCCACGGCTACCACCGAGTTCGTCGTGTCGTTGCCGAATTTCACCCGCGCCGCCGCCCGGAGCTCCTCGCCAACCACCTGCTTCAGATCCGCCGTCCCTGGCGGTCCCTTGCCTCTCCACCGCCTGCCATCGCCATGGGTCGCCGCTGGCGCCCCTGCCATGGCCTCGCTCGACCTCCTGTCGAGGGAGACGGCGAGCGCCCGCCTCCACCCAACGTGGGCCGCGTCCTGCGCGAGGCCCAGCAACCAGCCTCCTACAGCCTAGCTCCACCTCATGTCGATTTGGCCCAAGGTGAGCAGATCCCCCTCAGCGCCCGTGCTCCTGTTGTGGCCCATTCCAGCAGAATTCGGCCTGTTATGGGTTTTTCCTGTTCCAGCGATTTTGTCTTTTTTTTCAGAGACGGTAGTTTTGTAGTTTAGTCCTTCTAGATCATGCATTTCATATCTCACAAACTATGCATCATATGTAAATAAATTATATATATAACTTGCTTAGAATTTTGTCTAGTTTCCTAATTTGCAACTTTCATGCATGTTAAAAATGTTAAAAATGTTGTTTGTTTATTTTTTGCTCCTATGCATGCTAAAATGCTTTACTTCATAACTAAATAACCGTAGCTCCAAACTTAATAAACTTTATATGTAAATGGGGTGGAAAAATGCATAGTTTAACATGGTGGCATTGCTTTGAATGTTTAATAACTCTAAAATTGTGTATAGGGCAGAACAGTACCAACTTTAAAATATGCCCATGTGGTTTTCCCGGACTTGTTGTTTGTTGTTCCGGCCTCATTTAAACTTGCCTAGTTAAGTGGTTTTTTTATGCTTCACCCCTTGCCATGCTAACCAACATTTAACTTTGTTGAGTACTTAAACGGGAGAGAACTAAATAATTGTTGTGGTGTTTCGTCAATATGCAACTCGTTGCATATTGAGCTCCACTTAACTTGTAGTTTTGTTTGTGCACTTTGCCATGCCATGCATAGTTAGACCGGACATGCATCATCCTTGGTTGTGCATCATGCCATGCTTGTGATGGTTGTTTACCATGTTATTTGCTGCTTTCCGGTGTTGCTTCTTCGGGTTGGTTACGATAACGTCGCGTTTGTGAGGATTCGTTCGACTTCGTCCATTTGTCTTCTTCATGGACTCATTCTTCTTTCTTGCGGGATCTCAGGCAAGATGACCATACCCTCGAAATCACTTCTATCTTTGCTTGCTAGTTGTTCGCTCTATTGCTATGCCCCGATACCTACCACTTGCTATATCATGCCTCCCACATTGCCATGTCAAGCCTCTAACCCACCTTTCCTAGCAAACCATTGTTTGGCTATGTTACCGCTTTTGCTTAGCCCCTCTTATAGCGTTGCTAGTTGCAGGTGAAGCTGGAGTTTGTTCCATGTTGGAACATGGATATGTTGGGATATCACAATATCTCTTATTTAATTAATGCATCTATATACTTGGTAAAGGGTGGAAGGCTCGGCCTTATGCCTGGTGTTTTGTTCCACTCTTGCCGCCCTAGTTTTCGTCATACCGGTGTTATGTTCCTTGATGTTGCGTTCCTTACGCGGTTGGGTGTTATGGGAACCCCTTGACAGTTCGCTTTGAATAAAACTCCTCCAGCAAGGCCCAGCCTTGGTTTTACATTTGCCTAACAACCTATTACCCTTCCCTTGGGTCGGCCAACCCAAGGGTCATCCTTATTTTAACCCCCCTCGGGCCAGTGCTTGTCTAAGTGTTGGTCCGAACCGGGCAGCCTGCGGGGCCACCTCGGGGCAACTCGAGGGTTGGTTTTACTTGTAGCTTGACCTATCCGGTGTTGCCCTAAGAACGAGATATGTGCAGCTCCTATCGGGATTGTTGGCACATCGGGCGGCTTTGCTGGTCTTGTTTTAGCATTGTCGAAATGTCTTGTAACCGGGATTCCGAGAATGGCCGGGTCTTCCTGGGAGAAGGAATATCCTTCGTTGACCGTGAGAGCTTGTGATGGGCTAAGTTGGGACACCCCTACAGGGTTTGAATTTTTGAAAGCCGTGCCCGCGGTTATGTGGCAGATGGGAATTTGTTAATATCTAGTTGTAGAGAACTTGACACTGAACTTAATTAAAAATGCATCAACCGCGTGTGTAGCCGTGATGGTCTCTTTCGGGTGGAGTCCGGGAAGTGAACGCGGTTCTTGGGTTATGTTTGTGCGTAAGTAGTTTCACGATCACTTCTTGATCATTTCTAGCTTCACGACCGTTGCGTTGCTTCTCTTCTCGCTCTCATTTGCGTATGTTAGCCATCATATATGTTTAGCGCTTGCTGCAGCTCCACCTCACTACCCTTTCCTACCCATAAGCTTAAATAGTCTTGATCTCGCGGGTGTGAGATTGTTGAGTCCTCGTGACTCACAAATACTTCCAAACAGTTGCAGGTGCCGATGATACCAGTGCAAATGACGCAACCGAGCTCAAGTGGGACCTTGATGAAGATCTTGTTCTTTGTGTTGTTTCGTTTCCTGTTGATCAGTAGTGGAGCCTAGTTGGGACGATCGGGGATCTAGCAATTGGGGTTGTCTTCTTTTATTTTGGTTCCGTAGTCGGACCTTGATTGTATTTTGGATGATGTATGGATTATTCATGTATTGTGTGAAGTGGCAATTGTAAGCCAACTCTTTATCCCTTTCTTATTCAGTACATGGGATGTGTAAAGATTACCCCTCTTGTGACAGACCTACCATGCGGCTATGCCATTAAGTCGTGCCCCGACACGTGGGAGATATGGCCGCATTGTGGGTGTTACACCACCCCCCAGGGCCTTTATATATGCCGCCCCACTGCCGCCTCCACCCCATCCCGAAGCCGCCGCCCAACGCCGCCCGTCGCCGTAGCCCGCGCCGCCGCCAACCGCCGCTGCTGCCGCGCCTCGCCCCGCACCGCGCCGCCGCCGTCCCGCGTCGCCGCCTTGCCTCACCGCCTCGCTGGAGCCCCGCCTCGCCGCCGGATCACGCCGTCGTCATGAACCGGTAGAAAATCGCCCCAGTTACCGGTTCATTTACGGTTTTTTTGGTTTTCCGTTTAGATCAGTTTCTTTATGGTTTCTATTTAGCGAACGTTCACTCGAACGTCTCTGTTCACGAACGTATTTGTTTGTTTTTCTCTGTTAGCGAACGTTCGTTCGTTAGCGTTTTATTATTATTTTCGCCTAGGGACCTATTCGCGATTATTTTTATCGCAGATTAGCCCCTGCTCTTCCAACCCTCGCAACTTTTTGCTCATTTGTCTAAATCCAATGTAACCAACACCAAAATCTTCGTCTCGAACCCCTCTTTCCTGTTAACCAACGTGAACATGATTTTGACAATTTAAAATTTGGTTTCAAGCAGATTTGATTTTGAACTTGTTTTGATCGTAGTTTGAGTTTCGTAGCTCCGATTTGATTGATTCTTTTTGCAAATCTAAGCTCTTCAGTTGAACTTTCAGTTTGGACTTTTCATCTGAGTTTTGCCTTTGCATCTTATGCTTGAGTGCTTATGTATGCTATTGTTTCTTTGTGATAGAGTTTTCGGAGTGTGAAGCGTGCTACTACGAGTCACTAGGGTTTTCAGATCATCAGCAAGGCAAGTAACACTTTGATCATACCCCTTATTACCCAGTTTTTATGCATTAGTTCAATCCTCAAACACTACATGGTTAGGACTTGAATATTTGAGGGTATTGGGAAGTAGTGATGAGGTAGTACCTATTGTCTTTATTTCAAACCTTGGGAGTTACTTCTATGTTGTGCTTATACTTCTATGCTATGCTCGTAGACGTGGTTTGGTTTGAGTGATCCATGACAGATGTGAGAGTTTTAATTAATGGTTAACTTAAGGTGGCTACTTTGATACACATCTGGGTGGATTGGTTGAGGCACCCTGGAGCACCTAGTGGTTGTCTGGGCACCTAGAGCAATCCAGTGTTGTCCTAGGATATCCCGGAGTAACTGTGTGATCATCATACGGTTTGCCACCCAGGCTCAAAGGGATCATAAGATTATTCATGCTGGAAACTTCCGTGTGCAACCACAAGCCATTATGGGCTCTGGCATAGTTGAGTATGTTGTGTGACCTCTTTCAGTGGTAGGCTAGCAGATGTAGGAGATGTAGATGGTACTGTCTACCCAGAGTAAAGTGTTAATGCTTCTGAAAGACTGTGTCTTGGTCATCCATTTCTCAAACATCATGCAGTGCAAGAAATTAAATGGAGGAGATCGAGTCTTGTGGGGAAAAGTGCGCAAACCTCTGCAGAGTGTACAAACTAATCATGGTTAGCCGTGTCCTCGGTTATGGACATCTTGAGTATCTGGTTCTTCAATTATTGATTTGATCTCATCACTCTTAATTTAATTTTGTTGGGTTATTAATATTGTTTAATTGGGATTGAGTTGGAGGAACCTTCTCAATATTTTATCAACCAACTTTGTAGTTAAATAAAATGCATTCCTTTGTAGTAGGGAAAAATTGGCTTTATGCAAAACAATAACCATAGAGCCTCCATCAGCCATATATGCATGTAGTAATAGCTGTTATCATGTTCTTTTGCTCTATAGTGTTATTTTGCCAGCATATTCCATGTGCTGAACCATTTCGGGATGCAATGTATTATGTTGCAGACTTTTCAGATGAAGAGTAAGGTGCGCTAGGTCGTTGTCGTGCACTCAGCTATGCCGTTGGAGTTGATTGACTCATTTATCTTCGAAGGTTCTCCTATTATATTATTTAGATGGCCTTAAGCTATATTATTGTATTAAGTTCTCTTTTGAGACATTCGATGTAATAAGTGTGTAATTGCACTCTGTTATAAATCCTTCGAGTACTGTGTGTGTCAGCATTACCGATCCAGGGATGACACTTATGCATAGAGATTTGACCGTTTGAGGTCAGATCGCTACAAGATGGTATCAGAGCACACGCTGATTGCGGGACGCGACCACTAAGATAAGCCATAGCTCACTCTTCTATACTCATTTCTGACTCTCCTCCATTTTCCACTCTATAGATGGCAGACCCAAAGAACAAGTTTGCTCAACCGGATGAAGACACCCCTTTTGGGCGACACTTGAAGGAAGCCACTAGATACCTGAACATCGGAATACCAAGCTTTGCCGGGACCTACACCGCCACTCTACCGAAAGAAGAGCGCTGGACAGTTCGAGTACATGTTCCAGGAAGGACTTTCACGCCAGTTACTGAGCCCATAGAGTTTTCCTTCGATGCACCAACCTGGAGTCTAGGAAAGAGCATGGCAGCTCACATCGCCATGGGACGCATTGGCGAAGTTTACCACAAGGATCATAAGGACACCATCTACCAGATATGTAGATGCCGAGACGAGCAATGAGAGATGATCAGCACCAGGAGGGACAAGTCCATTGCGTCCTACATCCAGGAGCTAAACCAACACATTCGTCGTCAGGAGAACCAGATGTGCGCCAGCATGATAGACCTGAAGAAGGTGATGACCAGGAACATGGAGCTTGAAGAGGAAATCAAGTCTACACGCGATGGGTATGAGGAGGAAATTGTAGTGCTACTAGAGAAGAATGAAGACCTAAAGAAGAAGCTAGGGATATTCATGGGAGATCCCGCACCTAGAGAGGACAACCAACCTGAAGACTACATCATCATCGACGACACCGACTCCGACCCTGACAGTGATGATGGTTATGAAGACGAAGCTGGAGCAAATATCATGGAATCTTTCACCGATCAAAATTTCTAGTTGACCACCATATTACCAGTAGAATTACCCCCATGTATATAGTAGTAGTCCGAGTATTTTGTAACGGTCGCTAGATCGTTTGTATGCCCTTGTTTGAATTAAGTGGTGCGATATGAATGTGTTTGTCTCATGTGCATAAGGGTAGTGCTTTCTCTTTAGACCTCACTCTATTCTAAGTCTCTTCCCTCTAAACCTATCAGATGCCTCCAAGACGTGACCCCGGATTTGTCTTCCCACCAAAGCTCACTAAGTTGATCCAACAGCAGAATGATTTGATGCAGTTGCTAGTCCAGAACCAGGGCAACAACAACAACAACAAATACTACTACTACTACTACTACTACTACTACTACTACTACTACTACTACTACTACTACTACTACTACTACTACTACTACTACTACTACTACTACTACTACTACTACTACTACTACTACTACTACTACTACTACTACTACTACTACTACTACTACTACTACTACTAC
>NC_041384.1:656994443-657106354 GCF_002162155.2 Triticum dicoccoides
CAACAACAACAACAACAACAACAACAACAACAACAACAGCAACAACAACAGCAACAGCAGCAACATCAATAACAACAGCAACAACAACAACAACAACAACAACAACAACAACAACAACAACCCGCCGCCACCACCTCCAGTTGACAACTTAGCCCATTTTCTGAAGTTGAATCCGCCAGTGTTTTCCAGTAGCACCGAGCCGATAGTTGCTGATGACTGGCTCTGCAGGATTGGAAGGGAGTTGACCACCACAGGTTGCACAGATGCTGAGAAGGTGCATTTTGACGCACACCAACTAGATGGACCCACAGCCTCATGGTGGGAGAATTACACAACCACTTTCCCCATAGCCAATGTCACATGGGATCAGTTTCAGCAAGCTTTCCGTACAACCCATGTCTCAACTGGAGCAATGAGTCTGAAGAAGCGTGAGTTTCGCAAATTACGCCAGGGAAATCGTACTGTAGGGTAGTACGTGGATGAGTTCAGCAAGTTAGCTCATTATGCCCTGGATGATGTGGCCACAGATGCCGCGAAGCAGGAGAAGTTTATGGAAGGGCTGAATGACGAGCTGAGTATGTAGTTGATGGTAGAAACATTTGCTAATTACCAGGAGTTGGTAGACAGGGCTCTTATGATTGAAGGGAAGCAGCAGCAGATAGAGAGCCGCAAAAGGAAGTATGGACAAGGGAAGTATAACTTTGGAGCTCAGCAGAAGCCTCATGTGGCGACTCAACCTCAGTCAGTCAAGTCTCTGTGCTTCAGTGTCATACCTGGATCGGTAATGCTGACACACACAGTACTCGAATGGTTTTATAACAGAGTAGCAATCACACACTTATTACGTCGATAGTCTCAAAAAGAGAACTTATTACAATAAATATGGCTTAAGGTCATCTAAGTAAGATAACAGCGAAAGGCTTGGAAGATAAAGTGAGTCCATCAACTCCAATGGCATAGCTGAGTGCACGACAAATGACCTAGCGCACCTTACTCTTCGTCTGAAAAGTCTGCAACATGATATGTTGCAGCCCAAAATGGGCCAGCACATGGAATATGCTGGCAATATAACACAGTAGAGCAAAGAACAGATAAATGCTATTACTACATGCATATATGGTTGGTGGAGGCACTATGGTTATAATGTTTTTTTGTGAAAAGCCAATTTTTTCCTACAACAAAGGAATATATTTTATTTAACTATCATGGTAGTTGAAACATTGAGAAGGTTCCTCCAAATCAATCCCAATTAAAGTAATCATTATCAACCCAACAAATTAATTTAGAGTGATGAGATCAAATCAATAATTCAAGTACCAGATACTCAAGTTGTCCATAACCGGGGACACGGCTAACTGTGATTAGTTTGTACACTCTACAGAGGTTTGTGCACTTTTCCCCACAAGACTCGATCTCCTCCGTGGGATGTCTCGCACTACATGGTGTTTGAGAAACGGATGACCGAGACACAGTCTTTCGGAAGCACCCTGGGTAGACAGTACCAACCTACATCCCCTACATCTGCTAGCCTACCACTGGAAGAGGTCATGCAATCTACTCAACTATGCTAGAGCCAATAATAGCTTGTGGCTGCACACGGAAGTTTCTAGCATGAATAATCTTATGATCCCTTTGAGCCTGGGTGGCGAACCGTCGGATGATCACACGGGTACTCTGGGATATCCTAGGACAACACTGGATTCTCCAGGTGCCCGCAACCAATCCACCCAGATGTGTATTTAAGTAGCCACCTTAAGTAAACCATTAATTAATAATCTCACATCTTTCATGCATACTCTCATACCCAAACCACGTCTACGAGCATAGCATGGCAATAAGTAGCATAACGTAGAAGTAACTCCCAGGGTTTGATAATAAAAGGGTAATAGGTTCTACCTCATCATCTACTTCCCAAACCCACAAGTTAAGAGATCCTACTCATGCAATGTTTGAGGGTTGAAACTAATGCATAAAAACTGGGTGAAAGGGATATGATCAAAATGTTACTTGCCTTGCTGACGATCCGCAAAACCTAGAGACTCGTAATAGCACGATTCGCACTTCGGGAATTCTATCGCAAACAAACAATACCATACATAAGAACTCAACTAAAATCACGGATAAAACTCAAATAAGAAGATCTAACCAGAAAGTTCAAATGAAGAACTCCAGTTTGCAAAAAGAATCAAATCAAACGGAGCGACGAAACACGAACTACGAAAGAAACAAGATCCGTTTACTAATCTGGACTAAAGTCAAATTTTACAGTACTAAAATCTTGTTCAAGTTGGTTAAACAGAAAGATGGCTTCAAGACAAAGATCTAGGCGCTTGTTTCACCTAATTTGGATAAATGAGCGAAAAGATAAACTAAAACGAAGATCGGGGCAGAAATCGTGATAAAAAATAATCATGGAAAAACCCTGGAAAATAAAACGAGACGAACAGGCTAACGAACGAACGTTCGCTGTCTGTGGCTAACTGACGAACAATGTTCGTTAAAACGAACATATGGACGAACGTCCTCTATTTAACTAAACCAAAAAAACCAAACCGAAACTAAAAAAACTAGACCTAGGGTTTCGAAAAAAACTGACGATTTTCCCGAGAAAACCGAGTTGGTGGCGGCTACCTCGGCAATGGCGGGATCGGTGGCGGCGGCGGCTACCTCGGCAACAGCGGGATCGATGGCGGTAGGCGGCGGCTCCGGTGGCGGGGAACGGCGGCGGCGGGGCGACGGGGTGGCGGCAGCGACGGGCGGCTTCGCGGGGTAGCGGCGTCGCGGCGGCGGCGACGGCTTCGGTGGAGGCGGCGCTAGGGTTTGCGGGGGCGGGGCGGCTGGGCTGGCGGGGTGAGGCCTCGGCCTTTAAAGGGCCGGCCGGGTGAGGTGTCCGGGACGGACACGGCCCGTTAGGTCGGTTTACTTTTTTTCTTTAAATAATTCTAACACGGAAAAAAACTAATAAAAGAAATACTAAACGGAGTCCAAAAATCCTGAAATAAATTTTCACGGTCCTCTAATAATATTGTGGACAAAGTGAACATTTATTTGGGCCTCTAATCCAATTTTGAAAAATGCATATTTTTCCTAATTCAAATAAAATAGCAATAAAAGTCCAAATAAAATACTTATTTGATTTTTAATATTTTTCCTCCAATATTTCTTTATTTGGAGAAGTCATTTTATCCCCTCTTTTTTTTCATGTTAGAAATATTTGAAGAGAAAAATAATTAAAACCAAATGATCCTATTTTCAAAATTTGTGAAAAACTCAAATATGAAAATAACGAAATTCACAACTCTCTCCGTGGGTCCTTGAGTTGCTTAGAATTTCTAGGATCAACCAAAATGCAATAAAATATGATATGCAATGATGACCTATGTATAACATTCCAAATTGAAAATTTTGGATGTTACACCTCGTTTTACTCCGAGCTCGGGAGGTTATACCCATAACCATGGAGGCCACACTCACAATGGAGGAAATTCGCACAACCATAGTGACCTCAAGAATGGAAATGGGAATGGAGGAAACAACGGACATAACCGTTCCAACCCAGCAACACCCGCCAGGAAGGATCTAAGTCACATTACTTGTTTCAAGTGCGGGAAGGCTGGACACTAAGCCACTGAATGTCCTGAAGCAAAGAAAAGAAATGGCAATGGAAGCTCGGGGAAGAAGCCAAACCCTTTCACCAGAGGTCAGGTGAACCACATTAATGTGGAGGAGGTTGAAGAATAGCCTGACGCAGTGATCAGTAAGTTTTTGATTAAGTCATTTACCGCTCTCGTTCTTTTTTATACTGGTGCATCGCATTCATACCTATCAAGGGGATTTGTGGATAAGTTTAAGTTGCCAAACCTATCCCTTAGGTCACCCATGTTAGTAAGCTCGCCAGGAGCAGAGTATATGGCCAGCCGATGGTGTGATCGGTTACCCCTAACCATTGGTAGCCACATTTTCCCCTCAGACCTCGTGATTTTAGAGTCACAAGGATTGGATATAATACTAGGCATGGATTGGCTATCTAAGTACAGAGGGAACATCGATTGTGCTAGTAAGTCAATTTTTCTCACCATCCCGGAGGGAAGGAGGATCAAGTATGTATCCAAGCATGCGCCAAGGAGGACCCAAGTGAATTCTCTCTCGGGAGTTGTTCAGGAAGAAGTGCATGTAGTGAAGGATTACCTGGATGTATTTCCAAAGGAACTACCAGGCATGCCGCCAGATCGAGACATAGAATTTTTGATAGACTTGTTGCCAGGCACTGGACCAATATCGAAGAGGCCATACCGGATGCCCGCAAATGATCTAGAGGAGATTAAGAAGTAAATCAAGGAGCTATTGGAGAAGGGTTACATTCGACCAAGTTCATCACCGTGGGGAGCCCCAGTGCTCTTAGTTGAGAAGAAGGATGGATCTTTGAGAATGGTTGTTGATTATCGGGCTTTGAATGAAGTGACGATCAAGAACAAATACCTACTAGTGATGATCAATGATTTGTTTGACCAGTTGCAAGGAGCTAAAGTATTCTCCAAGATCGATCTTCGATCAGGATACCACCAGTTGAAGATCCGAGAACAGGATATACCTAAGACAGCTTTCACCACAAGGTACGGGCTATATGAGTACACGGTTATGTCATTTGGATTGACTAATGCCCCTGCCTATTTCATGAGTATGATGAACAAGGTGTTCATGGAGTTCTTGGATAAGTTTGTTGTGGTGTTCATCGATGATATTTTTGTATACTCGAAGAATGAAGAGGAGCACAAGGAGCATTTGCGTTTAGTTCTCGAGAAGCTCAGGGAACACCAGGTGTATGCCAAGTTTAGCAAGTGTGAGTTTTGGTTGAAGGAAGTTGGATTCCTTGGACATGTTATATCAGGAGAAGGTATAGCAGTAGACCCTACCAAGGTTCAGTCCGTCACAGAGTGGTTGGCACCCACCTCAGTTGGAGAGATCCGCAGTTTTCTTGGACTCGCGGGATATTACCGAAGATTCATTGAGAATTTTTTCAAGATTGTGAAGCCCATGATGGAGTTGTTGAAGAAGGAGACTAAGTTTAAATCGATGGGTGAATGTGAGGCTAGTTTTCAGGAATTGAAGAAACGTTTGGTTACAGCTCGAGTGCTAATTCTTCCAGATATACGCAAGGATTTCCAAGTGTATTGCGATGCTTCTCGCCAAGGACTTGGAGGTGTACTTATGCAGGACGGAAGAGTCGTTTCATATGCCTCACGTCAACTTCGACCGCATGAGTTGAATTATGCCACGCATGATTTGGAGTTAGCAGCCGTAGTGCATGCGCTTAAGACCTGGAGATATTTTCTTCTAGGGAACCGTTGTGATGTGTACACGGATCACAAGAGTTTAAAGTACATTTTCACTCAGAAGGAGCTAAACCTCGAGCAAAGGATATGGTTGGAGCTTATAAAGGATTATGACATGAAGTTACACTATCATCCAGGAAAGGCCAATGTCATAGCAGACGCTTTGAGCCGGAAGAGTTATGTCAATACCCTCATAAGCGGGGATTACCGCAGGAATTAGTTGATGATCTCAAGGAACTTCATTTGGAGATAGTTCCAAGAGGTTTTGTTGCAGCAATGGAGGTTCAATCAACATTATTGGGAAAGATTCGAGAAGCTCAGAAGGATGACAAATAAATTGCTGAGATAAAGGAGAAGATGAGTAAAGGAAAGCCAAGGGTTTTCGTGAGGATGAGCATGAAACTTTATGGTTTGAGGATCGTGTATATGTACATAATAATGCAAAGATCAGGAAGTTAATACTTTAGGAGGCTCACGAGTCGGCATACTCAATACACCCCGGAAAAACCAAGATGTATTTGGATTTGAAGGAGCGTTTTTGGTGGACAGGTATGAAGAAGGATATTGCCGAGTATGTAGCCGTATGTGATGTATGTCAGAGAGTGAAGGTAGAACATCAGAAGCCAGAAGGATTACTGCAGCCTATACCGATACCTGAATGGAAGTGGGACAAGCTTGGCATGGATTTCATCACCGGATTACCCAGGACACGGTCGGGATATGATTCCATCTGGGTAGTAGTTGATCGCTTGACCAAAGGCTCACTTTATCCCAGTGAAAACCACTTACACGAGTGTGAAGTTGGCCAAGATATATATGACCAGGATCATATGTCTGCACAAAGTTCCGAGGACCATCGTATCAAATAGAGGAACACAATTTACTTCGAAGTTTTGGAATCAGTTGCACCAGACTTTGGGTACCAGGCTAGAGTTCAGTACAGCCTTTCATCCGCAGACAGATGGACAGACGAGAGAGTCAATCAGATTCTGGAGGACATGTTGAGAGCTTGTGCGCTAGATTACGTATCTAGTTGGGATGATAATTTACCTTACGCAGAGTTCTCAAACAACAACAGTTACCAGGCTAGTTTGGAGATGGCACCTTTCAAAGCTTTGTATGGGAGAAGGTGCAGGACACCGTTAATGTGGGATGAAGTTGGAGACTGTCAGTTGTTTGGACCAGATTTAATAAAGGAGTCCGAAGAGAAGGTCAAGTTGATTCGAGATAGACTGAAGGTAGCTCAATCCGGGAAGAAGAGTTATGCAGACACTAAACACAAGGAGGTAGTTTATGAGATTGGGGACTGAGCATATCTTTGTGTGTCACCACTCCGATGAGTTAAATGATTTTGAGTTAAGGGAAAGTTAGCCCCGAGATTTGTAGGACCATATCGAGTTTTGGAACGTATGAGAGATGTTGCCTACAAGTTGGAGTTGCCCGAAGGATTGTTAGGAGTTCATGATGTATGTCATGTTTCCCAGTTGAAGAAGTGCCATGCTGAGATGGCCGATATTCCTCTAAGAGATACAGTGCCCCTGGATGCAATTCAGTTGGAGAGTGATCTAACCTACGAGGAGAAACCCATCAAGATTCTCGAGATTACTAGCCGAGTTACCCACATCAAGGTTATCAAGTTTTGCAAAGTTCAATGGAGCCACTATACTGAGGAAGAAGCCACCTGGGAGCGAGAAGAAGACCTACGAAAAGACCACCCACACCTATTTTCTAGCCAATCCGAATCTCGAGGGCGAAATTCATCTTAAGAGGCGTAGGTTTGTAACATCCCAATTTTCCATTTGGATGTTATACATAGGTCATCATATGCATACCATATTTTATTTGCATTTTTGTTGTGATCCTAGAAATCCTAAGCAACTCAAGGACCCAAGGAGAGGGTTCGGGATTTCATTCATTTTCATATTTGAATTTTTCTCAAATTTGAAAAGGGGATCAATTTGGTTTTAACATTTTTCTCTCCAAATATTTCTAATATTAAAAAAATAAAAGAGAGAAGATAACATGACTTCTTGAAAAATAGAGGAAAATTGGAGGAGAATTTTTTTAATCAAATATACATTTTATTTGGATTTTATTTGAGATTTTACTTGAATTAGAAAAATATGCATTTTTGAAAATTGCATTTTTAGGCCAGAAAAATGTTCACTTTATTCTAAATATTTTATTTAGACGGCGAAAATTGTTTTTGGCATTTTTAGAATTTTTTATTTTATTAGGATTTTTATTCAGGCGAGAATTTTATTTTATTTAGAAAAAGGTTTCCCGGACCAACTGGGCCGACACCTAGCCGGCCCATCCGAGTCATCGCCTTCCTCTGCTGTGAGGCACGGACACCGAGGAGGAGTCCTAGCCTGACTCCGCCCCGCGCCGGCCCCTCCTCCAGCTGCCCCCAGGCCTTTATATATGTCGTCCCGCCGCCACCTCCACCCCGTCCCGAAGCCGCCGCCCACCGCCGCAGCCCGCGCCGCTGCCCGCTGCCGCGCCTCGCCCCTCACCGCGCCACCCCGTCTCGCGTCGCCGCCTTGCCTCACCGCTGGATACCGCCGTCGTCGTGAACCGGTAGAAAACCGCCCCGGTTCGCCGGTTCGTTTACAGTTTTTTTATTTTTCTGTTTAGATCAGTTTTTTAGGGTTTCTATTTAGCAAAAGTTCGCTCGAACGTCTCTGTTCACAAATGTATTCGTTCGTTTTTCTCTGTTAGCGAACGTCCGTTAGTTAGCGTTTTTTTATTTTCGGCCAGGGACCTATTCGTGATTATTTTTATCGCAGATTAGCCCCTGATCTTCCAACCCTCGCAACTTTTTGCTTGTTTGTCCAAATCCAGTGTAACCAACGCCAAAATCTTTGCCTCGAACCCCTCTTTCCTGTTAACCAACGTGAACACGATTTTGACAATTTAAAATTTGGTTTCAAGTATATTTGATTTCGAACTTCTTTTGATCGTAGTTTGAGTTTTGTAGCTCCGATTTGATTGATTCTTTTTGCAAATCGAAGCTCTTCAGTTGAACTTTCAGTTTGGACTTTTTCATCTGAGTTTTAACTTTGCATATTATGCTTGAGTGCTTATGTATGCTATTGTTTGTTTGCGATAGAGTTTCCTGAGTGCGAAGCGTGCTACTACGAGTCACTAGGGTTTTCAGATCGTCAGCAAGGCAAGTAACACTTTGATCATACCCCTTATTACCCAGTTCTTATGCATTAGTTCAATCCTCAAACACCGCATGGTTAGGAATTGAATATTTGTGGGTACTGGGAAATAGTGATGAGGTAGTACCTATTGTCTTTATTTCAAACCTTGGGAGTTACTTCTACGTTGTGCTTATACTGCTATGCTCGTAGACGTGGTTTGGTTTGAGTGATCCATGATAGATGTGAGAGTTTTAATTAATGGTTAACTTAAGGTGGCTACTTTAATACACATCTGGGTGGATTGGTTGAGGCACCCTGGAGCACCCAGTGGTTGTCTGGGCACCTGGAGCAATCCAGTGTTATCCTGGGATATCCCGGAGTACCCGTGTGATCATCATACGGTTTGCCACTCAGGATCAAAGGAGTCATAAGATTATTCATGCTGGAAACTTCCGTGTGTAGCCACAAGCCATTATGGGCTCTGGCATAGTTGAGTATGTTGTGTGACCTCTTTCAGTGGTAGGCTAGCAGATGTAGGGGATGTAGGTGGTACTGTCTACCCAGAGTAAAGAGTTAATGCTTCTGAAAGACTGTGTCTCAGTCATCCGTTTCTCAAACATCATGTAGTGCGAGAAATTAAATGGAGGAGATCGAGTCTTGTGGGGAAAAGTGCGCAAACCTCTGCAGAGTGTACAAACTAATCATGGTTAGCCGTGTCCTCGGTTATGGACATCTTGAGTATCTGGTTCTTGAATTATTGATTTGATCTCATGACTCTTAATTTAATTTTCTTGGGTTATTAATATTGTTTAATTGGGATTGAGTTGGAGGAACCTTCTCAATATTCTATCAACCAACTTTGTAGTTAAATAAAATGCATTCCTTTGCAGTAGGGAAAAATTGGCTTTACACAAAAAAATAACCATAGAGCCTCCACCAGCCATATATGCATGTAGTAATAGTTGTTATCATGTTCTTTTGCTCTATAGTGTTATTTTGCCAGCATATTCCATGTGCTGACCCGTTTTGGGCTGCAACGCATTATGTTGCAAACTTTTCAGACGAAGAGTAAGGTGTGCTAGGTCATTGTCGTGCACTCAGCTATGCCGTTGGAGTTGATGGACTCGTTTATCTTTGAAGCTTCCACTATTATCTTATTTAGATGGCCTTAAGCCATATTATTGTATTAAGTTCTCTTTTGAGACATTCGATGTAATAAGTGTGTGATTGCACTCTACTATAAATCCTTTTGAGTACTGTGTGTGTCAGCATTACCGATCCAGGGATGACACTTATGCACAGAGATTTGACCATTTGTGGTCGGATCGCTACATATGCACGCTCGTATGAGCTCGTGACTGCAAGCAATAGGAGGAACAGAGCAAAAGATGGCCTACCATATGAGCGCTCGTGCTCGTATGCGCGGCCGTATCACCTAGAAGCCACAAAGGAGCGTCTCCACAGAGCAAAAGATGGTGTACCGTACGACCGCACTCGGTCATATGCGTGCTCATATGAGGTAGGGGAACCCTCAAATTTGATTCATTTTTTACGTCTGAGGTTGATGAGGTGTTTTGTAACTGATTTTTGCTTTGTAATTAGTGTAAATTACCTCTGAAATTCTATAGCCAATAAATCTTTGTAGCAACTATCTTTTCCTTCCTTTCTTTTTGCTGGTTGGGTATATGAACTCGAACTCCGTTCGTATACCAAATCGATGTTTTTATTAGTGTGTTATTTTCACAGGGGCTCGGGCCTTATGTGGAGAAGTGTACGGTCTGGTGCCAACCGTATAAAGGACCGAGACAAGCCACTTGGTCGCCTCATCATGATGAACTTCAGCCACATGTGTCTGGTAATGTTTTTCAATATGAATCTTGCTCAAATAAAAATTGCTTAGTGATGATTTTCTCACCTAATGTGAGGATCTCCTTTTTAATTAGGCACCTAGGAGCTTCCCACTTGTGTTTCTATCTTGTCTCACTTGCACTTCATCCATACCTAGGAGCTATCGATACTTCTAGACATAGTTTGTTTACTTAAGCGAGGTGCCTAGGTAGATGAACCGATCATTGTGAGGCTTATTTTTATCACTTGTCTTGCTAATCCTTTGTGCTACAAAAAAATTAAAAACAACAAAAGCACAAAAATACTTTGTTTTCTTTTTAGCCCGTTCTCTTTTTAGTTTGTTTTTAGCAGGTTCTATCCGAGGGCAGCCGCTGGACCACGACCAGAAGATCAATTGAAGCAAGGTCTATGCCTATTAAATATAGGTCTTATGTGCCTCAACGGTAAAAGTTTCTAACCCTTGCTTAGACATAAGCTTGGGGAGGTAACCACTTCTCATGCTCTCTTTTAATAACGACACTTTTTCTTTACTTCTGTAATTTCCCTAGATTAGTTCTAAGCATGGGGAGGTTACTTCTGCATGTGTAGTGTCTTGTGCAATGCTCTTCATCATATGGTGTTTCGTGCATTAGTGTGTCCCGCTATTTTGACATGCTTGCTTTCTATTTGTTTTACTGAGCATGCGAGAATCTTGTTATCTTATGAAAAAATTGCCATGTTCTTTTATCAAAAACCCCATAAAGGAGTCATTTGAACTGTTGCCTTTCTTTCACCTAATAACTTAAGTTGGGGACTCTAGTGGTGGCTTGATTGGTGAATGAATGATTGTAGAGGCTTTTTGCTGATGAATCCAACATCTTCGGTTGATCCGGGACCCGCAACAGGGTTTATCTCTGCCAAACTATCTCCTCAGGGTACTTACCTTCTGAGTCTTATGCAACCCGCAATACTCTTCTGTAGTATTTGAGTTCTTATTGACTAAAGCAAGTTCGAAGCCTTTGCACTTCTGTTCATCTTTTATTTCCTAGCCTCTACGGTATAGTGCATTGCCCACTCTCACACTAAGACTTGGCGCACACTTCGCAGGTACATCCAAAACCCATGGGAGGACTTTCTCTCATTATCCTACACATAAAAACACACCGTCTGAACAAAATAGCCACCATACCTACCTACATGGCATTTTCATAGCCATTCCGAGCATATCACCATGCCATATTACATTACATGATTAGAGCCATGTTTTCATTTGCCTTGCATGACTATAGTATGGCTAGCTTGATATTTTCATGTCTTGTCCGTTTTTTGATATCTATGATATGCAGGATCATTGCACATGCTAGTACACCGCCGAAGGCATTCATCATAGAGTTCCTCTCATGTTTCAGTTTTGACTTATGATTACATTCAGTTGAAGTGAGTCATTGTAAGGTGTTGCTCCTACCAAAAAAAGAGAGACAAAAGATGCACCATGGAGGTGCCACAGAAAAGAGAAAAAAAGAAAAAAAAAGAAAAAGGAAAAAAGGAAGAGAGAAGGATCAACACCATTATTCTTTTAGTATACACTTATGCTTCAAAGTAGCATCACTTCATGTGTTGTCAAGTAGAAGTTTCATGAGCTTCATGTTTCATACTAGTGGGGAACCTACAATATAGAACTTTGCTTGTAAATTTCAATGACGAGCATCCTCAAAAGCTCAAGATCTTTATAAGAAAACAAGTTGGATGCACACCCACTTAGTCCTTTGGAGAGCTTTCACATATTCATAGCTCTATGTGCATCCTAGTTGCATGGCGATCCCTACTCCTTGCTTGACATCAATCATAAGGCCTTCTCCATAGCCTATTGGGTAGCTACATTGATGCAAAACTTTCTTTGTTTTTGACTTCTCAAAACCCCAACCATTTTCTGTTTTCCCTTAGGTGCGAGGAATAGGCTTGCGCTCAGTGTTGCATAGGTAGCTGAGTGGTTGAATAAAGCACACAGTCGATCTTGCTATTGTACCTGGTAAGCCTCGGGTTGGTGTTTTTGAAGCGATCGCTAATGCTTGATTTCTTTTGTCTATGGTAGTTATTGTTGTGTTCCTAAGATAATATTGACCATCTCTCTAAACCTTTGGTAATGGGAATTTGGGCTCCACAAAAATATTTTCCTCTATCTTGACCTCCATGGCGATGGAACTAAGAGGATAACTTGTATTACTCCCTTGTTGCTTAACTTTTGCATGCTTGCACGATGAACATGGATATCACTTTTGGGGTTTGGTTCAATGTATGCTAGAGTTGGTAGGATGAGCTTTTGGTAGTCAACCTTCTTACTCGAGAACAATCAAGGTTAAAGTGTGGGGAGGTGATGGCTCTATATTTTACGCATTTTCAGAGCTCATTTGTTGCATGTTCTCTTCATGTATTATGTCCCATTAAACCAAATAGTTGTCCATTATGCATGATTACCGGTATTTACACTTTTCCTTGTGAGCATTGCACATATAGTATTTTATTTTGTTTTTATTAGTTTTCTTTCTTTTCTTGCGTCCAGAGGTATTTTGGAGCAACCTAGGACCAATCACGATGAAAGGACCAAGGATGGGTTCAATACAGAGTCACCCATGGGCCAGACTTAGCCATTCCAGAGGTCAGAAAAAAGTGATTGTTTCCCAAAGTGCTCCAAATCAATATCTAAGACCAGGAATGGATCGACGTCATGCATACGAATCCAACGAGCCCAAGAACGTCAAATTTCGAGTTCATACAAAGAAATGGCAGGCGTTTTACCAGATAAGGTCAGAATAAAAGACGGTGTTTCATGCCACCGTGGACGCTCGTTTTGCTGGTCGTATGATGTGCACACATCTCCAAAAGTTGCCTCTCCAGATGGGATTCTTAACCGATTTCGTCCCCATTCGATCCCACGAGATCCTTGGCTCGTAAGAAATTGGAAGAGGATAAGGCTCATCTAGAGCCCTTGGATGCAGCCCATCAAAGGAAGAGGCTAGGGAGGCACCTTATATATCATCTACAACCCTAGCCGTCGTCTACACCACGCCATTCACCAAGAACACATCCATCTCCATCTCCATTGCTGCTCCATCACCACCATAGAGGAAGGGACAAGATCAAGGGAAGAAGAGAGGGCTCCACCATCGCGAGCACCGGCCTTCGGGCCGGTGCCATCTTCACCGCGTCGGCACCTCCATCGGCACCGCCCCCGTCATCACCACCGGCACCGCCATGCCTTCTTCCTTCACCGACTCTAGGCCAACTTGTAACTTAACTCTCTCCTTAATGTTTGAGTATATGTATTTCTTCTGAAGGATACAGATGAACTACTTTATGATTAGAATCATTATCATTCCTAAGTGATCCAATATGCTCTTGTTCATGTTCAAGTTAGTATTCTCGCGGGTGTTGAGAGGAGGTCTCACTTGCACTTTTGCCGTGATTGGCCGTGGAGGAACTACTGTCGTTGTATGGGTTAGAGCATCTCTAGCAGTTGGCCCCCCAGGGGGCGCCTAAAATCGCCGCCTGGGGGTGAGCCGGCGCAAAAAATGGGCATGGGGGCGAGTTGGTCCCCAGCCGCCGGCCCAGGGCCGCCCCCAGGCGCGTCTAAAAAATAAAAAGTATAGCAAATTTCGGCACAGTTCGGCTAAACACGACAAATTTCGGCCAACTTGAGCATATATTTGGACAAAGTTCGCCGATTTTCATTACATAGCAAATATATAATAAACTAATCTAAAACAAACTGGCTGGACACCGAGTAGTCGCCGTCGTCACCGCCATCCTCGTCGTCGGCCTTCTCCTCCTTGACGCGGGCGCCCCTGCTGGACCCGGCGTCGCCATGGCGGACTGGTGGCGGTGGCGGCGCGTCATTGTCGTCGCTGTCGTCGATGACGACGACTCCTCCTTTGCCGCGGCCTTGGCGGCGTTCCGCGAAGCGCTGCAGGGCGGCGCACTAGCGCTCCATCGCCATCTTGAGGGAGTCCTGGCATGCCCATTCAAGGGCCGCATCGTCATCGCGCTCGACCTCGCCGTGCTCCGTCTTCACGGCAGCGAGCCCCGGCCCCGTCTTTGGCTTGACGAAGCGCGGAGGAGGAGCCGACGAGGAGGCGCGCCGGCCGCCCTAGTTGATGACGATGCCGGCGCTGCAAGTGCGCCGGGCGAGCGGCGTCTCCGCCGCGGGCTCGGCCTTGACGCCGAGCAGCACTAGAGTGCCGGAGGAGTGCGAGGAAGAGCGCGAGGAGGAGGAATAAGAGGAGGAGCCAAACCTCCTTGGCGCCCATGGCCCGTCACGTCGGTGGTGCGCCTGGGCGGCCGCCCTCGCCGGGGGGTACGCCAATGGCGGGTCGTTGTCGCCCTCGAGGTGCGTCAGCACGCCCTTGAGTGTGCGGCCGGGGACGCCCCACCACAGGTGGCGCCCCTCGCTATTCTTCAGGCCGCCGACCACCGCCGCGCCATTGGTGGACGCCATCCGCTGCTGCTAACGGCGCTCGAAGTACGCCGCCCAAGCCGCATGGTTGTCGGCGGCGTACTAGGGGATGGAGAGTTGGGCGGCGGTGAGGGAGGCACGCACGACGTCGACCTCCTCGACGAAGTAGGCGGGTTTGGCCACGGCGTCGAGAAACAGAGGAATGGGCACTCCCCCGTTGCTGAGCCTCCAGCCCGTCAGCCCAGCGCGCATGTCCGGCGGCGCCGGGATGTTCGCCTGGAATAGGAGCCATGACTCCTGTTCGCTGAGCGTGCGGCGGCCGAAGCCGTTGGCCGCCGCCTCGTCTCCGGGGAAACGCTCGGCCATCGGGGAGGGGAGGGAGAGGGGAGGAGCTGGGCAGCGGCGCTCGGGAGAGGGGAAGGCTCGATGGCGGCACTCGGGAGAGGTATAGCTCGGCGGCGACGACTGAGCTGGTGTGGCCACAGGCGAGCGAGGCCACCGACTTATATAGCCGCGCCGCGCCCGTGTGTACGCGTGCGAGGGAGGGGAGGCGTCGGCGCATCGTCCCGTGACGCGCCGCCCGTGAGGAATCAATGGAAAGGCTGACAGCCTTGCCATTGATTCCCCGCCGGAACCGAGGCGTTGGGGGAAGACGAGGCGCGGTGTCGCTGACGCGGCTGGCCCGCAGCTTTTTCGCGCCAAAACCACTCGCCCCGGCACCCCCGGGCGCCCCCTAGTGCGCCGGGTTTGGTCTGGGTCCGCCGGCGCTGATTTCGGCCCAGACCGGCGAAAATCGGGCTTCTGGGGGCGTGACTGGGCCGTTTTTTCAGCGCCGGCGTGAAAAAATCGCCTAGGGAGGCCTTCCTGGAGGCGCGGCTGGAGATGCTCTTAGGATGATGAGGGAATTTGAGGTGATACTAAAACCCCACTTCCTTAATTGACTCCTTTGTGATAACCGGCATGGGGAAGCAACAGTTGGTGAAGTATGTAGCATGAAGTCTACTTTAGAGTAGAACATGTTCTGTACTGAGGAGCGGCCACTTATGCATATGAAGGGTGGATAGAGGATACGAAAGAGAGCGTTTACTCTGCACTACTTGCACGGGTCATATTTGTGGTGATGACTCCGCAGTCCTAGAAAACACTTTCCTACTCAAGCACCTTCAGCACTGACGTAGTATATTTTTATTACTGTTTACGTTCTTATTCGTAATTTAGTTAAACACCATTTTTATCTAGTTTCCCTAGCAAATTATAGAGTATACTATTTTCAAACTCTGGTTTGAGTGTGTACGTAGCCACGTGAAGTGACAACGTAGTTGTGAGGTCTGTGATGCCTTCCAACCAGCTCCTTGGGGGTTCAACACTTATCATGAAAGTGCTACAAGAGCCCTGTGCACTTGCAAGTCATCAGATGTTTACTTTTTCATATATGCTCTACAATTTTGTATACAACTAAAAGAATATTTTTACATTTTTTAAATACATATATAACATTTTTTTACAAAACACATTTGTTTAAAATACACATTGGAAATTTTTCTAAATAACAAAACATTTTTTCTGAACTATGCACTTTCTACATTGTACAAACATTTTTCTAAAAATGTCACGAACACATTTTTACATTTTTGAAACAAGTTAACATTTTTCTTAATGTAACAAAAAAAATCAATTTATGAATCATTTTTTAGTTACACGTACATTCTTTTACAATGTATAACATTTTTTTAAATGTCACGTGCATTATTCTAAAACATTTTTCGTGCACATGATTAAGATTTTTCATACACAAGAATAAAGTTTCATGTAAAGTATGTAATTTCATGTAAAATTACATACATATATAAATAAAAAAATAAAGAAAAAAAGGAAAAACTAATATGTGAATAAAAAAGGAAGAAAAAAATTACATGACGTAAACATGATGATAAGCCATGGTAGGACTCGCTAATCCCTATTCGGCGCTGCAAGCGCCGGTTCAGGCCATTTTCGTAGTGAGTGGCTGGCCCATATACGTTCTGTCTTTTTTCTTTGTTTTTTCATCTTTTTCGTTTCTCTTTCTTTTCCGGTTTCCATTTTTGTTTTGTTTCTTTTATTTTTTCTGAACAATTTTCAAATTTGTGGATTTTCCCCCAAATTCATGAACTTCTTAAAATCCGTGAATGTTTTAGTGCATGAACTTTTAAAATAAATAGTGAAACATGAACTTTTAGGTCAGTATTTTCTTTTCAAATTCACGTCTTTTTCAATTTCCATAATATATTTTTAAAAATTATGACCTTTTCAAATTCCACGAGCTTTTTAATTCATGAACTTTTTCCAAATATGTGAAGTTTGTCATCATGAACTTTTCTAAAAAGTAATGAAAATTTTCCATTTCCACGAACTTTCTATAGTTGTATAAACCTATTCAAATTCATCAACTTTTTTCAAGTTCATGAGTTTTTTTACAATTTTTTGTGAATCCCTTTTTTAAAACTTCTTTTTAATTTTTGTATGATTCATTAGTGAACTAATAATAACAATAAAAAGAACTAAAAACAAAATTCTTAGTAAATCCGCATGTCCTACATTCAGTGACCACCACAAACCCAGTTGTGCGTCAACCCTGTGCGTCGAGCTGCTGTATGACGCAAAATGCGTCACATAGAAGGTCCCGTAAGACACTGTAGGACCGGTTCGGAAGTCAGTCATGAAATGGGCCGTGAACGGAGAGATTTTGGACTACAACACTGCCAACCCATTTATTTATTGTCATATTCCTCAAAAGAAATTGTCATACCACTCAATTTTATTTATTTATTGTCACCGTTGCAGTTACTAATCTTCTAGTGCACGTCTAGCCTCCTTTCTCACCGGCTAAATCCAACTCCGGCCAGATCGGCCACTCATCTGCAGTCCATTAAGAGAAACCAGATCGACGGTGCTCTTCCACTACCCGATGTCTACCTCTTCCTCATCTGCCGTTGCCAGTGATTCCCTGCCAGGATTGCGGCGAGCAGATCAAAGCTTGTACCCAATTTTGAAACAATCAAATTGTCTTCAGGATTTTCGGCAAAACCGCAAATCGCCTTCTCGAGTGCATTAGCTCGATTAGGACACAACATCCTGCCTGATGCGGCAGCACCAATCCTCACTCTGCAAAATAATCCATGTAAACAACGAGTGTCAGGTATAGTATATATCACATAAACACCACAAGTCATTCTACAACCAAAAAATTGAATACTCTGTTGCGACGCATAACAGTTTACTCAGGATGCATTGCTACAGCCATGCAGTTCAGATCACGCAACAGATTTTAACAAATGTACGGGCTAATTTATTAATTTGTCCATTCTTTTCATACTTAAGGCTTAGAATCAGACACCAGACAACAATCAGGATCAACAAGAGCACAAACTTCTATACTAAATCTGACACTTTCTTTACTCAGGGGTAGACTATGTCCATAGTTCACAGCAAACAAGACTGATTCCTACAATTTTGGTGGGTCGAACACAGCACGTTCCTGGTTGCTACAATTTTCCACTTACATATGAAATCATTCAAAAAATCACCACTCATATACTGTCTCGCTTTTACATATGAATAGCCCAATGTGTCCCTACAAATTGCACATCTGCATAATGCCATACCTTCACGTCCACCCCAGGAGCTTTCGGGTCGTCCTGCTTAATCGGCTGCTCAGATCCTTGCAGCGAATGCATTCGTCGCCGCCTCCGCC
Source organism: Triticum dicoccoides (assembly GCF_002162155.2). Lineage (NCBI taxonomy): Eukaryota > Viridiplantae > Streptophyta > Magnoliopsida > Poales > Poaceae > Triticum > Triticum dicoccoides. Next base: position 657,012,933 of record NC_041384.1, read on the forward strand.
GGACAGATCTCCCCGTCGGCACTCACTTTCCTCATGGGCGCCAGCTGTTCCATAACCAGTGCGACGACTGGGTAGTGCAGAGGCTCCATCGGAGCTCTCAGTCACCTCTTTCAGCATGGTTGTACTGCATAACAAAATTGGCAAAACGTAAGATCCATATCAGGGTACACTATCAAAATCACTCGGAACACATAAAAATTGGTCATATTCGAGCACTCTAATTGGCTGCATCAAAAACTCCATCTTCAGTGCCTACCTTCTTGTTTCCTACAAAAGTTTGTCCGCCGAGGCCACCGCTCTCCCTGGAAGGATCCACGCGCCTGAGGTAGGAGATAATTGTATCCTGCACCCCATCCGTGCATTAACTCGGTTGCTGTCGCAATTCACGGAAAGCAAGTTTCCGGATCCACGGACCGGCATGGACGTTGATGCCCCGAGCCACGGCTCTGCTTCACTGGTTTCAGCCTTCGAGCCATATTAGAGTACCCTTGGTTCGTTTGGGCTTTCAGGTCATTAATCTCTTTAAACTTGCATTCTTTCACAGAAATGGCCTGATGTTCCATTGTCTTCTCTTTCCTTGCAAACTAAAATATCAGTTTTTTTTAAGATAAGATGTAACATAAAAAAACACAATACCGTAACACGAGAAGGGGAATACAGTCAATACACAATCACATAATTCTCACATAACACCATCACATAATTTCTCTAGATACTATTAAAAAATAACCTACAATATATTAATCCAAAAGGCAAAAACATGCTAAGGGAGGAAAGAGAGTCTTGATACATTTGGAGGTGTGGTACCTTTTCTTTTTCTTGCAAACATTAATTGCCTCTCTTGATTTGGGTGATACAGATGAACTTGCAACCTGTTTCCTTTCCAAGAAGTCTGCAAGTTTTTGAACATATACTATGAAGTACTTCGGAGGAGTATTGATCTGTATATTTACTATGAAGGACACCATTAGAGTAGCAGAGATGTAATTACCAGGTAATGCCCTGTTTTAAAAAGACGAAAATTATATGTTGAAAAAAAAAGTCAAAACATTGCTAGAGCAGGAAGTAGTTTCTGTTACGTGGGGAAATCATAATGGAAGGCGCAAGGCAGCAGGGGCAGGTTATGCTGTGGCTAGACAAGGGCAGTTCGATGTCGTAGAAGGATGCATCTGTTTTGGTAGACTCCTGATTCTATTAAGGTAGTATTTGAGTCAGATTCCTATTAGAGTCCGAAGTATGTCAAAGTGGTACTAGTCCATGTTCTATATAAAGGACCTACCCGTGTAATCTTAGAGCATCTCCAATAAAAGATGCAAATTTGGAGATGTAAAAATGTACATCTCCAAAAAGTGCTTTTTGCCTCTCCAGAAAGGCCCACTCCAACAGATGATGCAAAACGGAGATGTAAAAGAGCAACACCAATAGAAGATGCAAATGAAGATGTAAAATTGTACTTCAACTAGTACTCAGACGGCGACGGTGGGCGAGGAGGCGGGGCGGGGCGGCGGTGCGGGGCGGCGGTGCGGGGCTGCGGGCGGATTGAGTGGCGGCGGTGCGGGGATGCGGCCGGTAATGTGGGCGGGGCGGCAGTGCGGGGATGCGGCCGGTCATGCGGGCGGGGCAGCAGCGGTGCGGGAATGCGGGCAGGGCGGCGGGGGTGTAGGGATGCGCCCGGTGATACGGGTGGGTGGCGGCGGTGCGGTGATGCGGGCGGGACGGTGGCGACGATGGAATCGAGATGTGGCGAAAAAACACCCGATTCGCGGAGTGCGGCGGCGGCTGACGGTCGAAACCGGCGGCGGGGTGCCGGAGGGGTCGGGTGGGCGGCGGCGAATTTGGGCGAATTCGGCCAGCGACTGGTCGCGTGGAAGTGAAATGAACGACAATTGGGTAGTTGGCGGACGGTTGCGTTTTTACATCCCCATATGCTGGAGATGCAAATTTGCACTGCGAGGCGTTGTAGTTTACATCTCCGGGAGGCGGAGATGTATTTTTTTTTGCATCTACATCATCTGTTGGTGAAGGGTTTTGGGCCTTGGAGATGCAAAAGTTAGTTATTTTTGGATCTACATCTTCTATTGGAGATGCTCTTAGAGGCAAGCAATAATCAACAAAGTCTAGTTTCCCTGATCTCTGTTCTCTATCACTAATCCCTGCTACCTTCTACTACTGCGGCGGCGACGGCGCCGCACCGTCGGCCCTCAAGCACCTGCAGGCTGTTCCAGTTTCACTTGTACCAATCCTAAATAAGCCTCTTGTGGTTTTGCCTGCTGACAAAACCTACAACTTCGACTTACAATTATTTACAGTCCACCTACTACCTAGGGCTAGTTACACTTCATGATCTTGTTTTCCATCCCGACCTGCATCACTGGATTTTTAGATTGGATTTTCTGGTGGTAGCTCTTAATCCTCACATAAGGCAAATGACTTAATCCTCACTCTGTATCAGTTAAGTAACTATGCTGTAGCATTCTTCAAGGTAAAAACAAGCATTCAAATTCGCACTCTGATTGTATTTTCTTAACTATGTTGTAGCATTTGTTTCCAAGGTAACACAAGCATTCAAATTTGCACTCTGATTATATTTTCTTACCTATGCAGTAAGACTTGTTTTCAAGGTAACACAAGCATTGAAATTCGCACATGTTTATTCAGTACTGTCACGAAGTGGCTGCAGTGTTCATGCTTAGAAAATGCTATCACAACCAAATTGCTTAACCCTTTCAGTATCTAAATTCCTGATATAATCATATATTCTTGTAGCAGACCTAATTCTTACTAAGAAGTCATGCTACCTCCATGTACAGCTTGTGTGGTAGGTATCACAGATCCTTCAGACTACCATGATTAAAATTCAAGAATTGTACAACTACATACTGCCATACCTTTGGGTCCAGCCAGGGGGTTCAGGATTCATCTTGCCAATCGACTACTTGGATGCCCATGGTGAACCTCCTCCCTCCGCAGCCGCTGCCCCCTGCGCCTCACAGATCTGCCCTTCGGCGTTCAGCTCCTGCATCGGCGACAACGTTTGCTCGGCAACTGGTTTGGTCATCGGACAATCTAACGACTCCATCAGGACGTCGCTGTGATTAACAGCCTCCAACACGGTCAATCTTCTAGTGCAGAAGAAAGAAATGGGAAATCGATAATGGCTCAGAAGCAAAACTAAAGCGACCAGAGACAACTGCCCCACGCGCTGCTCTGGAGCGCCTCGACGTACATGCGCGCCCTGTCCCTGACGGGGTCTAGCTCGGCCACCGTCATCAGCGCCTGTTGGCAGCTGAGTACCGCCCACTCCTGCAGCTACCATAATATTGCCTAAAAAATACATGTATATTTATACCATAATATTGCCTAAAGAAAAACAAAACTGAGACGAGGGGAAATAATTTCAAAGCACATTACTAACATGACCCAACATGCAAACACAGCTGGATATCATAATGCATCTTTAGACAAATTCACAGGCAATGTATTTTTTTTTCAGCCACACAGATCATCAATACCGGATCAGGCACGAGACACATCAAGCAGAAGCAAAATATACATATATGTAAGCATCAGCAGTACAGAAATTCAGTGAATGAAATAGGAGAGATGATTCTTGTGATGGATTACAATGTGACATAATGATTAATGGAGTTACTCCTGTTTCAGCTTGCTCAACAAGAAGGTTGCAAATGGCATCACACATTGCCTGAAAGACATTAATCAAGCACATCTCAGATGATACACCAAATATCGTTCTTTGTTAAAGAAGATGCATAAACAATGGGATTGCCCTTACCAAAATTCAACATGGTAAGCTTGATGCAAATTTCTGTATCATGAATAGGATATTTAAGACCAGAACAAAAAAGAGTTGCTGTTACATGCATATGCAAAAAACTAAGCTCTAAAATTTATAGAGATGCTATTCTCTTGCTAAGCTCTTAAATTTTTCTCCCGGAACAGAGATACTATTCTCTTTCTAAGCTCTTAAATTTATACACAGTTTTGATAGAAACATGTGATACGTCCCTTGCTTATTGCTGATACTGCAACTGCAGTTTATATGAGTCTACTTTTGTGCCTCCATACACCTGTTATGAAGCATTCATCTTGACAAAAAATACAAAGGATGACATATGACTTCTACCAATTCTAGAACTTGTTCCTTTCTAAACCAAGCATCAATCAGAAAGCCATGTCAAATTTGAACCAAAACACAAATCAAACATCATACAGAGAGGGAGAGAGGTCAGAGGGCAGGGAAGGACTGGGAGCAGGTCACCTAAGGTAGATCACGAGCGCCAAAATCCTACATGAGGCAGCATGGTGCAGAACAAACTATCGGGAAATTCGTGGATGCCATAATACTTAGAAATGATGCCTGAAATGGAAAGGTTGCCTAATTTTTTTCATCTAAAGCACTTTTAAATCTAAAACAATGGAATATAGATAGCAGGGAGATGAGAATGTATTCTTAAATTCATAAACCAGGAGCACTAACTGGGCTTACACACGATGCATACACTTGAAAACCCGATGATTATTTCCTGCAGAAAAATCACACAATGAAATGGTATCAATGCATCATATGGGGAAATTGCAAATCATAGGGTGGAAGTGGAGAAACCAATCACATACCTTGGCTATCCCAAAAGTTGGTAAGCATAGAGCTCTTCTATCTGAACCAAAACCGAATCAACAACACAAGAGTCTAGAGTCCGCAATGTGTGCACCGCCTAGAACTCAGGCCTCACTGCTTCATCCCTCCGCCACTAGCCTAATGACCGTCCCTACTCCACCCCCACCGTGAAGACCCTGTCGCCCTGGTCTCCCATGGCGGCGACATGCGTCTAATCCGCGCAAGGGGGCGAGCAATGGGGAGGCGAGGAGGAAAACAAGAGGCACAAGAGGAGCCGGGATAGGAGGTGGAGACGGACGATGGCGGACGAGGGGTGGAGGGGGAGGAACAGATGTGGTGGTTGTGATGGGAGGCCAGGGTTCAAATGGGGTTTGCATGCATCAGCGGAGATGTCCACGACGAGCCGCACGACGCGTGGCGTGCGAGGACAGGGTTGCTCGCACCCACGAAGGGCTCACCCAGCCAATAGGGAGAAAGAACGAGCCCACCGGTCATAATACTGAAAACTAACCGTGCGGTGAAAACTGGCAGAACAATCTGATGGCCGTGACGAACCAGTTGACCAAAAGTAGCTCTATCGAATGGCTAACAAAGCTTCAATCTGGGGGAGCACCGGGAGGCCGAGTTGGGGAGCCTCATTATATGTTAGAATGTTGATGACATGGTTTGTCATCTTCATCACTCTCTATATGGCTCTAAGCAAACCCCTTGTGCCTAGTTTGAGCGCTTCGCCTCAGTGGTGATTGCGGCTGGTTTTTGGCATGTGCTCATGATCCAGCACTTTTAGTCAACCATTCAACTTGTGGTCGAAAACTTCTACATATCGATCATCACTGGCGACGACTCTAAGTACATTGCCTTTGTGAAGGCTCGTCATAGTGAATTTCTTGTGTATGATCTTAGTCCTCTTCGCCACTTCCTTGAGATTGAGGTTTCTTCTACCTCTAATGGCTTCTTTATTTCCTGCACTTTCGATCCACCATTCAACTTGTGGTCGAACACTTCTACATGTCGATCATCAGTGGCGGTGAAGTAAATTGTCTTTGTGAAGGCTCATTAGAGTGAATTTATTGTGTATGATGTTGGTCCTCTTCGCTACTTCCTTGAGATTGAGGTTTCTTCTACCTCTAATGGCTTCTTTATTTCCTGCACTTTCGGTCCACCATTCAACATGTGGTTGAACACTTCTACATGTCGATCATGACTGGCGATGAAGTACATTGCCTTTGTGAAGGCTTGTTAGAATGAGTTTCTTATGTATGATCTTGCTCCTCTTCGCTACTTCCTTGAGATCATCTTGCTTGTGCTGCTCTTATTGATGAGCGCACTATTGAGACTCCTATGAAGTCAACATCCACCTTTGTGTCCACCTCCTCTCCGTGTCAGTCTGGATGGGCATCCATTGCCTTGCTGCGGATTGCTCTGGGTTCTGTCCCAATCCCACATCCCGTGTTCCCTTGTTGTGCGACACCATAACAACACGCTCAAGCACCACCAATGGTGAGCAGGAGCTCAGACAGTCGACGCGTACCTGGATTATGCACGGGACGAGCCAACGATAGGCACTACCTAAAGCCGGGGCCAAGGCACACAGTAGGAGAACCTGGGGTGCTTAATCAAGTGCGTGTCCCACAACCCATAAACAGGAGAAGAACACCAATCCGGATCGGCAGGGTATGGAGAGTGCACAGGCATGTGGGATGCTGGATCAAGTCCCTCTGCTGCCACCGTCGCCAGTCTCTGCCTCTGTTGCCTTGTCTACCAATTATTATTTTTAGCAGTGGCATCATCGCCTTGGGTCACTTGTGATCTCTCATCCTTAGTTTGAAGTGGTCTTCTTGGATTCGTATCCGACGATGTCTCTAAACTGTCAAGCTTGTCGGCTTGGTAAACGGGTCCAATTACCTTATACTCATAGCAAGACAGTGTCTCAGCCACCTTTCAACCTTGTTCACTCCGATGTCGGTCGTCCATCTCCCTTTGCCTCCAAAGAAGGCCATCACTTGGATATATACTTTATTTCTTCTCGTAGTGAGATCTTATCTATAAGGGTTTTGCAGTCATGGTTCATACTCAATTCTATACGCCTATTCGTGTGTTCTGTGATGACTCTGGTGGAGAGTATATCTCCCAAGCTGTTGCGTGGAATCCTTGCTGAGCAGGGTACTCTTGCATTCGTTTCTCTTATCCTCGCGCACATGCTTAGAATGGCGTGACCGAGCACAAGCATCGTCAACTTCTTGAGACGGCTCGTCCGTTGATGGTCACTGCCTATATTCCCTCGCACTTTTGGGCTGAGTCTGTCTCCACTTCCATCTATCTCATCAACCTTCAGCAAGTCCTCTGCAAGGTGGCACTACTTTCGGGCATCTATTCGATCGTTTCCTGATTATTCGGCACTTCAATTGTTTGGTTGTGTTTGCTATGTCCTTGCCCCATGTGAGCGCACCAAACTGACTGCTTAGTCCGTTGCGTGTGTCTTTTTAGGATACAACGATGAGCATAAGGGATATCTCTATTGGGATCATGTAGGTCGTCTATTTCTCAGGATATAACTTCTAATGAGTCTCGACCCTATCAGCCTCGTCCATCTTCCTCGACTTTTTAAATGGAGTCTTTCCATAATTTTCCCGACACTCCTATCACTCCTGTTGGGCCCAAATCCATTCGTCGTACTGCTCCTGCTTCTCCGATTATTGCAGATCCAATGCCATCATCTCCTATGATTTCCTCACCTCGCTTATCACGGGATTCTGCAACATCATCACCGGTGGCTTCCTTATTGTCTCTGTGACCTTAGTTTACCTCGATGATTCCAGCACGTATTCTTCCATTTTTTCCTCACTTTTATACACATCATCCGCATGTTGTGGATGTGTCTACTGATGTGCCATCTTATCGTAAGGTTGTTCATCCTGAATGGCTGCATGTGATGGCATCAAAGCTTAATGCTCTTGCCCGCATCGACACGTGAAATCTCATTTCCCTCCTCGTGCTTGTCTCATCACTTGTAAGTGGCTCTACAAGGTTAAGACCGGTGATTCTCTTGAGCGTTTCAAAGCTTGTCTAGTGGTGAGAACATGGTCATGACTACGATGACATTTGCTCCTATATGCCCCACATGACCACTCTTCGCACATTTCTCAATGTGGCTTCTATTCACGGATGGTTTGTCTCTCTTGATGTCAAGAATGCCTACATGTAGCCACCACCTGGGTTCTCTTCCTAATGGCATGGTTTGTTGTCTTCATCACTCTCCATATGGCCCTAAGCAAACCCCTCGTGCCTGCTTTGAGCGCTTCCCCTCAATTGTGATTGTGGCTCGTTTTTGGCGAGTGCTCATTATCCTACACTTTCCGTCCACCATTCCTTGTGGTCGAACACTTCTACATGTCGGTCATCACTCGTGACGACTCAAGTACATTGCCTTTGTGAAGGCTCGTCATAGTTAATTCTTTATGTATGATCTTGGTCCTCTTCACTACTTCCTTGAGCTTGAGGTTTCTTCTACCTCTAATGGCTTCTTTATTTCCTGCGCTTTCGGTCCACCATTCAACTTGTGGTCGAACACTTCTACATGTCGATCATTACTGGGCATGACTCTAAGTACATTGCCTCTGTGAAGGCTTGTCATAGTGAATTTCTTATTTCTTCGTCATAGTTCTTCATCCTCTTCGCTACTTCCTTGAGATCTTCTTGCTCGTGCTGCTCTTACTTGAGACTCCTATGAAGTCAACATCCACCATTGTGTCCACCTCCTCTCCGTGTCATTCTGGATGGGCATCCTTTGCCTTGCTGCGGGTTGCTATGGGCTCTGTCTCAATCCCACATCCCGTGTTCCCTGGTTGTGCGACACCATAACCGCACGCTCGAGCATCACCAATGGTGAGCAGGAGCTCGGACAGTCGACGCGTACCTGGATTATGAACGAGACGAGCCAACGACAGGTGCTACCTAAAGCCGGGGCCAAGCGCACACAGTAGGAGAACCTAGGGTGCTTAATTAAGTGCGTGTCCCACAACCCGCAAACAAGAGAAAAACACCAATCCAGATCTGCAGGGTACGGAGAGTGCACATGCACGTGGGATGTTGGATCAAGTCCCTCAACTGCCACCATCGCCAGTCTCTACCTCTGTTGCCTTGTCTACCAATTATTATTTTTAGCAGTGGCATCATCGCCTTGGGTCACTTGTGATCTCTCATCCTTAGTTTGACATGGTCTTCTTGGATTCATATCCGACGATGTCTCTAAACCGTCAAGGTTGTCGGCTTGGTAAACAGGTCCAATTACGTTATACTCATAGCAAGACAGTGTCTCAGCCATCTTTCGATCTTGTTCACTCCGATGTCGGTGGTCCATCTCCCTTTGCCTCCAAAGGAGGTCATCACTTGGATATATACTTTATTTCTTCTCGTAGGGAGATCTTATCTATAAGGGTTTTGATGTCATGGTTCAAACTCAATTCTATACGACTATTTGTGTGTTTTGTGATGACTCTGGCGGAGAGTATATCTCCCTAGCTGTTGCGTGGAATCCTTGCTGAGCTGGGTACTCTTGCATTCGGTTCTCTTATCCTTGTGCACATGCTCAGAATGGCGTGGCCGAGCGCAAGCATCGCCACCTTCTTAAGACAGCTCGTCCGTTGATGGTCACTGCCTATATTCCCTCGCACTTTTGGGCTGAGTCTGTCTCCACTTCCATCTATCTCATCAACCTTCAGCAAGTCCTCTGCAGGGTGGCACTACTTTCGAGCATCTATTCGATCGTTTCCCGATTATTCGGCACTTCAATTGTTTGGTTGTGTTTGCTATGTCCTTGCCCCACGTGAACGCACCAAACTGACTGCTCAGCCCGTTTCGTGTGTCTTCTTAGGATACAATGATGAGTATAAGGGATATCACTATTGGGATCATGTAGGTCTTCTATTTCTCAGGATATAGCTTCTAATGAGTCTCGACTCTATCAGCCTCGTCCATCTTCCTCGACGTTTTCAGTGGAGTCTTTCCATAATTTCCCCGACACTCCTATCACTCCCGTTGGGCCCAAATCCATTCGTCGTACTGCTCCTGCTTCTCCGATTATTGCAGATCCAATGCCATCATCTCCTATGATTTCCTCACCTAGCTTATCACGGGATTCTACAACATCATCACCGGTGGCTTCCTTGTTGTCTCCATGACCTTAGTTTATCCCGGTGATTCCAACACGTATTCTTCCATGTTTTCCTCACTTTTATACACATCGTCCGCATGTTGTGGATGTGTCTACTGATGTGCCATCTTATCGTAAGGTTGTTCATCCTGAATGGCTGCATGTGATGGCATCGAAGCTTAATGCTCTTGCCCGCATCGACACGTGAAATCTCATTTCCCTCCTCGTGCTTGTCTCATCACTTGTAAGTGGCTCTACAAGGTTAAGACCGGTGATTCTCTAGAGCATTTCAAAGCTTGTCTAGTGGTGAGAACATGGTCATGACTACGATGACATTTGCTCCTATATGCCCCACATGACCACTCTTCGCACATTTCTCAATGTGGCTTCTATTCACGGATGGTTTGTCTCTCTTGATGTCAAGAATGCCTACATGTAGCCACCACCTGGGTTCTCTTCCTAATGGCATGGTTTGTTGTCTTCAACACTCTCCATATGGCCCTAAGCAAACCCCTCGTGCCTGCTTTGAGCGCTTCCCCTCAATTGTGATTGTGGCTCGTTTTTGGCGAGTGCTCATTATCCTACACTTTCCGTCCACCATTCCTTGTGGTCGAACACTTCTACATGTCGGTCATCACTGGTGATGACTCAAGTACATTGCCTTTGTGAAGGCTCGTCATAGTTAATTTTTTATGTATGATCTTGGTCCTCTTCGCTACTTCCTTGAGCTTGAGGTTTCTTCTACCTCTAATGGCTTCTTTATTTCCTGCGCTTTCGGTCCACCATTCAACTTGTGGTCGAACACTTCTACATGTCGATCATTACTGGGGATGACTCTAAGTACATTGCCTCTGTGAAGGCTTGTCATAGTGAATTTCTTATTTCTTCGTCATAGTTCTTCATCCTCTTCGCTACTTCCTTGAGATCTTCTTGCTCGTGCTGCTCTTACTTGAGACTCCTGTGAAGTCAACATCCACCATTGTGTCCACCTCCTCTCCGTGTCATTCTAGATGGGCATCCTTTGCCTTGCTGCGGGTTGCTATGGGCTCTGTCTCAATCCCACATCCCGTGTTCCCTGGTTGTGCGACACCATAACCGCACGCTCGAGCATCACCAATGGTGAGCAGGAGCTCGGACAGTCGACGTGTACCTGGATTATGAATGAGACGAGCTGACGACAGGCGCTACCTAAAGCCGGGGCCAAGCGCACACAGTAGGAGAACCTGGGGTGCTTAATTAAGTGCATGTCCCACAACCCGCAAACAAGAGAAGAACACCAATCCGGATCGGCAAGGTACGGAGAGTGCACAGGCACGTGGGATGTTGGATCAAGTCCCTCTGCTTCCACCATCGCCAGTCTCTACCTCTGTTGCCTTGTCTACCAATTATTATTTTTAGCAGTGGCATCATCGCCTTGGGTCACTTGTGACCCCTCATCCTTAGTTTGACATGGTCTTCTTGGATTCGTATCCGACGATGTCTCTAAACCGTCAAGGTTGTCTGCTTGGTAAACAGGTCCAATTACCTTATACTCATAGCAAGACAGTGTCTCAGCCACCTTTCGACCTTGTTCACTTCGATGTCGGTGGTCCATCTCCCTTTGCCTCCAAAAAAGGTCATCACTTGGATATATACTTTATTTCTTCTCGTAGGGAGATCTTATCTATAAGGGTTTTGCTGTCATGGTTCAAACTCAATTCTATACGACTATTTGTGTGTTTTGTGATGACTCTGGCGGGGAGTATATCTCCCAAGCTGTTGCGTGGAATCCTTGCTGAGTAGGGTACTCTTGCATTCGGTTCTCTTATCCTTGCGCACATGCTCAGAATGGCGTGGCCGAGCGCAAGCATTGTCACCTTCTTGAGACGGGTCGTCCGTTGATGGTCACTGCCTATATTCCCTCGCACTTTTGGGCTGAGTCTGTCTCCACTTCCATCTATCTCATCAACCTTCAGCAAGTCCTCTGCAGGGTGGCACTACTTTCGAGCATCTATTCGACCGTTTCCCGATTATCCGGCGCTTCAATTGTTTGGTTGTGTTTGCTATGTCCTTGCCCCACGTGAACGCACCAAACTGACTGCTCAGTCCGTTTCGTGTGTCTTCTTAGGATACAACGATGAGTATAAGGGATATCACTATTGGAATCATCTAGGTCTTCTATTTCTCAGGATATAGCTTCTAATGAGTCTCGACTCTATCAGCCTCGTCCATCTTCCTCGACGTTTTCAGTGGAGTCTTTCCATAATTTCCCCGACACTCCTATCACTCTTGTCGGGCCCAGTTCCATTCATCGTACTGCTCCTGCTTCTCCGATTATTGCAGATCCAATGCCATCATCTCCTATGATTTCCTCACCTAGCTTATCACGGGATTCTACAACATCATCACCGGTGGCTTCCTTGTTGTCTCCACGACCTTAGTTTATCCCGGTGATTCCAACACGCATTCTTCCATGTTTTCCTCACTTTTATACACATCGTCCGCATGTTGTGGATGTGTCTACTGATGTGCCATCTTATCATAAGGTTGTTCATCCCGAATGGCTGCATGTGATGGCATCGAAGGTTGATGCTCTTGCCCGCATCGGCACGTGAAATCTCATTTCCCTCCTCGTGCTTGTCTCATCACTTGTAAGTGGCTCTACAAGGTTAAGACCGGTGGTTCTCTTGGGCGTTACAAAGCTTGTCTAGTGGTGAGAACATGGTCATGACTACGATGACATTTGCTCCTATATGCCCCACATGACCACTCTTCGCACATTTCTCAATGTGGCTTCTATTCACCGATGGTTTGTCTCTCTTGATGTCAAGAATGCCTACATGTAGCCACCACCTGGGTTCTCTTCCTAATGGCATGGTTTGTTGTCTTCATCACTCTCCATATGGCCCTAAGCAAACCCCTCGTGCCTGGTTTGAGCGCTTCCTCTCAATTGTGATTGTGGCTCGTTTTTGGCGAGTGCTCATTATCCTACACTTTCCGTCCACCATTCCTTGTGGTCGAACACTTCTACATGTCGGTCATCACTGGTGATGACTCAAGTACATTGCCTTTGTGAAGGCTCGTCATAGTTAATTTTTTATGTATGATCTTGGTCCTCTTTGCTACTCCTTGAGCTTGAGGTTTCTTCTACCTCTAATGGCTTCTTTATTTCCTGCACTTTCGGTCCACCATTCAACTTGTGGTCGAACACTTCTACACGTTGATCATTATTGGCAATGACTCTAAGTACATTGCCTCTGTGAAGGCTTGTCATAGTGAATTTCTTATTTCTTCGTCATAGTTCTTCATCCTCTTCGCTACTTCCTTGAGATCTTCTTGCTCGTGCTTCTCTTACTTGAGACTCCTATGAAGTCAACATCCACCATTGTGTCCACCTCCTCTCCGTGTCATTCTAGATGGGCATCCTTTGCCTTGCTGCGGGTTGCTATGGGCTCTGTCTCAATCCCACGTCCCGTGTTCCCTGGTTGTGCGACACCATAACCGCACGCTCGAGCATCACCAATGGTGAGCAGGAGCTCGGACAGTCGACGTGTACCTGGATTATGAACGAGACGAGCTGACGACAGGCGCTACCTAAAGCCGGGGCCAAGCGCACACAGTAGGAGAACCTGGGGTGCTTAATTAAGTGCATGTCCCACAACCCGCAAACAAGAGAAGAACACCAATCCGAATCGGCAAGGTACGGAGAGTGCACAGGCACGTGGGATGTTGGATCAAGTCCCTCTGCTTCCACCATCGCCAGTCTCTACCTCTGTTGCCTTGTCTACCAATTATTATTTTTAGCAGTGGCATCATCGCCTTGGGTCACTTGTGATCTCTCATCCTTAGTTTGACATGGTCTTCCTGGATTCGTATCCGATGATGTCTCTAAACCGTCAAGGTTGTCGGCTTGGTAAACAGGTCCAATTACCTTATACTCATAGCAAGACAGTGTCTCAGCCACCTTTTGACCTTGTTCACTCCGATGTCGGTGGTCCATCTCCCTTTGCCTCCAAAGGAGGTCATCACTTGGATATATACTTTATTTCTTCTCGTTGGGAGATCTTATCTATAAGGGTTTTGCTGTCATGGTTCAAACTCAATTCTATACGACTATTTGTGTGTTTTGTGATGACTCTGGCAGAGAGTATATCTCCCAAGCTGTTGCGTGGAATCCTTGCTGAGCAGGGTACTCTTGCATTCGGTTCTCTTATCCTTGCGCACATGCTCAGAATGGCGTGGCCGAGCGCAAGCATTGTCACCTTCTTGAGACGGCTCGTCCGTTGATGGTCACTGCCTATATTCCATCGCACTTTTGGGCTGAGTCTGTCTCCACTTCCATCTATCTCATCGACCTTCAGCAAGTCCTCTGCAGGGTGGCACTACTTTCGAGCATCTATTCGATCGTTTCCCGATTATTCGGCGCTTCAATTGTTTGGTTGTGTTTGCTATGTCCTTGCTCCACGTGATCGCACCAAACTGACTGCTCAGTCCGTTTCGTGTGTCTTCTTAGGATACACCGATGAGTATAAGGGATATCACTATTGGGATCATGTAGGTCTTCTATTTCTCAGGATATAGCTTCTGATGAGTCTCGACTCTATCAGCCTCGTCCATCTTCCTCGATGTTTTCAGTGGAGTCTTTCCATAATTTCGCCGACACTCCTATCACTCTTGTTGGGCCCAATTCCATTCATTGTACTGCTCCTGCTTCTCCGATTATTGCAGATCCAATGCCATCATCTCCTATGATTTCCTCACCTAGCTTATCACGGGATTCTACAACATCATCACCGGTGGCTTCCTTGTTGTCTCCATGACCTTAGTTTATCCCGGTGACTCCAACACGTATTCTTCCATGTTTTCCTCACTTTTCACATCGTCCGCATGTTGTGGATGTGTCTACTGATGTGCCATCTTATCGTAAGGTTCTTCATCCCGAATGGCTACATGTGATGGCATCGAAGGTTGATGCTCTTGCCCGCATCGGCACGTGAAATCTCATTTCCCTCCTTGTGCTTGTCTCATCACTTGTAAGTGGCTCTACAAGGTTAAGACCAGTGATTCTCTTGAGCGTTACAAAGCTTGTCTAGTGGTGAGAACATGGTCATTACTATGATGACATTTGCTCCTATATGCCCCACATGACCACTCTTCGCACATTTATCAATGTGGCTTCTATTCATCCATGGTTTGTCTCTCTTGATGTCAAGAATGCCTACACGTAGCCACCACCTGGGTTCTCTTCCTAATGGCATGGTTTGTTGTCTTCATCACTCTCCATATGGCCCTAAGCAAACCCCTCGTGCCTGGTTTGAGTGCTTCCCCTCAATTGTGATTGTGGCTGGTTTTTGGCTAGTGCTCATGATCGTGCACTTTCGGTCCACCATTCAACTGTGGTCGAACACTTCTACATATTGATCATCACTGGCTACGACTCAAGTACATTCCCTTTGTGAAGGCTCGTCATAGTTAATTTCATATGTATGATCTTCGTCCTCTTCGCTACTTCCTTGAGCTTGAGGTTTCTTCTACCTCTAATGGCTTCTTTATTTCCTGTGCTTACGATCCACCATTCAACTTGTGGTCGAACACTTCTACATGTCGATCATTACTGGCGATGACTCTAAGTACATTGCCTCTGTGAAGGCTTGTCATAGTGAATTTCTTATTTCTTCATCATAGTTCTTCATCCTCTTCGCTACTTCCTTGAGATCTTCTTGCTCATGCTGCTCTTACTTGAGACTCCTATGAAGTCAACATCCACCATTGTGTCCACCTCCGCTCCGTGTCATTCTAGATGGGCATCCTTTGCCTTGCTGCGGGTTGCTATGGGCTCTGTCTCAATCCCACATCCCGTGTTCCCTTGTTGTGCGACACCATAACCGCACGCTCAAGCACCACCAATGGTGAGCAGGAGCTCAGACAGTCGACGCGTACCTGGATTATGAACGAGACGAGCCGACAACAGGCGCTACCTAAAGCCAGGGCCAAGCGCACACAGTAGGAGAACCTGGGGGTGCTTAATCAAGTGCGTGTCCCACAACCCGCAAACAAGAGAAGAACACCAATCCGAATCGACAAGGTACGGAGAGTGCACAGGCATGTGGGATGCTGGATCAAGTCCCTCTGCTGCCACCGTCACCAGTCTCTGCCTCTGTTGCCTTGTCTACCAATTATTATTTTCAGCAGTGGCATCATCCCCTTGGGTCACTTGTGATCTCTCATCCTTAGTTTGACGTGGTCTTCTTGGATTCGTATCCGACGATGTCTCTAAACCGTCAAGGTTGTCGGCTTGGTAAACAGGTCCAATTACCTTATACTCATAGCAAGACAGTGTCTCAGCCACCTTTCGACCTTGTTCACTCCGATGTCGGTGGTCCATCTCCCTTTGCCTCCAAAGGAGGTCATCGCTAGTGACCTCTCTCGACACACCTCTTCTCATAGTGAGGTCTTATCTATAAGCGTTTTGGTGCCATGGTTCATTCTCCATTCTATACGCATATTCCTGTATTCTGTGATGTCTCTGGTGGAGAGTATATCTCCCAAGTTGTTGGGTGGAATCCTTGCTAAGCAGGGTACTCTTGCATTCGGTTCTCCTATCTAGGTGACATGCTCAGAATGGCGTGCCTAAGCACAAGCATCGTCACCTTCTTTACAAGAGTCGTCTGTTGATGGTCACTGCCTCTCTTCCCTTGCACTTTTGGGCCGAGGTTGTCTCCTTTCCATCTATCTCATCAACCTGTAGCAATCACTGCTCTGCAAGGTGGTGCTACTTTCGAGCATCTGTTCGATCCTATCCTGGTTATTCCGTGCTTCAATTGTTTGGTTGTGTTTGCTATGTCCTCCTTTCCCCACGTGAACACACCAAACTGACTGTTGAATCTGTTGCGTGTCTTTTTAGGATACAACAATGAGCATAAGGGATGTCACTATTGGGATAATATTGGTCTTCAGATGCCTATTTCTCGGGATATAACTTCTGATGAGTCTCATCCCTACCAGCCTCGTCCATCTTCCTCGACGTTTTTAGTGGAGTCTTTCCACAATTTTCCCGACACTCCTATCACTCATGTTGAGCCCTTATCCATTCGTCGTACTGCTCTTGCTTCTCCGATTATTGCAGATCCAACGCCATCATCTCCTATGATTTCCTCACCTCGCTTATCACAGGATTTTACAACATCATTACCGGTGGCTTCCTTGTCTCCATCACCTTAGTTTATCCCGATGATTCCAAATCATATTCTTCCATCTTTTCTTCACTTTTATACACATCGGCCACATGTTGTGGATGCATCTACTGATGTGCCATCTTCCCTGTCTCGGCCTACTTATGGCTTGCTTCCTCATCTGCTTCCACCTGTTGACCGCCTTGGTCTTCAAGCGCTGGCGCTATTGTTCTTGAGCCGACTTCTTATCAGGATGTTGTTCATACCAAGTGACACATTACGATGGCGGAGGAGATTGCTGCTCTTGAGTGCATCTTCAAGTGGGATATTATTTCTCTTTCTCGTGTTCGTCCCATCACTTGGTGGGTCTACAATGTTATGACTCGCTCTAATGGTTCTCTTGAGCATTACAAAGCTTGTCTTGTGGATCGTAGCTTTCAGCAGGAGCATGGTCCTGATTACGAGTCCTAATTACTATGAGGCTTTTTGCTCGTGCAAACCATATGACCACTGCTCGCACACTTCTTGTGGCCTCTGTTGACCATGGGTCTGTCTCGGCTTGATGTTAAAAATGCCTTTCTTAATGGTGAACTACAAGAGGCGGATTACATGCAACCACCACTCTGCTCCTGACGACATGCTTCGTCATCTTCATCGCTCTCTCTATGGCTTTAAGCAAGCCCCTCAAGCCTAGTTTGAGTGTTTTTCCTGTAGGGTGGTTGCCGCTGGTTTTCAACAAGTGCTCCTGATCCTATGTTGTTTGTCCACTTTTTTGCTCTTGGTAGTAGTCTTCTTCTATATGTTGATGATATGATCATCACCGACAAAGACCCTGAGTATATTGCCTTTGTGACAGCACATCTTAGTAAGGAATTTCATATGTCCGATCTTGGCCCTCTTTGCTACTTTCTTGGGTTTTAGGTCTCTTCTTGCTCAAAATTAATAATGCAGGATCTTCTTGCTCCTGCTCGTATTCTTTTATCTTTTCCTAACTTATGTCTTATATACACGTCACCTGCGTGTTGTGGATGCGTCTACTGATGTGCCATCTTCCCCGTCTCGGCCTACTTATGGCTTGCGTCCTCGTCTGCTTTGGCCTGTTGACCACCGTGGTCTTCCAAGTGTTGGCGTTGTTGTTCTTGAGCTGGCTTCATACCAGATGGCATATTGCGATGGCAGAGGAGACTTCTCCTCCATCACCTGAGTTTATTCCGATCATTCCTGGTCGTATTCTTTTATCTTTTCCTAACTTATGTCTTATATACACGTCACCTACGTGTTGTGGATGTGTCTACTGATGTGCCATCTTCCCCGTCTCAGCCTACTTATGGCTTGCGTCCTCGTCTGCTTTGGCCTGTTGACCACCGTGGTCTTCCAAGTGTTGGCGTTGTTGTTCTTGAGCCGACTTCTTATAGTGATGTTGTTCATACCAGATGGCATATTGCGATGGCAGAGGAGACTGCTGCTCTTGAGCGCATCGGCACGTGGGGTATTGTTTTTGCTCCTCCTCGTGTTCGTCCCATCACTTGGGTCTACAAGGTTAAGACTCACTCTGATGGTTCCCTTGAGCCTTACAAAGCTCGTCTTGTGGCTCGTGGCTTTTAGAAAGAGCATGGTCCTGATTATGATGAGACTTTCTCTCGCAAATTGTCTAACCAATGTCGCACACTTCTTATTGTGGCCTCTATTCGCCACTGGTCTATGTCTCGGCTTGATGTTAAGAATGCCTCCATTGGTCTGTGTCTCGTCTTGTTATTAAGAAAGCCTTTCTTAATGATGAGCTGCACGAGGAAGTTTACATGCAGCAACCACCTGGATATTCTGCTCCCGACGACATGCTTTGTCATCTTCATCCCTCTCCCTATAGCTTTAAGCAAGCCCTCACGCATGGTTTGAGCATTTTGCCTCTATGGTGGCTGCCACTAGTTTTCAACAAGTGCTCATGATCCTACGTTGTTTGTCCACCTTTCTGCTCTTGGTAGGACTCTTCTTCTATCTGTTGATGACATGATCATCACCGGGGGAAGACCATGAGTATATTACCTTTGTGAAGGCACATCTTAGTTAGCAATTGGTTATGTCTTATCTTGGCCCTCCTCACTAAATTATTGGGATTGAGGTCCCTTGCTCAAAAATAATCCATGATCTTCTTGCTCGTGTTGCTCTTACTGATGAGCGCACTCTTGAGACTCCCATGGAGCTTAATGTTCACCTCCCTGCTACCGATGTTGACCCGTTGCCTGATCCAACGCTTTATACATTTTGTTGGAAGTCTTGTCTTTATGCCTGTCACTCGCCTAGAAGAAGAAACAGACTGCAGTGCCCCCGTTCGAATGCACCTCCTCCCGCGGCGTCGTCGCTCCACTTTCCTACTCTACCCTCCACTATATGCTCAGCGGCATTATCGTCGTGGCTAGGATGGTGGCAAACTCGCTAGCCCCGATGCCTTTCGCACGATGTTGCTAGAGCCTTCATCCTCTCAAGTGGCATGAACGACCGAAGGGGACAATGCCACCATGGTTGTTGGCATTCCCTCTGCCGGATCGTGAAGTGTTTGGGAGTGAGACTAAGAGAAATACGGGAAAGGAGACGAGGACTAGCGTATTCGGGGAATGGGTAATTACATGAAGTGCTTATAATGCATGAGATGGACATGGACCATGTCACTCTGTTATCAAACCAAGCAAGAAAATAAGGAATGGATTTGTAATAGGAGTAAATGGCCCGAGGTTAAGCCTTTAAAGCTTCTAGGAGACTGTAAACAGTATTTGTGTTAATGTTGCATACCTCCTCAACATGAAGAGGTTTGGATCATGAACTGCATCTATTTTCTCAGTTGGCTGGTACACCTGAAAAATAAGGCAATGACTGATAATGCATACAAAGGTCAACCGGATTATTGTGAAGTATGTGCATCATCTTAATGAAAATTGGGTTCATAAAGAGAGACGGAACTTTGAAGAAGTTTAATGAAATCACGAACCATGATAAGATAATTTGTACTTTCCTTGCAGATAGCCAAAACCACATATTTTACAGATGGATATCCATGGTTACAATTTATATTTAATTCATTTTTATTACACGGACTGCAAAATAAGTGAGGTTTGTAGCACCATCATGGGGTAGTACCACCCAGGCAAGGACTAGCGCACTGCCTTCCTAATTCCTGCCAACATACTGCCATCAGCAGTCCCGTTGCATTTGTTTATAAGGGTGTACCATATTTCAGCCATTGCAACCTAGTAAACTAAAGACATGCATCATGGTACAAGTTTTTTTATAAACTTGGTCAAAGTTGGATGAGATTGACTTCAGACAAACCTAATATGCAAAGTAAAAAGGACTGGAGGGAGTACCTTCCATATCTTGTTATTGTTGACCTGAAATAGCTAAGTCCAGCATCACTTTGAGATAGCTCAACCTAAGAAAAGGAAAAATTGAAAAAATCAAGATCAAGTTGGCAGAACATAAAAAACCCTTTCAGAAAAATAAAATAAAAAACTAACAGTATTTACAGTGAATTCACCTTTGATTTTAAGTTGTCAATCAAATCAGAAAACGTACTGCTTTTTGGCAATCATATAACATGAAACAGCACCTGATAAACAAAGGTTATTGCAGGGCATGTTTAGACACATAAAAGCGGCTGCAAGCACAAAATTTGGTGCAAACAACCTCATTGTGTGTAGCTTGGTGAAAAGCAACTCAATGTTATCAGACCTTGCAGTTCTGGCAAAGGAATGTCAGTGTCTCATAATATAAAATGTCAGACATCTGCAAGTAAAAAAGGAAGCTCAAGATGATCAATACTCCCATGCAATGTAGTAGTAAATTAATAGGAAAACATTAAAAAAAGGTGCCTGACCTGGTTGCTGTAAATGCGGTATGTGCTTTGTAAGGCGAAGTTTTGAAGGGATCATCCATACCAAGATGCTGTGCAACTTTCTCAACGACATATATGTGGAATGTTTTGATCTACAAGTATGAAAGTAAAATCAGTTATCAGTATTTTTTATGTGAGAAGTCAATGTGTTAAATGAAGGTTCAGAGATTCCTGACACATACAGTTCTAGAGATATCAAGCAATCTGAAATGCACAACCTATAGATAGCAGCAATCATTTTTTTTCTCAGTAAAAAAAACCATTAGACAACAACTGTAATGAGCTTCTGAAAATAAGTAAAATAAAACTGCCTCATGTATATATGACAATCACTATTGAAGGAACATCAAAAGCCAGACTAGCACACAACTACAAGTGGCACACAAATTAAGAGATCACACAGAATTAAGAATCACCTATCAGCACACAACTACAAGTGGCACACAAATTAAGAGATCTCCCTTGAATCAACTAGATTTAAAACTTAATGTTCCTCTCGTCTGCTCTACTACCAATACAAATCATAGTAAATAGCATGATTAATAACATTAATAAAGGGAGAAATTTGAAAGACTAGCTTGGTAAAACAAAATGCCATCCATTTTGTGACAAGAAACTTATTATACAGTATCACCCTGCACAAAAAAGCAGAGTCTGTTTTGCAATGTGGGGAGCATGTCGGTCTCAATTGGAGCTGGATTTCCAACATACAACTTCCTTGCCCCACCTGAAGCTGCTACACTACACTTGAAGAAGCGCCACTGGTTGACCAAGAAACAGGATTTAAGTCGGATTGGGCGGTCCAGATTGCATACCTATTGGTTCAGATGCGTTCAGGCGGCGCCGGCGGCTTTGGGGCTTGTCGCTGAGCTGGCTCCGGTGATCCTTGCTCCTCGGGAAGGCGTCCAAGATATTTTCCTTGAGTCGGCGGTTCCGTTTCTCTCCTGGGAGACGTCGGTGGTGTTCTCTGGCGTCGGCTGGGCTCTGTCGAAGCTGTGGCAGCACCGACGAATACTCAGTCTTGAATTCGAGAGGCTCGGCTTGACTTGGCGGTTCCGTTTCCCTCCTCGGATACGGCAGTGGTGGTCTCTGGCGTCGACTGGGCTCGACCGGAGCTGTGGCGGCGGCGGCGGCACCGCAAAGAATTGGAGCTCGGATTCGACGGGTTTCGAGGGCTGCGAACTCAGGTCGAGGCGCGGGAGCGCCTCCATTTCTGTAGGGATCGAGAGGCGGCGCGGG
The DNA here is from genome assembly GCF_002162155.2 of Triticum dicoccoides. Classification (NCBI taxonomy): domain Eukaryota; kingdom Viridiplantae; phylum Streptophyta; class Magnoliopsida; order Poales; family Poaceae; genus Triticum; species Triticum dicoccoides. The sequence continues at coordinate 657,034,997 of NC_041384.1, forward strand.
GCTACACAGGAAGGCGGTGCTCGGGCCGGACTCCACCATGGAGGTGGACACCGTCTCGGGTCCGGGCGTCAGCAGGAGAGGGGGTATGGTTCAATGACGGGTGGGATCAAGGGCTGGCATCAGTGCTGACGTGCGCGCTCGGGGACGGGCTCGGTCTTGCTGGCCTGGGCCTGCTGGGTTGCTGCTGCACAATACATTCAGCCCACTGACGGCCCATGATTCCACCCTTATCACCTCATCTTCTTTCCCCTGCGCAGAGTGTTTGCTGCCGACCCCTCAAAAAAAAGAGTGTTTGCTGCCGTTGCTGGCTCACTGCTGTATGAAGTGTTCCCCACAATGATAGCCATTGTAAGGATTTAAATTTACATATGAGAAGACATGGTCACTAAGCTTGGTGCATCGGTACTCGCCAAAGAACGAGTACAAAACCGCAAGCGAGTGCGCCTCCGACCGAGCTCTGCTATGAGATGCTCCCAACCCCGGTCGGAGGCAGGTCTCACACTTGTGGTTGATATCCCTTGAGACCTGGGTGGATGACCTTACGGAGCACATAAGCCTAGCTATATGGCTTTATAAAGAAAGCACTGCCTGGGAGGTAACCCGGAAGTCTTTAGGTGTCTTTCTTAGCTTTGTGTCTTGAGTCTAGTTGCTTTCATGTTGCATTTTCATTTTATTTTATTTTGCATAGTTGTTATTAGAGTTGGTTTCAGAGAAACTTCGTTGGTAAAATTTATAGCAAGTCTTTAGATTGTATTCTGTTGCATACCTTCTCCTATTTTTATTGTAAATTTGCTACGTGCCTAATGTGAGGAGGGAGCACAAAAAGTCTCATGCGGTTCTGCAACTCCAGGAGAAAAGACGATGTAACATACAACTGCCATGGTCGTATGTGCGCTCGTATGAGCTCGTGGATACGAGCAACAGGAGGACCAGAGCAAAAGCTGGCCTACCATATGAGCGCTCACGCTCCTATGCACGATCATATCACCTAGAAGCCACAAAGTAACATCTTCACATAGCAAAAGACGGTGTACCGTACGACCACACTTGGTCGTGTGTGCGCTCGTATGAGGCAGGGGAACCCTCAAATTAATTCATTTTTATGTATGAGGTCCATGAGGTGTTTTCTAACCGATTCTTTGCTTTGTAATTAATGTAAATTACCTCTAAAACTCCGTAGCCAATAAATCTTTGTAGCAACTATGTTTTCCTTCATTTTTTTTGCTGGTTGGGTAACCGAACTCGAACTCCGTTCGTATACCAAATCGATGTTTTTATTTGTGTGTTATTTTCGTAGGGGCTTGGACCTTATGTGGAGAAATGTACGGTATGGTACCAGCCGTATAAAGGACCCACACAAGCCACTTGGGTGCTTCATCATGATGAACTTCAACCACAAGTGTTCGGTAATGTTTTCCAATATGAACCTTGCTCAAATAAAGCTTCTTAGTGATGATTTTCTCACCTACTGTGAGGATCTCCTTTTTAATTAGGAACCTAGAGAGCTGCACACTTGTGTTTCTATCTTGTCTCACTTGCACTTCATCCAAACTTAGGAGCTATCTATACTTCTAGACATAGTTTGTTAACTTAAGCGAGGTGCTTAGGTAGATGAACCGATCATTGTGAGGCTTATGATTTTATCACTTGTGTTGCTAATCCTTTGTGCTACAAAAAAGATGAAAAACAACAAAAGCACAAAAATAGTTTGTTTTCTTTTTAGTTCGTTTTCGGCAGCTTTTATCGGACGGCAGCCGTTGGACCACAACCAGGAGATCAATTGAAGCAAGGTCTATGCCTATTAAAAGAGAGGTCTTATGCACCCCAACGGTAAAAGTTTCTAACCCTTGCTTAGACGTAGGCTTGGGTAGGTAACCACTTATCGCGCTCTCTTTTAATAACTGCACTTTCTCTTTACTTCCTAATTTTCCCTAGTTTAGTTCTAAGCGTGGGGAGGTTACTTTTGCATGTGTAGTATCTTGTGCAATGTTCTTCATCATATGGTTTTCGTGCATTAGTGTGTCTCGCTGTTTTGACATGCTTGTTTTCCATTTGTTTTACTAAGCATGTGAGAATCTTGTTATCTTCTGGAAAAAACGCCTTGTTCTTTTACCAAAAACCCAATAAAGGAGTCCTTTGAATTGTTGCCTTTCTTTCACCTAATAAGTTAAGTTGGGGACTCTAGTGGTGGCTTGATTAGCGATTGAATGATTGTAGAGGCTTTTTGTTGATGAACCCAACATCTTTGGTTGATCCAGGATGCGCAACGGGGTGTATCTCCGCCAAATTATCTCCTCGGGGTACTTATCTTTTGAGTCTTATGCAACATTACACCGCCATACTCTTGTGTAGTATTTGAGTTCTTATTGACTAAAGCAAGTTCGAAACCATTTGTAACATCACAAATTTCCAATTTGGAATGTTATATATAGGTCATCATATGCACATCATATTTTATTTTCATTTTGGTTTTTGCTCCTAAAATTCTAAGCAACTCAAGGACCCATGGAGAGAGTTGGGGATTTTATTATTTTCATATTTTAATTTTCTGAAATATTGAAAAGGGGATCACTTTGGTTTTACTTTTTTTTCTCTCCAAACAATATTTCCAATATTAAAAATATATAAGAGGAGATAATATGACTTCTCCAAAATAAATAAATATTGGAGGAAACATGTTAAAATCAAATAAAGTATTTTATCTGGATTTTATTGCTATTTTATTTGAATTAGAAAAATATGCATTTTTTTCAATTGCATTCTTAGCCCAAATAAATGTTCACTTTGTCCGAAATATTATTAGAGGACCGATAAAATTTGTTTCAGGATTTTTGGACTTAGTTTGGTATTTCTTTTATTTATTTTACTCCGTCAGTTTAAAAAAAAACCGACCTACGGGTCGTGCCCGAGCCGGACTTCCCCGTCCGGCCCCTTTAAAAGGCGAGGCCCGACCGCCCCGCTAGCCCCGCCGTCTGAAAGCCTAGCCGCTGCCGCCTTGGTTTCCGCGCCGACGCCGGAGCCCCGCCGGAGTTAGCTGCCTTTGCCGCCGGTCTATTCGCTCGGTTAGGTAAAAACCGTCTTGTTTTTTTTCAGAAAACCCTAGATCTGTTTTTATTATAGATCGGTTCGGTTTTTCGTCGGTTTATTTATTTAGCGGATGTTCGTCCGTTCGTTCATTTTAACGAACGTTGTTCGCCAGTTAGGTTCAGACAGCGAACGTTCGTTACTTAGTCTTTTTTATTTTATTTTCGGCCAGGGACCTATCCGTGATTATTTTTATCGCAGATTAGCCCCTGATCTTCAAACCCTCGCCGTTTCTTAACCGTTTGTCCAAATCCAGTGAAACTAATGCCAAACTCTTTGTTTCGAAACCCTCTTTTTGTTTAATCAACTTGAACAGGGTTTTTGACAATTTAAAATTTGGTTTCAAGCAGATTTGTCTACGAAGTTTTTTTGACCGTAGTTTCAGTTCCATATCTCCGTTTTGATAGATTTCTTTTTGCAAATCAAACCTCTTTAGTTGAACTTTCAGTTTGGATCTTCTTATCTGAAGTTTTACCTTTGCATATTTGCCTGAGTGCTTATGTATTCTATTGTTTGTTTGCGATAGAATTTTCGGAGTGCGCAGCGTGCTACTACGAGTCACTAGGTTTTGCGGATCATCAGCAAGGCAAGTAACACATTGATCATACCCCTTTATTACCCAGTTTTTATGCATTAGTTACAACCCTCAAACATTGCATGAGTAGGATCTCTTAACATGTGGGTTTTGGGAAGTAGTTGATGAGGTAGAACCTATTGCCCTCTTTTATTATCAAACCCCTGGGAGTTACTTCTACGTTATGCTATTTATTGCCATGATATTGCTCTTAGACATGGATTGGGTTTGAGTGTATCCATGATAGATGTGAGAATGTTAATTAATGGTTAACTTAAGGTGGCTACTTAAACACACATCTGGGTGGATTGGTTGCGAGCACCTGGGGATATACCAGTGCTATCCTTTTTGGTTCGCCACCTAGGCTCAAAGGGATCATAAGATTATTCATGCTAGAAACTTCCGTGTGCAGCCACAAGCTATTATGGGCTCTAGCATAGTGGAGTAAGTTGCATGACCTCTTCCAGTGGTAGGCTAGAAGATGTAGGGGATCTAGGTTGGTACTGTCTACCCGGGGTTAGAGTTAATGCTTCTGAAAGACTGTGTCTCGGTCATCCGTTTCTCAAACACCATGTAGTGCGAGAATTCCAACGGAGGAGATCAAGTCTTGTGGGGAAAAGTGCGCAAACCTCTGCAGAGTGTACAAACTAATCATGGTTAGCCGTGTCCCCGGTTATGGACATCTTGAGTATCTGGTTCTTGGATTATCATGTGGATCTCATCACCCTAAATTAATTTGTTGGGATGTTAATTACTTTTAATTGGGATTGAGATGGGGTTACCATTCTCAATGTTTTTCAACTACCATGATAGTTCAATAAAATATATTCCTTTGTTGTAGGGAAAAATTGGCTTTTCGCAAAAACATTATAACCATAGAGCTTCTCCACCAACCATATATGCATGTAGTGATAGCTTTTACTTGTTTCATTGCTCTACTGTGTTATCTTGCCAGCATATTCCATGTACCGACCCGTTTCGGGCTGCAACATATCATGTTGCAGATTTTTCAGACAAGGAGTAAGGTGCGCTAGGTCGTTGTCGTGCACTCGGCTATGCCGTTGGAGTTGATGGACTCACTTTACCTTCCAAGCCTTCCGTTGTTATCTTTTAGATGGCCTTAAGCCATATTTATTGCAATAAGTTTTCTTTTGCGACATTTGATGTAATAAGTGTGTGATTGCCACTCTCTTATAAATCCTTCAAGTATTGTGTGTGTCAGCATTACCGATCCAGGGATGACACTTAGGCACAGAGATTTGGCCGTTTGAGGTCGGAACACTACAAGATGGTATCAGAGCACACGCTGAATGTAGGACACGACCACTAAGATGAGCCGTAGGTCACTCTTCTCTACCCATTTCTGACTCCTCTCCATTTTCTACTCTATAGGATGGCGGACACAAGGAACAAGTTCACACAGCCGGATGAAGACACACCTTTTGGACGACACTTGAAGGAAGTCATTAGGTACCTGAACATTGGAATACCAAGCTTCACCGGGACCTACACCGCCACTTTACCAGAAGAAGAGCGTTGGATGATTCGAGTTCAAGTTCCAGGAAGGACATTCACGCCAGTAACTGAACCCATAGAGTTTTACTTCGAAGCACCAACCTAGAGTCTAGGAAAGAGCATGGTAGCCCACATCGCCATAGGATGCATCGGCGAAGTTTGTCACAAGGATCTTAAGGACACTATCTACCAGATATGTGGGTGCCGAGATGAGCAATGGGAGATGATCAGCACCAGGAGGGACAGGTCCATTGCAGCCTTCATCTAGGAGTTAAACTAGCACATCCGACGCCAGGAGAACCAAATGTGCGCAAGCATGATAGATCTGAAGAAGTTGATGACTAGGAACATGGAGCTGGAAGAGGAACTCAAGTCTACACGCGACCGATATGAGGAGGAAATCACAATACTAGTGGAGAAGAATGACGACCTGGCAAGGAAGCTAGGAGTATTCATGGGAGACCCTATGCCAGGAGGAGATGACGACCATCCCAAGGATTACATCATCATCAACGACACCGACTCCGGCCCCAGTGATGATGATTATGAAGACGAAGCTGGAGCAGATATCATGGAGTCTTCTACCGATCAATTTTTTTAGTAGAACACCATACTATTAGTAGTATTTCCCCATGTATATATTAGTAGTTCGAGCATTGTAACGATAGTTATATCGATTGTATGCCCTTGCTTGAAATTGTTTTGGAGTGATATGTTTGTGCTTGTCTCATGTGCATATGGGTAGTGTCTTCTCACTATACCTCATTCTATTCTAATCTCTCCCCTCTAAACCCATCAGATGCCTCCGAGACGTGACCCCAGATTTGCTTTCCCACCGGAGCTCACTTAGTTGATTCAACAACAGAATACACTGATGCAATTGCTAGTCCAGAACCAAGGAAACAACAACAATAATAACAACAACCCACCGCCACCCCCTCCAGTTGACAACTTAGCCCGTTTTCTGAGGTTACAACCGACGGTGTTTTCCAGTAGCACCGAGCCCATGGTTGCTGATGACTGGCTACACAGGATTGGAAGGGAGTTAACCACTGCAGGTTGTATAGATGCTGAGAAGGTGTGTTTTGCCGCACACCAATTGGATGGACATGCAACCTCATGGTGGGAGAATTACACAACCACCTTCCCTATAGCCAATGTTACTTGGGAGAAGTTTCAGCAAGCGTTCCGCACTGCTCATGTCTCAACTGGAGCTATGAGCATGAAGAAGCATGAGTTTCGCAACTTACGCCAGGGCAACTGTACTGTGGGGCAGTACGTGGATGAGTTTAGTAAGTTAGCCTGCTATGCCCCAGATGATGTGGCCACAGATGCCACAAAGAAAGATAAGTTTATGGAAGGGCTGAATGATGAGATGAGTATGCAGTTAATGGCGGCGACATTTAACAACTACTAGGAGTTGGTAGATAAGGCTCTTATGATTGAATGGAAGCAGCAGCAAATTGAGAGCCGCAAAAGAAAGAATGGACAAGGGAAGTACAATTCAGGAGCTCAGCAGAAACCTCGGTTCACCCCGAACTCGGGAGGATATACCCATAACCATGGAGGCCATAACCACAATGGAGGAAGTTCGCATAACCACAATGGCTCTAGGATGGAAATGGGAGTGGAGCAAGCAGTCAGAATCGCTCTAACCCAAGCACACCCGCCAAGAAGGACCAAAGTCATGTTACTTGTTTCAAGTGCGGGAAGACTGAACACTATGCCAATGAGTGTCTTGAACTCAAGAATGGAAATGGCAATGGAAGCCCTGGGAAGAAGCCTAACCCTTTCAATAAGAGCCAAGTGAACCACGTGAACGTGGAGGAGGTTGAAGAGCAGCCAGGCGCAGTTATCGATAAGTTTTTGGTTAAGTCATTTATCGCTCTCATTCTTTTCGATACTGGTGCATCGCATTCATACATTTCAAGGGAATTTGTGGACAAGTTTAAGTTACTCACCTTAGCCCTTAGCACACCCTTGTTAGTAAGCTCACCAAGAGCAGAGTATATGGCTAGCCGATGGTGCGACCGGATACCCTTAAACATTGGAAGCCATATTTTCCCCTCAGACCTAATAATTCTTGAGTCACAAGGATTGGATGTGATTCTGGGTATGGATTGGCTATCGAAGTATGGAGGAAACATTGATTGTTCTAATAGGTCAATTCTACTCACCACCACGGAGGGAAAAAGGATTAAGTATGTATCCAGGCATACCCCAAAGAGGACCCACCTAAACTCCCTCACGGGCGTTGTTCAGGAGGAAGTGCCTGTAGTGAAGGATTACCCGGATGTATTTCCAGAGGAACTACCAGGCATGCCGCCGGATCGAGACATTGAGTTTTTGATAGAGCTGTTGCCAGGCACCGGACCAATATCGAAGAGACCATACCAGATGCCCATGAATGATCTGGAGGAGATTAAGAAACATATTAAGGAGTTATTGGAGAAAGGTTACATTCGACGAAGCTCGTCACCATGGGGAGTGATACATCTCCGTCGTATCTACTTTTCCAAACACTTTTGCCCTTGTTTTGGACTCTAACTTGCATGATTTGAATGGAACTAACCCGGATTGACGCTGTTTTCAGCAGAACTGCCATGGTGTTATTTTTGTGCAGAAATAAAAGTTCTCGGAATGACCCGAAAATCAACGGATAATTATTTTGGAATATATAAAAAATACTAGAAGAAAGATCCACGTCAGGGGGCCTCCACTTGTCCACGAGGGTGGGGGCGCATCCTACCCCCCTGGGCGCGCCCCTGCCTCGTGGGCCCCCTAACGCTCCACCGACCTCAACCCTGGCTCCATATATTCACTTCCAGGGAGAAAAAATCAGAGAGAAGGATTCATCGCGTTTTATGATACGGAGCCACCGCCAAGCCCTAAACTCTCTCAGGAGGGCTGATCTGGAGTCCGTTCGAGGCTCCAGAGAGGGGAATCCATCGCCATTGTCATCATCAACCTTCCTCCATCACCAATTTCATGATGCTCACCATCGTGCGTGAGTAATTCCATCATAGGCTTGCTGTACGGTGATGTGTTGGATGAGATTTATCATGTAATCGAGTTAGTTTTGTTAGGGTTTTGATCTCTAGTATCCACTATGTTTTGAGATTGATGTTGCTATGACTTTGCTATGCTTAATGCTTGTCACTAGGGCCCGAGTGCCATGATTTCAGATCTGAACCTATCATGTTGAATATATGTGAGTTCTTGATCCTATCTTGCAAGTCTATAGTCACCTACTATGTGTTATGATCCGGCAACCCCGAAGTGACAATAATCGGGACCACTCCTGATGATGACCGTAGTTTGAGGAGTTCATGTATTCTCTATGTGTTAATGCTTTGGTCCGGTACTCTATTAAAAGGAGGCCTTAATATCCCTTAGTTTCCAATAGGACCCCGCTGCCACAGGAGGGTAGGACATAGATGTCATGCAAGTTCTTTTCCATAAGCACGTATGACTATATTCGGAATACATGCCTACATTACATTGATGAACTGGAGCTAGTTCTGTGTCACCCTAGGTTATGACTGTTACATGATCGATCGCATCCAGCATAATTCTCTATCACCAATCCATTGCCTACGAGCTTTCCATATATTGTTCTTCGCTTATTTACTTTTCCGTTGCTATTGTTATCACCACTATAAAACACGAAAAATATCACTTTTGCTACCATTACCACTACTATCATATTATTTTGCTACTAAATACTTTGTTGCAGATATTAAGTTATCCAGCTGTGGTTGAATTGACAACTCAACTGCTAATACTTGAGAATATTCTTTGGCTCCCCTTGTGTCGAATCAGTAATTTTGGGTTGAATACTCTACCCTCGAAAACTGTTGCGATCCCCTATACTTGTGGGTTATCAAGACTATTTTCCGGCGCCGTTGCCGAGGAGCATAGCTCTATTCTTTGAGTCACTTGGGATTTATATCTTCTTATCATTATGAAGAACTTGAAAGATCCAAGAACTAAGATTTATCCCTCAATTACGAGGGGATGTAAGAAACTACCATCTAGCTCTACACTTGATTCACCTTCTGTTTTGAGTAAGCTTGTGACACCTAAACCTGCTTCTACTATTAATTATGATATGTCGCATGTTATTGATGATGCCACTTCTGCTATGCATGATACTTATGATGAAACTACTTCTATGCTTGATACTACCGTGCCACTTGGTGAATTTCTGGATGAACAACTTGCTAGGGCTAGAGAGAATGAAGTTATTGAAACTGATAATATTGATGAAAGTGATGATGAGGAATCTCCCCCTAGATATGAATTGCCTGTTGTTCCAGAGGGTTATGTTATGGATGAAGAAACTCCTAGAGAATTTCTTGCTTGCAATGATAGAAGTGATCTTAAGAAATTATTAGCTAAGTTTAAAGAAAAAAACTCTGAATGATAGAATGAAATATGATCCTGCTTATGCTACTTCACCTATCTTTGTTACTGATAAGGATTATGAATTCTCTGTCGACCCTGATATAATTACTTTGGTTGAATCTGATCCTTTTTATGGCTATGAATCTGAAACTGTTGTGGCACATCTTACTAAATTAAATGATATAGCCACCCTGTTCACTAATGATGAGAAAACTTGCCACTATTATATCCTTAAATTATTTCCGTTATCATTAAAGGGTGATGCTAATATATGGTTTAAGTCTCTTGATCCTGGTTGTGTGCGTAGTCCCCACGATATGATTTATTACTTCTCTGCTAAATATTTCCCTGCTCATAAGAAACAAGCTGCTTTAAGGGAAATATATAATTTTGTGCAAATGGAAGAAGAGAGTCTCCCACAAGCTTGGGGGAGGCTTCTCCAATTACTTAATGCTTTGCCTGATCATCCTCTCAAGAAAAATGAGATACTTGATATCTTTTATAATGGACTATCCGATGCTTCCAGAGACCACCTGGATAGTTGTGCTGGTTGTGTTTTTAGGGAAAGAACTGTTGATGAAGCTGAAATTCTATTGAATAATATGCTGACTAATGAAAATAATTGGACACTTCCTGATCCAATTCCTGAACCAACTCCTGAGCCAACTTGAAAGAAAAGGGGTATTCTATTTTTCAGTCCTGAAGATATGAAGAGGCAAAGAAATCTATGAAAGAAAAAGGTATTAAACCTGATGATGTTAAGAATTTACCTTCTATTGAAGAAATATATGGTCTTAATTTACCGCCATTGAAGAAATACATGGTCTTGATAACCCGACACAGGTAGTAAAGGTAAATTCTCTCTATAGATATGATAAAGCTGAAATCCCTCCTACTAAATTTGCTAGTCAATGCTTAGATGAGTTTGATAACTTTATGGTTAAGCAAGAATATTTTAATGCTTATGCTGGTAGACAATTGAAACATAATGCTTATATGATTGAACACTTAAGTGATTATATGGCTAATGTTAAAGGTGAACTAAAACTTATTAGTAAACATGCTTCTATGGTTACCACTCAAGTAGAACAAGTACTTAAAGATCAGAATGATTTGCTCAATGAATTAAATAGTAAGAAAAATGATAATGTTGTTAGAGTTATGACTAGAGGTGGTAAAATGACTCAGGAACCTTTGTACCCCGAGGGCCATCCTAAGAGAATTGAGCAAGATTCTCAGAGAAATAATATGGATGCACCTAGTCCTTCTAAGAGGAAGAAAAAGAAAAATGATAGGACTTTGCATGCTTCTAGTGAACCTGTTGATGACACACCTGAGAATCCCAATGATATTTCTATTTCTGATGCTGAAACACAATCTGGTAATGAGCATGAACCTAGTGATAATGTTAATAATGATGTTCATGTTGATGCTCAACCTAGTAATGACAATGAAATAGAGATTGAACCTGCTGCTGATCTTGATAACCCACAATCAAAGAATCAACGTTATGATAAGAGAGACTTTGTTGCTAGAAAGCACGGTAAAGAAAGAGAACCATGGGTTCAGAAACCCATGCCTTTTCCTCCTAAACCATCCAAGAAAAAGGACGATGAGGATTTTGAGCCCTTTGCTGAAATGATTAGACCTATCTTCTTGCGTATGTGTTTGACTGATATGCTTAAAATGAATCCTTATGCTAAGTACATGAAAGATATTGTTACTAATAACAGAAAGATACCGAAAGCTGAAATTTCCACCATGCTTGCTAATTATACTTTTAAGGGTGGAATACCTAAGAAACTAGGAGATCCCGGAGTACCAACTATACCATGCTCCATTAAAAGAAACTATGTTAAAACTTCTTTATGTGATCTTGGAGCCAGTGTTAGTGTTATGCCTCTCTCTTTATATCGTAGACTTGATTTGAATAAGTTGACACCTACTGAAATATCTTTGCAAATGGCTGATAAATCAACTGCTATACCTATCGGTATTTGTGAGGACGTGCTTGTTGTGGTTGCAAATGTTACTATCTTAACGGACTTTGTTATTCTTGATATTCCCAAGGACGATAGTATGTCTATTATTCTTGGAAGACCCTTTTTGAATACTGCAGGGGCTGTTATTGATTGCACCAAAGGCAATGTCACTTTTCATGTTAATGGTAATGAGCATACGGTACACTTTCCGAGGAAACAACCTCAAGTTCATAGTATAAATGCTATTGGAAAAATTTCAACTATTACTATTGGAGGTTTTGAATTTCCTCTTCCTACTGTAAAGAAGAAATATGATATTCTTATTGTTGGGGACATGCATATCCCCATTGAGGTAACCTAGTGTTATTCGAAAATTCTCTGGTTCCATGTTATTCGGAATGAGTTTGTTAACAAGACCTGATCAACCTTGTTAGTGGATTCCTTTTGATGAGTATGAGATGGATGAATTTAGAAAACACAACTCTCTATACCCTCTTTTTACTTTCTGTTATTTATAATAAATAAAGAAAAAATAGTATCTTTCTGTCTGTTTTCTGAATTGTCCATGCAATAAAAAATACCCCAAAAATAGAAGTTCTCCAAATGCCCTGAAATTTAAATATGATTTTTTCTGGAATATTTGAGAATATTTGGCACTGAGAACACAGCAGGGGGAGCAAGCACCTGGCCACGAAGGTCCAGGGCGCGCCCCCTACCTCGTGGGCCCATGGTGGCTCCCCTCCACTTATTCTAGCTACCACACACTCCTTCCTCCCAAAAACATCACTAGCCAGCTCAAACCCGAGTCCAACCTCATCTTGCTACCATTTTCGATCTCCCTGCTCAAAGCTCCATTCACAAAACTACTTTGGGGGATTGTTCTTTGGTATGTGACTCCTCCAATGGTCCAATTAGTTTTTGTTCTAGTGCTTTATTCATTGCATATTTTTGCTGCTTAGGTGACCTTGTTCTTGAGCTTGCATGTCAAATTTATGTGGTCAAAAGTAGTTTTGATGCATGATATTGCCTCTAGGCACTTGTAGGAGTAGTTGCTATCAATATTGTTGAGTTTGGTTCACTTTTATTTTGAAGTTACTAAAAATTTCAGAAACTTTCAGAAAAAGATGAAGAGATTTTTGAGGGGCTCATCGAGCCGAAGCTCGAAGGATAAACAAAGTGAAGAGATGTCAGAACCCCGATTCCAAGCCACATCGATCTAGCCGGTAACACATCATATCACTTTGCGGCCTCACGCACGGTATCCCATGGATGTCGCATTACCATGGCCCGGGACCGTTTGCAGCTTTTGGCTCACGTATATGATAGTGTCGCTAGCATCCATATGACAGAGAACCCGGGCCGACATGGCTAGTCGTGAACCCAAAGCGGCACGGACCTATGGAGACAGGCATACATGAATCCCATCGAGCATGTCGGTCATCAGCGAGTGATTCTGGGCTGTAGCACTGGGCTAACAGGACTCCGAGGGAACCCGGGCTGTAGCAGGCTAGGCAGGACTCCGGATGTCACCACGTGACATTTCCCCGAAGGGACAGACATAGGAACGAAGTGAAACACATGCCGGCCAGTAAAGTGTCCTGAGCAGTAGTGCTGGGCTAGCAGGACTCCGGTGAACCGGGCTGTAGCGGACTACTATGGCTCGAGGAACACTAGACTACATTTCCCCATAAGAAAGGCTGCCAAGGATAAACAACTAGGTTGTCGGATCCCACTCATACCAAGCATTTCAATGATACATACAATATGCCCGATATGAGTACATACAACATGGCATCACAACAAAACTCTACAACTCAAGTACTTTATTTAAAGGCTCCAGAGAGCCATACATAACATGTTCATACAGATAGGGGTCACATGACCCGACACTCAAGTCATACAATCATACAAGCACAAGCGGAAGCAAGTAGTCTGAGTACAGACACTAGAAAGAAAGAAGGCTTCTCGAAGCCTGTCTATCTACATAGGGCTCTCCATGGCCAGGATCACCACCTGGGTGGCTAGTCACTCGTCGACGTCAAGGTCTATGTAGAACCCATCGGAGCGGCGGTGTTGTCGTCTGAAAATAGTAATTAAGCAAACATGAGTACAAAGGTACTCAGCAAGTCTTACAACAGAACCTACTATACATGCTCATTCTCAAGAAGGTGGTGGGGTTATTGCAGCAAGCCAGCTTTGACTCTTGGCTAAGCTATCCTACGGAGCTCCACTAATAAAATAGTTTTCGCACACGAGTCCACTACTCACCAACACAATACTCCACCGGGGATCCTCCCTCGTCATCCTACGAGAGGGCCATCCTCGGTACTCACACTTATCTTGAGTCTTTTAGTAGTATCCATTAACTTATCTATGAACTGTATAGGCAACCAAGTAGTCCTTTACCGCGGACGCGGCTATTCGAATAGATGATGTTAACCCTGCAGGGGTATACTTCTTCATACACGCTTTCGCCACTTACCGCCGTTTACACGACATGTACTCGGCAACCTTCAAGCGGAAACCCAGCGAGGGTGTTGGCCACGGCCTACCTAAACACTTAAGTGTCTAGTCCAGGTTTATCGCCTATCCAGGTTCCATCCGCAGGGAGTCCGACCGAGGTTTCCACATACGGCCCCGGACGATGTGAACAGGGTTTCCGAGACACCAAACGGGTGACTCGGTACACCGTGCCACGGTGTATCTACCGCAACATAGCCCATCCCTAGGGTTAGCGCTACGCACGGCCGCCAACACATAACCTACAAACACCAGAAACTATTTGCAACTCCTGGACAGAGTACTAGGGTATTTAAGAAGCCGAGAGGGTCCATTGGTTTCGGGCCCAATGTACTGTAGTAACTGCATCTTAAATCACACATACAGATCTCAGTTCTTATGGACGGTCTCAATGAAACAACCCACCATGTACTCCTACATGGCCTCTCATTGATACCTTTACCAAAACATGTTCAACACATCCCTCACATTACCGACATAAACATTTCACTCTAGCCCATCACCCAGATGAACCAGACCTGACGCAACTCTAAGCATAGCAGGCATAGCAAGGTAGGAATCACATATATGGCTCAATCAACTCCTACACATGCTAGTGGGTTTCATCTAGTTACTGTGGCAATGATAGGTCATGCAGAGGATAAGGGTTCAACTACCGTAGCACGCAGCAGTTTGAATCGCGTTGTCTTAATGCAGTAAACGAGAGCAGAAGCGAGAACATGGGTTTGTATCGAAATGATCAATGGGTTGCTTGCCTGTTGTAGAGGTAGTAGGGTACTGCCCTTCAGACGGATACTCGGGGTTATCCTCGGAGGCAGAACCTACCACGAAAGTCAGACCAAACATAATCAACACATGGCAATATGCAACAATATGATGCATGCTATGACATGGCAATATGAAAGTGTCTTGGCCTAATGCAAGCTAAAACAGAAGGGGATGAACTCATTTGAATCAAAGATTCAAATATTAGCTCATTAAACATGGCCTTATTAGTGCATTACCTTATTCTGCTTAAACAGCAAGGTTAACTTGTTTTGTCATGCATGAAACCATTACAGATGGATAGATTGAATTTTTCTGATCATTTTTCATATATAAATCTTTGCATTTGGAGCTATGGTTGATTTTCTATGATTTTTAGAAGTTTTGACTATTTTCTTGAATTTCCTATTAAAAAATAAATCCAGTAATTGAATTAATGCGTCAGCACTGCGTCACTGTGACGTCAGCGGGTCAAAGGCACCAGCCCAGGTCAAACCTGACTGGTGGGCCCCATCTGTCAGTCTCTCAGCTAACTAACAGAGTTAGTTAGTGTTTAGTTAGCACTAAACTAGGTTAGTTAGGCCCTGGGCCCACATGTCAATGAGAGAGAGTTAGTTAACGAGGTCGTTAAGCTCTAACAGAGTGATTAGCTCTAATTAAAACTAATCTAATTTAGTTAGGAGCCGGCCCCACCTATCAGTGACTCGGGCGGGGTCAAACTAGGGTCAAACTGGGGTCAAACCCTTGGTCAGCGGGGTTAATCCCGCCGGCGTTGAGTCACCGGCGAGGCCGAGACGGTGGAGAGCATCGGAAACGCTGCTCCGGCCACGGTTCGATGCGCGGGTGAGTGCTTCGGGTAGCTGGCGGTGTGGCGCATCCATCGGTGGCGTTGGTTGGTGCTGGGATGGCCGTGAACGACGATGGCGTCGAGCCAGGCGGCGGCCGGAGCTCAGCCGTTGGTGGTTTTGCTGCTGCAGCGAGCTAGCGGGGAAACAGACGCACTAGCGAGGCGCTACGAGGTGCGGTGAGTGCGTTAAGCACCCGCGCCTGACCAAATGGTCACCGGAGTGACGCCGGCGTCGAGCTCGCACGGCGGCGTGCTATGGTGAGCAAGGGGGTGGCGTCTACGGTGAGCAAACGAAGCAGAGAAGAGGGGGGTTCGGTAGAGGAGCTCATGGCGGTTGCAGAACGCGTCTCAGCGGGCTCGGGAAGGTCGGACGTCGTCGGGGCATTGCCGGCGATCTCAGCGGACCAAGGAAGAAGAAGGCATCGGGGAGGTGCTTGGAGGCGTCCGGCGTCGCGTGAGTCGACGAGGAGGTCGAGGACGGCAGCGCGGAGCTAATGGGCTTGTCGGAGAGGCGAGGGGGTGGCTCTGGTGACAACTACGGCGAACGGCGGCGAGGATCGCACTCGGCCATCGCGGGAGAGGGTGAAGGAGACGAGGGGGAGAGAGGGGAGGAGTGCAGGGAGGTGCTGGGCGTCTCCGTGGCGCTCAGATGGGGACGAGTAGGCAGCAGGAGGTGGAAGCAGGAGGTGGCCGCGGGTGCACGCGCCGGCGACACACCTCTGTCTACTGGCAGAGGTGGGTGACGACTGGCATAGGCCAGGTGGGCTGGGCCAGCACAGGTGAGGCCCAGGTGAGTTTCTCTCTCTCTCTCTCTCTATCTCTCTCTCTCTCTCTCTTTATTTGTTTTCCTTTTCTATTTATCTGCAACTGTTGGGCTTTATTAAAAATACCTAGACATCTTTAAAAATCCTGAAAATAATCACGGGCGCTGTTTAGATTATTTCCAACAGCCCACACTTATTTCCAGAATTATTTGAGCATTTAAATTATTTTATAGCATTTAAATGCCCAAATTCAAATACTTATGATTTAATTCAGAAAATCCAGAATGTCCTAGAAAAGAGTGCACCATTTTTGCTAGGGGTTTTAGCCCAATCTAGAAATGATGAGCTTTTTGTGAAGGGCATTTTGGGTTCATTGAAAATAATTTTAGTAAACCCTAGTTGTTTCCAGGGGGGCTGGGGGTTCTGTCTTCCCCATTTCAAATTTAAGAGGAATTTAAACATGATGCACACTCTAATGCTTGAACTAACTAGGGTGTGACAACTCACCCCCACTCAAAAGAATCTCGTCTCGAGATTTAGGATCCTCTGGAAAGAAGGTGGGGTACTCGAGTCGAAGACGATCCCCCCTTTCCCAAGTGGCTTCTTTCTCGGAATGGTGTGACCATTGAACCTTGAGAAACTTGATATTATGACGTCGAGTGGTACGCTCGGCTTGATCAAGGATACGAACGGGATATTCCCGATATGAGAGGTTATCTTGTAGATCAAGCGTTTCGTGGTCCACTCCACGAATAGGATCCGCGAAGCAACGTCTGAGTTGAGAAATGTGGAAGACATCGTGAACTCTGGAAAGATGCGAAGGTAGTTCCAATTGGTAGGCAACTTCTCCTCGTTTGGCAAGAATGCGAAAGGGTCCAATGTAACGAGGAGCCAATTTGCCTTTGATACCGAAACGATGGGTTCCCTTTAACGGAGTAACCCGAAGGTAGGCCTTCTCGCCGACTTCATAAGTCATAGGCTTATGTTTATGATCATATTGACTCTTTTGACGAGATTGGGCTGTTTTCAATTTCTCACGAATAACGTGAACCTGCTCTTCTGCTTCCTGAATCATATCCGGGCCAAAGAGTTGTCTTTCCCCGGTTTCTGACCAGTTAAGAGGCGTTCGACATTTTCTGCCATAGAGAACTTCGAAAGGAGCCTTGCCCAAGCTTGCTTGATAACTATTGTTATAAGCAAACTCCGCGAATGGAAGGCATTTCTCCCAACCCATTCCGAATGAGATGACAGAAGCTTGGAGCATATCCTCCAGAATTTGATTGACTCGCTCTACTTGACCACTTGATTGATGATGGAAGGTGGTGCTAAAAGAGAGATGAGTTCCCATAGCATTTTGGAAACTTTCCCAAAATCGAGAGGTGAAGAGACTCACACGGTCTGAGTTAATTTCCAATGGAACACCATGAAGAGACACTATTCGGGAGATGTATAAATCGGCTAGCTGGCTAGCGGTGATACTCTCACGAACAGGTAGAAAGTGGGATACTTTGGAAAGACGGTCGATTACGACGAAGATGGCATTATTCCCTCTCTTGGTCCTGGGAAACCCATTGATGAAATCCATACTGATTTTATCCCATTTCCACTCAGGAATAGCCAAAGGTTGAAGGGTGCCAGCAGGCCGTTGATGCTCTGCTTTAACACGACGACAAACGTCGCAATTAGCAATGTATTGAGCGATTTCTCTTTTCATCCTAGTCCACCAAAACCTCTGGCGTAGGTCTTGATACATTTTAGTACTACCGAGATGAATGGTGAGAGGGGATTCATGAGCTTCCTTAAGGATCAGCCACCTTAGGTTTCGTTCCTTTGGAACCACTAGGCGATTTCCAAAGTATACGACACCTTGATCATCAATGGAGAAACAATTCGCGACTCCTTTCTTAATGCTTCTCTTAATACGGGAGATTCCCGGATCTACCTTCTGTGCCTTGATGATCTGATCCGTAAGGGTAGGTTTCGCCACCAGGGTGGATAGGAATCCTCGAGGAACAATGTGAAGATTAAGCTTACGAAATTCCTCATGGAGAAGTGGTTGACTTTGTTGTAACATCAGGTTGTTACAATAGGACTTACGACTTAGCGCATCGGCAATGACATTGGCTTTACCCGGGGTGTAAGTTATTCCTAAGTCATAATCCGAGATCAACTCGACCCAACGTCGTTGCCTGAGATTCAAATCTGGTTGGGTGAAGATATATTTCAAACTTTGGTGATCGGTGAAGATCTCGCAACGATTACCGAGGAGGTAATGTCGCCAAGTTTTAAGTGCATGGACTACAGCTGCAAGCTCTAGATCATGTGTCGGATAATTCTCCTCATGTGGGTGTAATTGCCGTGAAGCATAGGCAATTACCTGACGATCTTGCATGAGTATGCAACCTAGTCCTTGTCGTGAGGCGTCGCAATAGATAATAAAGTCCTTGGAGAAATCTGGTGCTACCAGTACGGGAGCAGATGTCAGGCATCTTTTTAGTTCCTGAAAGCTGAACTCGCACTGTGGGATCCACTCGAACTTTTTATCTTTCTTGAGGAGTTTAGTTAGAGGTTTAGCAACCTTGCAGAAATTCTCGACAAAGCGGCGGCAATAGCTCGCTAAGCCAAGGAAGCTCCGAACTTGCTTGACCGTCTCAGGTGGAGTCCAATCAAGGACAGCTTGAACTCGCTCGGGATTGACAGCAATACCCTTACAAGAGATTACATGGCCTAGATAGGTCACTTCTGGCAACCAAAATTCACACTTGGAGAATTTGGCATAAAGGCGATGCTCTCGAAGTTTCATCAATACCAGCCTTAGATGTTTGGCATGTTCCTCTTCATTCTTGGAGTAGATGAGTATGTCATCGAGGTATACCATGACGAATTTATCCAAGTACTCCATGAAAACCGAGTTCATTAACCGGGAGAAGGTAGCTCGGGCATTGGTTAAACCGAAGGACATAACGGTGTACTCGTATTGGCCATAACGAGTAACAAAGGCGGTTTTGGGAATGTCCCCGTTTTTGATTTTGATTTGATGGTAGCCTAACCTCAAATCCATCTTGGAAAAGATTGAGGACCCAGCGAGCTGATCATACAGATCGTTGATCCTGGGAAGCGGATACTTGTTCTTGATGGTGACCAAGTTGACAGGTCGGTAATCTACAACCATTCGATCCGTTCCATCCTTCTTCTTGACGAAGAGGACGGGGCAAGCCCAAGGAGAGGAACTAGGACGGATGAAACCCTTTTTCAAGGACTCATCGAGTTGGTTCTTAAGCTCGGCTAGTTCTAAGGGTGCCATCTTGTAGGGTCTCCTAGAAATTGGAACGGTTCCTGGAACAAGGTCTATCACAAACTCGACATCCCTGTCAGGTGGAACACCTGGCAGTTCTTCTGGAAAGACATCCGGAAAGTCTCGGACTACCAGAACATCCTCAAGGTCTGGAAGGGGGTTGGCATTTAGGGAGTAAAGTTGGCGCTTGGCCACTCGAATTAAGACATTGACTGTCTTGCCCGATGGGTGAGTAAGTTGAACAGTTCTAGTGGCACAATCAATCTTAGCATAATGAGCTGACATCCAGTCCATACCCAAGATGATGTTTATGTCCGAGGACTTGAGAGCTATTAAGGATGCAAGGAAGACAAGTCTATCGACAAGAATTTCGTTCCCATGGCTTACTCTAGAGGTTTGCCATTTGGAACCCGGAGTTTGAATTACCATAGAAGTGGGCATGTCACAGAATGTCATGTTATGCAATCGAGCATAGTTCTCGGATATGAATGAATGAGATGCTCTAGTATCGAAAAGAACAGATGCCGGATGGCAGTTAACAAGGAGCGTACCAAGGACGACATTAGGATCCTCATGAGCCTCCTCGGCTGAAACATAGTTGACATGGCCACGGGCAGTGGTGACCGGCTTGGCGTAGAATTCTTTCCCGCGGGCTTACCACGGCCAATAGACTTTCCAGTTTGATTGGGGTTGTTGTGCTGGGGACACTCCCGGCTATAGTGACCCGGCTCTCCACACTTGAAGCATGTCACAACATTGGGGCGTGGAGCAGCATTAGCAGCGGGGCCACCATAGGGCTTGGGCGGTGCAAGCTACTGGTTGGGACGAGGCGCCTCAAAGGATGGCCTCGGGATGAACCTGGGTGGCAGTGTCGTGCTTGGGATCCACACCCGGCGCTTCTGAGCTCCAGAGCCGGATGAAGAGCCAAAATCACGGGAGTGCTTGCATGAAGCGTCATAATCAGTCTGGCCTGTCTCAGCACTGATGGCTTTGTTGACCAACTTCTGAAAGGAGGTGCACTCGTGCAGACGAAGATCGTAGCGAAGCTCAGGGCTAAGTCCCTTGTGGAACCTTGCCTGCTTCTTAGCGTCAGTAGATACCTCTTCAGGGGCATAACGTGCCAGATTCCCAAATTCATGACTATATGCATCCACAGTCAGTCTTCCTTGGGTGAAATTGCAGAACTCCTCCCTCTTGCGATCTATGAGACCTTCCGGAATGTGATGCTCACGGAAAGCCTCACTGAATTCAGCCCAAGTAGTAATTTGGCTAACCGGGCGCATAGCTTCGAAGTTTTCCCACCAGAGGCTAGCAGGGCCCTCGAGGTGATAGGCAGCATAAGTAACCTTGTCGGCTTCGGCTACGTTGGCAGAACGTAGCTTGTGGGTAATGCTGCGAAGCCAGTCATCCGCGTCGAGGGGCTCGACGGAACGGTTCAACTTTGGTGGGTACAGCTTGATAAAGTCATTGATTGACACCAAATCATTTCGCGGATGGCGTGCAGTGTTCTTCTCAATCCGCTCCAGCAGGCGGTTAGTCTCACGCTTGTTTCTTTCCGCCTCCAGCATCACTTCGGCTAGGGAAGGCGGGTGAGGCAGATTTTCACCCCTTGCTGCACTGGCTTCCCCCTGCTCCGGGGCAGCAGGGTTGCTGCGGGTGTTGACCATCCTAGGAGAAAACAAGACAACGGTTTAGATAAGGATGGCTCAAACTTAGCAACGAAGTGCAGAATGTAATGGATAACACGGAACGCAGAGATGTTCATCTGTATGTCATGGTAATATAAAACTGCCATATATATACCAATGGTCCTACACATCATACATAGTTTAGTACAATCCCAGGCTACAATACAACTATGATGAAAGACATTACATCTCATCGGAGGCATTCCAAGCTCCTATACAATATTTGTCTACACCTCCGGAATTGATTACACACCAAGTCATATTCCACAAGTCACGCAGGACAGTGGAGATACAACTATTACAATACTAGTGATACTACTACTAACTCAGACAGCTCCATAGTAGTCCTCATAGAAGTCACCTCCATAGCCTGGAAGTTCAACGTGATCATCCGGAAACAGACGGTCCTGAGGAGCCTGTGGACCATAGGGGCTAGGATGAGGTCTTGGACCAACAAACAGTGGCCTGCGAGGACCACGGGGTGGGGTGATGCCTCCCACAACATGCCAATCCACCATGTCTGGCAGAGCAGATCTCACAGGATACAGATCCCTTGTATCCATACATCCAGCTTGCACCGCAGGTGCAAACCGAGTCAATGTGGCCCAATGATCAACACGGGTATTGAAAAGCTCGAACCTCAAGGCCCGATTCTCTCGGTCCTTATCTTCGAGCATCTCGGCAGTGGTACGAGTTAATGAGTCCTCCTGAGTGGAGTCAGCATAGATAGCCTGAAGATACCCATGCGCTCCCGGAAGTGAAGCTGGCATGTAACGGAAGTCGGTGTTCCGAAGCAGGCCAGTCCGGACTCGCATGATGGTCATCATGGAATAGGCAGCATCCTGCACATCCATCTCAACAGTAACCCCGAGTCCATAGGAATAGTGAACGGGCTCGGCAGATCCAGGATAAGAAGGACATATCCTAATGGTGCAGAAATATTGGCTTTGATTAAAGTCTCGGAACTGCTCTTCGACAGTGTATTCCGGATACCAACGGTAACCCGTCTCGATCATTACCCGGACTAACATAGCAGTATGACCGGGCACATCGAGGCACCGGGTCAGGCGAACCACTTGGTTTTGAGCAAGGTTGGCCATCTGAAAGCACAACCACAATGCAAAGACATTAGAATTTCTAAGGAAAATTGGACAGCATAACAGCTGTAAATGCTCAGAAAAAGATTTGAGACTTCTACAACAGTTTGCAATACCACTCAACAACATCATATCAAGGTTCTGATCCAATTAGCAACATACTAAAAATAGTAGAAACTGAACTAGGGCTGGTAACAACAATCCTATAAGCTACTACAGATTACTAACACGTGAACCTGATAGAAGAAGAGAGCCTAGTCCTTAACCCACGTTGAATGAGAAGAGAATGACTCAGATCAGAGGGCATAAGGTAAAGGAGTAAAAGAGCCTTACGTTCCCTCCCACAATCAACTCCCCTACATATAACTAAAGCATTTCTAGACTTGACATCGACCAGTTTGGCTCAACGAACCTACAGGCAGTCCGGCTACCAACGCTGTCAGAACCCCGATTCCAAGCCACATCGATCTAGCCGGTAACACATCATATCACTTTGCGGCCTCACGCACGGTATCCCACGGGTGTCGCCTTACCATGGCCCGGGACCGTTTGCGCCTTTTGGCTCACGTATATGATAGTGTCGCTAGCATCCATATGACAGAGAACCCGGGACAACATGGCTAATCGTGAACCCAAAGCGGCACAGACCTATGGAGACAGGCATGCAAGAATCCCATCGAGCATGTCGGTCATCAGCGAGTGATTCCGGGCTGTAGCACTGGGCTAACAGGACTCCGGGGGAACCCGGGCTATAGCAGGCTAGGCAGGACTCCGGATGTCACGGCGTGACATTTCCTCGAAGGGACAGACATAGGAACGACGTGAAACACATGCCAGCCAGTCAAGTGTCCTGAGCAGTAGTGCTGGGCTAGCAGGACTCCGGTGAACCGGCTGTAGCAGACTACTATGGCTCGAGGAACACTAGACTACATTTCCCCATTAGAAAGGCTGCCAAGGATAAACAACTAGGTTGTCGGATCCTACTCATACCAAGCATTTCAATCATACACACAATATGCCCGATATGAGTACATACAACATGGCATCACAACAAAACTCTACAACTCAAGTACTTTATTTAAAGGCTCCAAAGAGCCATACATAACATGTTCATACAGATAGGGGTCACATGACCCGACACTCAAGTCATACAATCATACAAGCACAAGCGGAAGCAACTAGTCTGAGTACAGACACTAGAAAGAAAGAAGGCTTCTCGAAGCATGTCTATCTACATAGGGCCCTCCATGGCCAGGATCACCACCTGGGTGGCTAGTCACTCGTCGACGTCAAGGTCTACGTAGAACCCATCGGAGGGGCGGTGTTGTCGTCTGAAAACAGTAATTAAGCAAACATGAGTACAAAGGTACTCAGCAAGTCTTACAACACAACCTACTATACATGCTCATTCTCAAGAAGGTGGTGGGGTTATTGCAGCAAGCCAGCTTTGACTCTTGGCTAACCTATCCTACGGAGCTCCACTAATAAAATAGTTTTCGCACACGAGTCCACTACTCACCAACACAATACTCCACCGGGGATCCTCCCTCGTCATCCTACGAGAGGGCCATCCTCGGTACTCACACTTATCTTGAGTCTTTTAGTAGTATCCATTAACTTATCTATGAACTATATAGGCAACCAAGTAGTCCTTTACCGCGGACGCGGCTATTCGAATAGATGATGTTAACCCTGCAGGGGTATACTTCTTCGTACACGCTTTCACCACTTACCGCTGTTTACACGACATGTACTCGGCAACCTTCAAGCGGAAGCCCAGCGAGGGTGTCGGCCACGGCCTACCTAAACACTTAAGTCTCTAGTCCAGGTTTATCGCCTATGCAGGTTCCATCCGCAGGGAGTCCGGCCGAGGTTTCCACATACGGCCCCGAACAATGTGAACAGGGTTCCCGAGACACCAAACGGGTGACTCGGTACACCGTGCCACGGTGTATCTACCGCAACATAGCCCACCCCTAGGGTCAGCGCTACGCACGGCCGCCAACACATAACCTACAAACACCAGAAACTATTTGCAACTCCTGGACAGAGTACTAGGGTATTTAAGAAGCCGAGAGGGTCCATTGGTTTCGGGCCCAATGTACGGTAGTAACTGCATCTTAAATCACACATACAGATCTTAGTTCTTATGGACGGTCTCAATTAAACAACCCACCATGTACTCCTACATGGCTTCTCATAGATTCCTTTACCAAAACATGTTCAACACATCCCTCACATTACCGACATAAACATTTCACTCTAGCCCATCACCCAGATGAACCAGACCTGACGCAACTCTAAGCATAGCAGGCATAGCAAGGTAGGAATCACATACATGGCTCAAACAACTCCTACACATGCTAGTGGGTTTCATCTAGTTACTGTGGCAATGACAGGTCATGCAGAGGATAAGGGTTCAACTACCATAGCACACAACAGTGAAAGTGCGTTATATCGACTAGAGGGGGGTGAATAGGCGATTTTTATGAAAGTCTTCAAAACGTGAGAGTTATGAAGACAAACAGCGAAGATTATGCCTATTACTATGGAGCGGAAGTTAGATTACACTAGGCCAGCCATGATCATGTATTCAATAGAGTGAAAGCACAATGACAAACAACTGCAGTGTAATAAGGATCAGGTAGGAAGAAGTTATGAAGCCAAACAGATCATACATTTATGTTGTGAAGACAGAAGATAGAGCAGGTATACAATGGCTTCACAATGAGTAACAGTAAGAAAAGGAATTGAAGATGAAACCAGTGACTCGTTGAAGACAATGATGTGTTGGACCAGTTCCAGTTGCTGTGACAACTGTACATCTGGTTGGAGCGGCTAGGTATTTAAACCTTAGGACACACAGTCCCGGACACCCAGTCCTGAACACACAGTTCAGGACACCAAGTCCTCACCGTATTCTCCTTGAGCTAAGGTCACTTAGTCCTTGCCCAATCACTCTGTTAAGTCTTCAAGGTAGACTCCCAAACCTTCACAAACTTTGTTCACTGGCAATCCACAATGTCTCTTGGATGCTCTGAACGCGACGCCTAACCGTCTGGAGGATACACAGTCCTCAAATGTAATAAGTCTTCAGATCACACAGACAAGAAGACCTAATGATGCCCAATTTGCTCTGGCTCTGGGTGGTTAGGGCTTTTCTCCTCACTAGAAATTTTCTCTCAAAGGCTTCGAGGTGGGTTGCTCTCAAACGACAAAAGCCGTGCACTGAAATCTGAGCAGCCAACAGTTTATGGTTGTGGGGGTGGGCTATTTATAGCCACTTGGCAAGCCGACCTGATTTGTCTGAAATGACCCTGGGTCACTAAGGAACTGACACGTGTCTCAACGGTCAGATTTTAACCTCTCATGGCAACTTTGCTTGGGCTACAAGCAAAGCTGACTTGTCCGGCTCTGGACAAGATTCGCTCTCATTGTCTTTGCTCGAAGACATAGGTTTTCGATTTAGGCATCACTTCAGTCATTCTGACTGGTTCTCCTAGACCCCACTTAACAGTACGGTGGTTCCTATGACTCAACACAAAAGAAAAAGAACTACGAAAGATCTAAGTCTTCGAGCTCCATAGGCTTCATAACGTGTCTTCTTCTGTCATAGTCTTCAATGTGAATATCTTCATAAACCACCTTTGTCTTCAATGTCTTCATACATTTTAGGGCTCATCTCTGGTAGTAAAACCGAATCAATGAGGGACTTCTACTTGTGTTTTCCTGCAATTCTCACAAACACATTAGTCCCTCAACTAGGTTTGTCGTCAATACTCTGAAACCAACTAGGGGTGGCACTAGATGCACTTACAATCTCCCCCTTTTTGGTGATTGATGACAAACCAGTTGAAGTTTTCAACGGGGAATATAATGTGTGAAGTTTGTAAAGGATAGGGAATTGTCTTCATAAGTTGCAAAGGCTCCTCCTGAAGATGTGCATATAGGTTAATTTGCTTTTGGAATGCAAATGCACAGGGCAGGTTGTACTTGTGGAGATCCTCTTTAGCTTATGATGACAATCCACTATGCATGTGAAAGTATATGAAGATAATGACATGCATAATGGAAAATGGACGTCTACAGAATGAGATAAGTGCGGAATTTATCGTCGCACATGCGGAATTTATCTTCGCAAACAGGGTGGCAAACAAGTAGCAGACAACCATCGAGTTTTAGTGTTTGCAAATCAAAGAACCAAATGAAGCAAAAAAACAAGAGTTGTAAACACAAAGCAAAATATGACAAAACATAAGGCACCCGCCCATATGGACCCGCTTGAAGACTATCAACCCATACGCTTCTCCCCCTTTTGTCAGCAAGGACTAAAAAGGTTCGAAGACATAGAGTGTCTACTCGTTTCTAGGAGCAGCAGGGTCGTGGGAGGTGTTTGGCGGTGCAGACGAGCTTGGAGGTGCTGAAGCAGGTGGCGGTGATGTAGCATCGTCGTCTTCATCAATGATCCTTGCAGTAACTGTGGCAGCAGATGAAGAAAACTCAGAGTCTTCAAGTGATGGTGTGTTGCGCATCACGACCCTTCTGGGAGGTGTGGTGTCAAACTTGAAATGCTCTGTGAAGCCATCCTCTTCAAGTTCAGCTTCAGTACACATCATTGAGAGCCCTTTCCATGTACGACGGCAGGTTTCGTGTGTAACGAAGGCATTCTTGGTGGCAAGGTTTCAAAGACGATTGACATCCACCAAGAGGCTCTTCATCTGACGTTTTAGCCAGTCATGATGCCTGTCTTGCTTTTGGTGAAGGGCCACAAGAAGCTCTCGGTCAGTGAGGACACGAGCATGCTTCTTGGGTCTTGGAGCATTTGTGCTATCTGTGGCTTCAGTTGATGCTGGTGCACGTGTAGTACCAGCCAACGGATATATCCTGGATATGGCTTCAACACCTTCAACATTCTGCGTGAAGCTCTGGTGTTCTGCATTCTGAAGACTTATCGGTTGCTTGGTAGGCTCAGGGTATATTGCTTCAGCAGAGATATCCACATCTGGCAAGAAGATCCGATGGTTTCGGGCAGAGGGCTGATACGAGATTACAGAGTGCAGTTTGATTAGTCTCATCACCCAAGGAGCATAGAACTTCAAACCAAATAATTCTGAGCCTGACGCTGCAAGTTGGCGTATGAAGAGATCCTGTGCGTTGAAGCATTTGCCATGCAGGATATAGAATATGAGAGTCTTCATTGCACCCTCGATCTTGGCATGTGGTGAGTGTCCTTTAATGGGACAGAGAGTCCGCCGGATGATGTGATATATGGTCCTGGGCAGGTACTCTAGGTCTTCAACGAAGAACTCAGTCGGATAGGGTGCATCCTGAGGCAATGGCTTCATCATTGAGAGCATCTGACTCATGTTTGGTTCAGGTCTCTGGAATATGCTTTCAATAGCTTCAGGATGTAATTGACAACCTTCCTCGAAGAATTCGCCAGGAGTGGGCAGGCCGGTGAGCTCAATGATATCAAATGCATTGGCTTCATGATGGACAGTGCCGGTCATCCACTCCAGGACCCAAGTCTTCGGATCTCTGTTGTATCCTTTGATATGAAGGGTGGCATAGAACTGAAGCAGAAGCTCTTCATTCCAGTGCTCTTCATTCGTCACAAACGGCAGCAGACCCACTTGCTTGAAGCAATCCAAAGCTTCCTCAAGACATGGCAGACCAGCAATAGCTTCAACCTCAAGGCGCTTGTGCGGAAAGATGCGGCCTTGGTTGTATAAGATGCATGAATAATAGCTGCGCTGAGAATAGCTCCAGAACCTGTCTGATACAATCATTTCCCTTGAATAGGGGTTCTTGGAGCTATTGAAAAATGTATTGTCTGCCTTGAAGCTGTTGATGTCAAAGGAACCAGGTGCTGATGCAGGACCTGGGAACCTTGGAAGTCTTGGTACTGGCTTCTGAACATGAGGCCTGTGCTCAATATGATAATCAAATTGAGGACCTGCAGCAGACTCAGGAACAGAAGTGTCTGGCTCGGTAGCTTCACTGTCTGCTGAAGCATTTGGTGGGGCAGGCTCCACATCGGCTTCGGTATTTGTGGTGGCAGCCGCAATATTTTCTTCCTCCACTTGTGTAGTTGGAGGGACAACCTCAGGCACGTTCTCATGGAGAACTGCATCTTGATGGAGCGGGGAAGTGGGTTCTGGTGGTGCTTCTTCATTGTCTTCGGCTGATGCAGCCAGAATTTCTGCAGTATGGACTTGAGGCCGTGGACCTTTGCGAAGCCTACGGAACACAGACGACGCTTGTGGGGTCGAAGTGGGCTGGACCTCAAAGTCTTCTTCCTCCTGAGGGCGATCCGCCCATGACTCATCTTGTGCCATTGGCGTCAGAGGACGACCAATACTGATGAGTTCGCTTGTTTCAAGCTGAGGAAGGGCTGCATCATCTTGCACATTGTCCTGATGACCAATGTCTTCAGCAGCTATTGGGTCGGCTGCTGGTATGTCTTCAGCTTCAGGAGCCTCTGTGGGAGCAGGCTCATGAACTGTCAGTCTTCTTTCCGCATTGGGGTGAAGGACAGAGAGAGGTTCAACTATCAAGGGCTCTGTGGGAGCAGCCCGAGATTTCTTGATCTTGCGTTTCTTTTTGCTGGGGGCAGTAGGAGAGGCTTCAGAGCTCTTCCTTTTTCTAGCTTCAGCCTCTGTAGTTCTTGTCTTCTTTAGCTCTGAAGCTGTTGACCGGCTCTTTGGCTTCGAGCCAGTCATTGCAATGGGGAAGACAATTTGAACCGCTTCTTGCCTAGGTGCCTCTGGTTCATTTACAGCAGGCTTCTTCTTCTTCTTTGCGGCCATCTTGGGGTCTATGCTAGGACGCCCAAGTGCCTTGCGCTTCTCGGCCTCGTTGTAGGCTTGAACACATCTTTCTGCCAAAGACTTCATCCTTTCACGCGAGCCCTGAGCTTCAGCATGCTTTTTCAGAAAGTTTTCTTTGAGCTCGTGCAGCATGATTTTGAAGCTCCTCACTTCCTGCACGCTGAGGCTGGCCATGTGCTTCTTGAACCGAGCCTTTTCGTGATCAATTTTCTGCTTCAGCTCAACAATGCGCTGAGCTATGGCCAGTTCGGAAGCAATTGCGCCTTGGAAGGCGACACTGAGGCCAACTGGCAGCTGCAGATCATTGAAGCTTATGTCTGGTGAGTCAAACCATTCATCGATGAAGCTGTGAATGATGGCGACATCAAAGAGAGGCAGATTGTTGAAGATTTCAGCTTCTTCCTTTCTTTTGATGAGCTGCTCAAGAGTGTCATCTCCAAGATCTTCATCGCTTGATAGATCAATGGCTTCGCTGCGCAGAATGGCAGCAGCAGTGAGCTCTTTGCTGGTGTGTTGCTGAGGCTCCTTTTCCTTCTGGGGCTTGGAGACGCGGGATATGTCTTCAGACTGCACACTGACTTCAGGAGGTGCAGTTTTCAATGGCTTCGCCCTTGAGATTTTTGAGGCAGGGGCCGGCTTGGAAGCTTTTGGTTTCTTCGTCTGCTTTGGCTTTAGCACAGCAGGAGCTTCTTCAGACTCAGAGTCAGCTGTAGGGTCATTTACTGCAGTCCCTTGGACTAATATGTGAGTGATCAGGCCCTCAAGATTGGCAAACGGACCGATGACATTGGGCTCGGCGTTGCGTGTGCCATCTGCCCTTGGTGCGAAAGGACCAGGGTTAAAGTCTACTCCAAATTTCTTCATGTTCAGCTTCGCTGATTGTTGAGCAAACTGGATGTTGTGCTTGAAGAGTTTGTCGTCACGACACCAGAGAAGTGACGACGGATGCGCATCATCAGGCTGTGGTCCTCGGACCATGCATGGGTAAAAGCCTTGAGCAATGGCTTCATCTCTGGTCTTGGGTACGAGATTCTTGTATAAGATGTCCCCCCATGGCTTCTTGATGGCACTTTTCTCAGCATACTCCTCAGTGACAAAGCGGTATTTGAACCACTGTTCAGCCCAATAGCGTCGAATCCATTGGATTCGTGTCTTGCGCTGCCCATAGCTCTCTTCTGGATCTGTTTTGTACATTTCTGCCAAGTCTTCAGGCAGATCCTTGGAAGTTCCCTCACGTATCTGTCTGCCCCCCTTCCTTGCTGCTGCTTCTGAAGCCATAAACTTTAACTTGACAGGCTTCAAAGGCTTCAAAGGCTTTCTTTTTCTGGACCAACAGGAACTGGCTTCAGGAGAGTTTATGTGATGTTGTAGGAATTCTGCAAATGAATGCAGACTATGAGAACCGAAGGATTCTCCCACGGACATGTACCTGTGACAGCATTAAGGTGCGAGGGAAGGGGAAGAGGTCATATGCATTCTCAGAAGGTTTTGAAGATTAATCAGTTTAGAAGACATTGACCTCATCGTGCGAAGACATTCACTCATAGATAAGAAGTTCATTCCAGATTTGTACGAACCCATAGATCAGTACAAGTGAGGAATCTAACTACTTTATGAAGGACAAGTGAATATACTAGGCATGTTACGAGATGCAGCGAGAGATCTAACTAGTGTGAAGAGAAACTTCTTATGGTAGAAAGTGACAGAACCTTGAGATCAAAAGAGGCTGTAAAAAGAAGTTTTATTTACCACACTGGAACTGCTAGACGGAGGGGAGTTGATGCCGAGCAGTTCAGTCCTCCGTGCCCTAACTTGGCGACGGAAAACACCTACGGCGACGGCGGAGAGGACGATGTCCGCGGTCGGCGTGAGGACGGCGTTGGAGAGGTTGCGGCAGCGAAGCGCTTCGTCTCCGGCGTCGTCGAGTGCTAGTGGTGGCGCTAGGGTTCTTGCGAGGGTGGAAGAAGGAGATAATGACTGCGGTAAGTGTGAATTTATAGGCTCGGGGGCGGCACTGTGCTATTACACAGGTGCCCCTGGCGGTTCGCATTTGGGGAACGCGTGGCCAGTTAGCGGAAGTTTGGGGTTTGTTCCACGTCCCACGCACACCTAAATTGTCGGGCGGTCGTTCCTGCTTCTCCGGATTTTATGTGGAGGAATGAGCATTAAAAATGGACTTTATGGTTGTCTCTATATCTTCAGCTGACAAGGACACAGTGAATACATTCGACGGTTTCAATAGAATGCATATGACTTAGAGAGATAGAATTTGAGATAGAAAGCATAGAGAGATTAGGGTCCGATCACATTCACTTAGTTCAAAAGATTCAGCCAAGAAGACATAGCTATAAGTGAATGCTATAGAGGACAGAACACTAGCATATATATATATATATATATATATATATATATATATATATATATATATATATATATATAATCAACGTAGTGAAGATAATCATGAAGACATGTTGAGTTCGAAGCCAAACCAAATGTGAAGATATTGCAAGGTAACGCCTTGAGTGAAACACTTCAAAATAGAACGTTTGGTGGTGGCGTTACCCACCGTATAGGAAGTATTAGACCCAGACACGGCGCACAATTATCGTGGCGTTCCAAAGACAAATTCCATATTAATGTATTCACACTTAGAATGTATGTCTTCATTGAATGAAGATATACTTTACTTTGTGTGTTGCACATCTAAGTCATCAATATGCATAAGTGTTAGGATGTGTGCCTGTTCACAGGACATTTGAGGATTCCAAGATATTTAGCTCACACCGTAACTTGCAAAATCTCTTCTCATCCAAGGGCTTGGTGAAGATATCCGCCAATTGTTCTTCAGTGTTGACGTGTATGATATCAATGTCTTCCTTCACAACATGATCTCTAAGAAAGTGATGACGAATTTCAATGTGCTTTGTCTTCAAGTGTTGAACTGGGTTGTTGGCAATCTTGATGGCGCTTTCGTTGTCGCAGTAAAGTGGCACTTGCTTCAGATGAATGCCATAGTCCTTGAGTGTTTGCTTCATCCACAGAAGCTGAGCACAGCAAGATCCAGCAGCAATGTATTCAGATTCAGCAGTGGAGAGAGATACACAGTTCTGCTTCTTTGAAGACCAGCATACAAGTGATCGTCCCAGAAAGTGACATGTGCCTGATGTAGACTTGCTATCAACCTTGTCACCAGCATAATCAGCATCCGAAAATCCAACCAAATCAAATTCTGAGCCCTTTGGATACCATAATCCTAGAGTTGGGGTGTGAGCCAAATATCGAAGAATTCGCTTCACAGCTAAGTGATGCGACTCCTTTGGTGCCGCTTGAAATCGAGCACACATGCAAACACTAAGCATAATATCTGGCCTAGATGCACATAAATAAAGCAAAGACCCAATCATGGAGCGGTATACCTTTTGATCGAACTCTTTACCATTGTCGTCAGGACCTAGATGATGTTTGGCTGGCATTGGTGTTGTGAAGCCTTTGCAGTCTTGCATACCGAACTTCTTCAGGCAATCTTTGAGATACTCTTCTTGAGATATGAAGATGCCATTGCGTTGTTGTCGTATTTGAAGACCAAGGAAGAACTTCAGTTCCCCCATCATGGACATCTGATATTGCTCTTGCATCATATAACCAAACTCTTCACTGTACTTCTGATTGGTGCAGCCGAAGATAATGTCATCCACATATATTTGGCACACAAACAGTTCACCATCATATGTCTTCGTGAAAAGAGTGGGATCCAGGGAACCAGGTATGAAGCATTTGCTCTTCAGGAAGTACTTGAGTGTGTCATACCAGGCCCTAGGAGCTTGTTTGAGGCCATACAGTGCCTTGTTGAGCTTGTATACCATGTCAGGATGTTTTGGATTTTCAAAGCCAGGCGGTTGTGCAACATACACTTCTTCTTCAATCTTGCCATTTAGAAAGGCACTTTTCACATCCATTTGATATAGAAGTATGTTATGATGATTTGCATAGGCTAGCAGTATGCGTATAGCTTCAAGCCTTGCCATAGGAGCAAATGTTTCATCGAAGTCAATGCCCTCCACTTGAGTATATCCTTGAGCAATGAGACGAGCTTTGTTTATGATAACTTGACCATGCTCATCTTGCTTGTTGCGGTATATCCATTTGGTGCCTATTATGTTGTGCTTCCGTGGGTCAGGACGCTTAACCAGTTCCCATACATTATTCAGCTCAAACTGTTGAAGCTCTTCTTGCATAGCTTGAATCCATTCAGGTTCCATGAAGGCTTCTTCAACTTTCTTGGGTTCTGATATTGATACGAATGCAAAGTGCCCACAGAAATTTGTTAGCTGAGTTGCCCTTAAACGAGTGAGTGGACCAGGTGCATTGATGCTGTCAATTATTCTGTCAATTTGCACTTCATTGGCAACACGAGGATGTACAGGGCGAAGACTTTGCTCTTGCTGATCTGTGTTGTTGTTGGGAGGAATGACTTCAGGCTGAGCATTGTCTTCATGTTGATCAGGTGCTGAGATGATAAGTTCTTCTTCAGGATGAGCTTCAGAAGGTATAATCTCTCCAGTTCCCATAAGCTTGATTGATTCACTAGCTGGAACTTCATCTAGCACATTTGGCAGTTGCTCTCTTTGTGAACCATTTGTCTCATCAAACCGCACATCCACTGTTTCAACCACTTTGTAATAGAAGAGATTGAAGACTCTGTAGGAGTGTGAATCCTTTCCATATCCTAGCATAAAGCCCTCATGTGCTTTTGGTGCAAATTTTGAAGTGTGATGTGGGTCCTTGATCCAGCACCTTGAGCCAAATACTCCGAAGTAACTGACATTTGGCTTCTTGCCAGTTAGGAGTTCATAAGATGTATTGTTCAGAAGCTTGTGAAGATAAACACGATTGATTGTATGGCATGCAGTGTCAATGGCTTCAGTCCAGAATTTTCTTGGAGTCTTGTATTCATCTAGCATCGTTCTGGCCATCTCAATGAGTATTCTGTTCTTGCGTTCGACGACGCCATTCTGCTGTGGCGTGTACGGAGGTGAGAATTCATGTGTGATGCCCAAGGTATCAAGATATGTATCAAGGCCAGTGTTCTTGAATTCAGTGCCATTGTCACTTCTGATGTGCTTTATCTTGGCGCCAAAGTTGTTCATAGCTCGATTGGCGAAGCGTCTGAAGACATCCTGCACTTCAGTCTTGTAAAGGATTATGTGCACCCAAGTATATCTAGAGTAATCATCAACAATCACGAAGCCATAGAGGCAAGCAGAAGTAGTAAAAGTTGAGTAGTGAGTGGGACCGAAAAGGTCCATGTGAAGCAGTTCGAAGGGTTGTGTAGTAGTCATGATTGTCTTCGAAGGATGTTTTGCCCTTGTCATCTTCCCTACTTCACAGGCACCGCATAAGTGATCTTTCTTGAACTTGACGCCCTCGATGCCTATGACATGCTTCTTCTTTGCAAGGGTGTGGAGGTTCCTCATGCCAGCAGGCCCAAGCCTCCGATGCCAAAGCCAGCATTCTGAAGCTTTTGCAAGAAGACATACTGCAAGTTGTGGTCCTGCTGAGAAATCTACCACGTACAAATCACCTTTCCGATACCCTTCAAACACTAGAGACTTGTCAAATTCCATTAGTACCAGGCAACGATATTTTCCAAACATTACAATCATATTCAAATCGCAAAGCATTGAGATAGACATTAAGTTGAAGCCAAGGGATTCAACAAGCATGACTTTATCCATGTGTTGATCCTTTGAGATTGCAACTCTACCTAGACCCAATACCTTACTTTTACCAGTGTCAGCAAATGTGATGTGGCTCTTGTCGGATGGACGTAATGTTGAGTCCATAAGAAGGCTTCTTTTGCCAGTCATATGATTTGTACACCCACTGTCAATAATCCATTCTGAAGACTTTGAAGTCGCTGGTGTCGTACCCTACAGTACAGTTAGGGAGATAGGCTTCACGAAGAGAATTGTGGAGCAAAAACATTTGACGAACCAGTGGGTTATGAAAACTTGGATCCAGGTTAGGACTAATAGGGAGAGTAGCATGCGATTCAGGAACGAAGTACATAATGATGCCATTTGGGCATTTTATCTTGCGCCCTACAAGATTTTTAAGATCCCCAGCAATAGCGTCAGAATTGTTTTTCTGCTGGACACCTTTCCCTGCAAAAGAGAGTTAAGCTTTCTTAGCCACCCACATCTTCAAGGGTGGCTTAGAAGCAATAAGTCTAAGTGCAGCCTCTGAGAATCTTGGCTTTGAAGCCTTAGCAAACAGTCTAGCAGGTGGACAATAATACTCATAGGAATAAGCAGAATAATTTTTGGTCATATGAACATGACGGTTTGATGAACCGCTCTCATATTCATATGCCTGAGTATGGTTTCCCTGCAAAACATTTTCGTTAGTGTGACTCAGGTGAGTCCTCTGTTTGTATGGAGCCATCGGACCGTATGAAGCCTTTGGTCTGAGGTTTGTCTTCTTCAAGTGAGGTGTCATGAAGACATTCACAGGAAGATTTTCCAGACACTTTTTCGGAACCCAGATCTTCTTCATAGGTGGTCCATTCCTGCAGTTAGTACCAATATACCTGGCAAACACTTCACCATTCTGATTCTTAAACAGTTTATAGTTTGCATCAAAGGATTCATCAATGATAATGGGGTTAGCACAAGTGAAGCCAGATAAATTGGATGGATCTACTAAAAGTTCCTTTGCAGCAACCCATGTGGTTTTGGGGTATTGCTCAGGTTTCCAGTAAGAGCCATCTGCATTTATCTTCCTCACGAACCCAACACCCTCTTTCCTAGGGTTTCGGTTCAGAATCTGCTTCTTGAGGACATCACATAATGTCTGATGTCCTTTAAGACTTTTGTACATCCCTGTTTCAAGCAATGTCTTCAACCTAGCATTCTCATCAGCAATAGCAGTGGTATCCTCAGCAGAGGGGTTAGTTACCACATCAACAGTTGAAGATATTGCAACAACAGTAGCAATGGAACATTCAGCAACAGAAGTAGCATTATCACGCTCAATGCATTTAAGACATGGTGGTTCAAATCCTTCCTGAGCGGAACTGATCTGTTCGGAGTGAAGTGACTCGTTTTCCTTTTGAAGATCTTCATGAGCCGCTCTCAATTTCTCAAGATCTTGCTTCCTTTGAAGATAATCATAGGAAAGCTTTTCATGAGTTGTTGAGAGAGTATCAAGACGATCTTCAAGTTCCTGATCCTTAACGTAAAGATTTTTTATGTCTTCAATTAAGGATTCAGATCGAGTCATTTCAGCACCCAACAGATCATCGCTTCTGTCTAACAGTTTTTGAGTATGTTCCATGGCTTTCTGTTGTTCAGTTGCAATTTTAGCAAGTGTTTTGTAGCTGGGTTTTGAATCACAGTCAGAGTCATCGTCACTAGATGTTTGATAGCGAGTAGTGCGTATGTTTACCTTGGCACCGCGTGCCATGAAGCAGTAGGTAGGAGTGGAGTCGTTCTTATCATTTGCATTGGTGTCGGTGATGCAGTCATTGTCTTCAGTGTTGAAGATGGACTTGGCGACGTATGATGTAGCCAGACTCGCAATGCCAGAATCAGACTCCTCCTCAGATTCCACCTCTGCCTCCTCAGAAGCGGACTCCTCCTCTGAATCCATTTCCTTGCCAACAAACGCACGTGCCTTGCCAGATGAGCTCTTCTTGTGTGATGAAGACTTTGAGGAAGACTTGGAAGAAGACTTTGAGTATTTCTTCTTCTTTTTGTCGTCAGAATCATATTCCTTGCTCTTCTTCTTCCTTCTGTTCTCATTGTCCCACGGTGGACACTCAGAGATGAAGTGTCCAGTTTTCTTGCACTTGTGACATGTTTTCTTCTTGTAGTCATGAGCAGAAGCTTCATCATTCCTTGAGCTTGATCGTGAAGATTTTCTGAAGCCTTTCTTCTTGGTGAATTTTTGGAACTTCTTCACTAGCATTGCAAGTTCTCTTCCAATGTCTTTAGGATCATCAGAACTGCTGTCAGATTCTTCTTCAGATGAGGAAACAGCTTTTGCCTTCAAGGCACGAGTTCGCCCATAGTTTGGACCGTAGATATCTCTTTTCTCAGAAAGCTGAAACTCATGTGTGTTGAGCCTCTCAAGTATGTCAGACGGATCGAGTGTCTTGAAATCAGGACGTTCTTGAATCATCAGGGCCAGGATGTCAAACAAACTATCAAGTGATCTCAGCAGCGTCTTGACGATTTCGTGTTTGGTGATCTCAGTGGCGCCGAGCGCTTGAAGCTCATTTGTGATGTCAGTGAGCCGGTCAAATGTGTGCTGGACATTCTCATTGTCATTTCGCTTGAAGCGGTTGAAGAGGTTGCGAAGAACACTGATTCTTTGATCTCTCTGGGTTGAGAC
Source organism: Triticum dicoccoides (assembly GCF_002162155.2). NCBI lineage: Eukaryota > Viridiplantae > Streptophyta > Magnoliopsida > Poales > Poaceae > Triticum > Triticum dicoccoides. The sequence goes on from NC_041384.1 coordinate 657,072,759, forward strand.
GCCTTCATTGACCTTGGAGAGCCAGTCCCAGACCAGCTTGGATGTCTTCAAGGCACTCACACGGCCATACTGTCCTTTTGTCAGATGACCACAAATGATATTTTTGGCAGTAGAATCCAGTTGAGTGAACTTCTTGACATCAGCAGCAGTGACACCTCCTCCAGCCTTAGGAACGCCGTTCTCGACGACATACCATAGGTCGACGTCAATAGATTCAAGATGCATGCGCATCTTATTCTTCCAGTAGGGATATTCAGTTCCATCGAAGACGGGGCACGCAGACTTTGATTATCCCTGCAGTCGACATAGCTAAAACTCCAGGTGGTTAAACCGAATCACACAGAACAAGGGAGCACCTTCCTCTGATACCAATTGAAAGTGCGTTATATCGACTAGAGGGGGGGTGAATAGGCGATTTTTATGAAAGTCTTCAAAACGTGAGAGTTATGAAGACAAACAGCGAAGATTATGCCTATTACTATGCAGCGGAAGTTAGATTACACTAGGCCAGCCATGGTCATGTATTCAATAGAGTGAAAGCACAATGACAAACAACTGCAGTGTAATAAGGATCAGGTAGGAAGAAGTTATGAAGCCAAATAGATCATACATTCATGTTGTGAAGACAGAAGATAGAGCAGGTATGCAATCGCTTCACAATGAGTAACAGTAAGAAAAGGAAGTGAATATGAAACCAGTGACTCGTTGAAGACAATGATGTGTTGGACCAATTCCAGTTGCTGTGACAACTGTACGTCTGGTTGGAGCGGCTAGGTATTTAAACCTTAGGACACACAGTCCCGGACACCCAGTCCTGAACACACAGTTCAGGACACCAAGTCCTCACCGTATTCTCCTTGAGCTAAGGTCACTTAGTCCTCGCCCAATCACTCTGGTAAGTCTTCAAGGTAGACTCCCAAACCTTCACAAAGTTTTTTCACTGGCAATCCACAATGTCTCTTGGATGCTCTGAACGCGACGCCTAACCGTCTGGAGGATACACAGTCCTCAAGTGTACTAAGTCTTCAGATCACACAGACAAGAAGACCTAAGTGATGCCCAATTTGCTCTGGCTCTGGGTGGTTAGGGCTTTTCTCCTCACTAGAAATTTTCTCTCAAAGGCTTCGAGGTGGGTTGCTCTCAAACGACAAAAGCCGTGCACTGAAATCTGAGCAGCCAACAGTTTATGGTTGTAGGGGTGGGCTATTTATAGCCACTTGGCAACCCGACCTGATTTGTCCGAAATGACCCTGGGTCACTAAGGAACTGACACGTGTCTCAACGGTCAGATTTTAACCTCTCATGGCAACTTTGCTTGGGCTACAAGCAAAGCTGACTTGTCCGGCTCTGGACAAGATTCGCTCTCATTGTCTTCACTCGAAGACATAGGTTTTTGATTTAGGCATCACTTCAGTCATTCTGACTGGTTCTCCTGGACCTCACTTAACAGTACGGTGGTTCCTATGACTCAACACAAAAGAAAAAGAACTACGAAAGATCTAAGTCTTCAAGCTCCATAGGCTTCATAACGTGTCTTCTTCTGTCATAGTCTTCAATGTGAATATCTTCATAAACCACCTTTGTCTTCAATGTCTTCATACATTTTAGGGGTCATCTCTGGTAGTAAAACCGAATCAATGAGGGACTTCTACCTCTGTTTTCCTGCAATTCTCACAAACACATTAGTCCCTCAACTAGGTTTGTCGTCAATACTCCGAAACCAACTAGGGGTGGCACTAGATGCACTTACAAGCAGTTTGAATCGCGTTGTCTTAATGAAGTAAACGAGAGCAGAAGCGAGAACATGGGTTTGTATCGGAATGATCAATGGGTTGCTTGCCTGTTGTAGAGGTAGTAGGGTACTGCCCTTCAGACGGATACTCGGGGTTATCCTCGGAGGCAGAACTTACCACGAAAGTCACACCGAACATAATCAACACATGGCAATATGAAACAATATGATGCATGCTATGACATGGCAAGATGAAAGTGTCTTGGCCTAATGCAAGCTAAAACATAAGGGGATGAACTCATTTGAATCAAAGATTCAAATATTAGCTCATTAAACATGGCCTTATTAGTGCATTACCTTATTCTGCTTAAACAGCAAGGTTAACTTGTTTTGTCATGCATGAAACCATTACAAATGGATAGATTGAATTTTTCTGATCATTTTTCATATATAAATCTTTGCATTTGGAGCTATGGTTGATTTTCTATGATTTTTAGAAGTTTTGACTATTTTCTGGAATTTCCTATTAAAGAATAAATCCAGTAATTGAATTAATGCGTCAGCACTGCGTCACTGTGATGTCAGCGGGTCAAAGGCGCCAGCCCAGGTCAAACCTGACTTGTGGGCCCCATCTGTCAGTCTCTCAGCTAACTAACAGAGTTAGTTAGTGTTTAGTTAGCACTAAACTAGGTTAGTTAGGCCCTGGGCCCACATGTCAATGAGAGAGAGTTAGTTAACAAGGTCGTTAACCTCTAACAGAGTGATTAGCTCTAATTAAAACTATCTAATTTAGTTAGGAGCCGGCCCCACCTATCAGTGACTCCGGCGGGGTCAAACTGGGGTCAAACTGGGGTCAAACCCCTGGTCAGCGGGGTTAATCCCACCGGCGTTGAGTCGCCGGCGAGGCCCAGACGGCGGAGAGCGTCGGAAACGCTGCTCCGGCCACAGTTCGATGCGCGGGTGAGTGCTACGGGTAGCTGGCAGTGTGGCGCATCCATCGGTTGCGTTGGTTGGTGCTGGGATGGCCGAGAACGACGACGGCGTCGAGCCGGGCGGCGGCCGGAGCTCGGTCGTTGGTGGTTTTGCTGCTGCAGCGAGCTAGAGGGGAAACGGACGCACTAGCGAGGCGCTACGAGGTGCGGTGAGTGCGTTAAGCACCCGCGCCTGACCAAATGGTCACCGGAGTGACGCCGGCGTCGAGCTCACACGGCGGCGTGCTATGGTGAGCAAGGGGGCGGCGTCTACGGCGAGCAAACGAAGCAGAGAACAGGGGGGTTCGGTAGAGGAGCTCACGGCGGTTGCAGAACGCGTCTCAGCGGGCTCGGGGGAGGTCGGACATCGTCGGGGCGTTGCCGGCGATCTCAGCGGACCGAGGAAGAAGAAGGCGTCGGGGAGGTGCTTGGAGGCGTCCGGCGTCGCGTGAGTCGATGAGGAGGTCGAGGACGGCAGCGCGGAGCTAATGGGCTTCTCGGAGAGGCGAGGGGGTGGCTCTGGTGACAACTATGGCGAACGGCGGCGAGTATCACGCTCGGCCATCGCGGGAGAGGGTGAGGGAGACAAGGGGGAGAGAGGGGAGGAGTGCAGGGAGGTGCTGGGTGTCTCCGTGGCGCTCGAATGGGGACGAGGAGGCATCAGGAGGTGGAAGCAGGAGGTGGCCGTGGGTGCACGCGCCGGCGACATGCCTCTGCCTACTGGCAGAGGTGGGTGACGACTGGCACAGGCCAGGTGGGCTGGGCCAGCACAGGTGAGGCCCAGGTGGGTTTCTCTCTCTCTCTCTCTCTCTCTTTATTTGTTTTCTTTTTCTATTTATCTGCAACTGTTGGGCTTTATTAAAAATACCTAGACATCTTTAAAAATCCTGAAAATAATCAGGGGCTCTGTTTAGATTATTTCCAACAGCCCACACTTATTTCCAGAATTATTTGAGCATTTAAATTATTTTATAGCATTTAAATGCCCAAATTCAAATACTTATGATTTAATTCAGAAAATCCAGAATGTCCTAGAAAAGAGTGCACCATTTTTGCCAGGGGTTTTAGCCCAATCCAGAAATGATGAGCTTTTTGTGAAGGGCATTTTGGGTTCATTGAAAATAAATTTAGTAAACCCTAGTTGTTTCCAGGGGGCTGGGGGTTCCGTCTTCCCCATTTCAAATTTAAGAGGAATTTAAACATGATGCACACTCTAATGCTTGAACTAACTAGGGTGTGACATGAGAACAAGAAGCCCAAGTATAATCTCCCTCGCACCGCGGAGGTCCGACCGTGTGAATGGCCTTGTGATGATTTCTTGAGAGCAGCCGAGATTTTTGATGATTTCTACGAGTTGGCTGAGAATGCAGGCCTCACCGCCTTCCTCCATGACCAACACGAACAGTATCTCTTACTCACCAATATCTTTGTGCAAAACTTTCATTTCCATGCTAGGAGCTCACCACCTACGGCGGAATTTTATTTATATGATGAGCATAAGGAGATGTCACTTCGTGATTTTTGTCGAGTTTGTTTGATACCTTTTGAGGGTTGTGTAGAGGGATGATAACCCAGAAGTATAGGGGATCGCAACAGTTTTCGAGGGAAGAGTATTCAACCCAAATTTATTGATTCGACACAAGGGGAGCCAAAGAATATTCTCAAGTATTAGCAGCTGTGTTGTCAATTCAACCACACCTGGAAACTTAATATCTGCAGCAAAGTATTTAGTAGCAAAGTAATATGATAGTAGTGGTAACGGTAGCAAAAGGTAATAGTAGCAAAAGTAGTGTTTTTGGTATTTTGTAGTGATGATAGCAATAGCAATGGAAAAGTAAATAAGCGAAGAACAATATATGGAAAGCTCGTAGGCAATGGATCGGTGATAGAGAATTATGTCGGATGCGGTTCATCATGTAACAGTCATAACCTAGGGTGACACAGAACTAGCTCCAATTCATCAATGTAATGTAGGCATGTATTCCGAATATAGTCATACGTGCTTATGGAAAAGAACTTTCATGACATCTTTTGTCCTACCCTCTCGTGGCAGCGGGGTCCTAGCGAAAACTAAGGGATATTAAGGCCTCATTTTAATAGAGTACCGGACCAAAGCATTAAAACATAGTGAATGCATGAACTCCTCAAACTACGGTCACCACCGGTAAGTATCCCGATTATTGCCACTTCGGGGTTAACGGATCATAACACATAATAGGTGACTATAGACTTGCAAGATAGGATCAAGAACTCTCATATATTGATGAAAACATAATAGGTTCAGATCTGAAATCATGGCACTCGGGCCCTAATGACAAGCATTAAGCATAGCAAAGTCATAGCAACATCAATCTCAGAACATAGTGGATACTAGGGATCAAACCCTAACAAAACTAACTCGATTACATGATAAATCTCATCCAACCCATCACCATCCAGCAAGCCTACGATGGAATTACTCACGCACGGCGGTGAGCATCATGAAATTGGTGATGGAGGATGGTTGATGATGACGATGGCGATGGATTCCCCTCCCCGGAGCCCTGAACGGACTCCAGATCAGCCCTCCCGAGAGGTTTTAGGGCTTGGCGGCGGCTCCGTATCGTAAAACGCGATGAATCCTTCTCCTTTATTTTTTCTCCCCGAAAGCAAATATATAGAGTTGGAGTCGAGGTCGGAGGAGCTCCAGGGGGCCCATGAGGTAGGGGGGCGCGCCCCCACCCTCATGGCTAGGGTGTGCCCCCCTGGTCTTCATCTTTTGCAGGGATTTTTTATTATTTCTGAAAAGATGTTCCGTGAAGTTTCAGGTCATTCCGAGAACTTTTGTTTCTGCACATAAATAATACCATGGTAATTCTGGTGAAAACAGCGTCAGTCCAGGTTAGTTCCATTCAAATCATGCAAGTTAGAGTCCAAAACAAGGGCAAAAGTGTTTGGAAAAGTAGATACGATGAAGATGTATCAACTCCCCCAAGCTTAAACCTTTGCTTGTCCTCAAGCAATTCAGTTGATAAACTGAAAGTGATAAAGAAAAACTTTTACAAACTATGTTTGCTTTTGTTGTTGTAAATATGTAAAGCCAGCATTCAAGTTTTCAGCAAAGATTATGAACTAACCATATTCACAATAACGATAGGTCTCATGTTTACTCATATCAATGGCATAGTCAACTAGCGAGCAATAATAATAAATCTCGGATGAGAACACTTTCTCAAAACAATCATAATATGATATAACAAGATGGTATCTCGCTAGCCCTTTCTGAGACCGCAAAACATAAATGCAGAGCACCTTTAAAGATCAAGGACTGACTAGACATTGTAATTCATGGTAAAAGAGATCCAGTCAAGTCATACTCAATGTAAACTAACAGTAATGAATGCAAATGACAGCGGTGCTCTCCAACTGGTGCTTTTTAATAAGAGGATGATGACTCAACATGAAAGTAAATAGATAGGCCCTTTGCAGAGGGAAGCAGGGATTTGTAGAGGTGCCAGAGCTCGGTTTTGAAATAGATGTGAATAATATTTTGAGCGGTATACTTTCATTGTCAACATAACAACCAAGAGATAGTGATATCTTCCATGCTACACACATTATACTCCCCCTCCACCAACAAGCATCAATCCATGGCTTGCTCAAAACAACGAGTGCCTCCAACAAACAAGAGTCCCAGGGGGAGTTTTGTTTGCAATTATTTTGATTTGATTTGCATAAAGCATGGGACTAGGCATTCCGGTGACTAGCCCTTTTCTCGTGAGTGAGGAGCGGAGTCCACTCTTGAGAATAACCCGCCTAACATGGAAGATACGGACAGCCCTAGTTGATACATGAGCTATTCGAGCATACAAAATAGGATATTTATTTGAAGGTTTAGAGTTTGGCACATACAAATTTACTTGGAACGGCAGGTAGATACCGTATATAGGTAGGTATGGTGGACTCATATGGAACAACTTTGGGGTTTATGGAGTTGGATGCACAAGTAGTATTCCCGCTTAGTATAGGTGAAGGCTAGCAAAAGACTGGGAAGCGACTAGCTAGAGAGCGACAACAGTCATGAACATGCATTAAAATTAATCAGCACCGAATGCAAGCATGAGTAGGATATAATCCACCATGAACATAAATATCGTGAAGGCTATGTTGATTTTGTTTCAACTACATGCGTGAACATGCGCCAAGTCAAGTCACTTAAATCATTCAGAGGAGGATACCACCCTATCATACCACATTACAACCATTTTAATAGCATGTTGGCACGCAAGGTAAACCATTATAAGCTCCTAGCTAATCAAGCATGGCACAAGAAACTATGATCTCTAGTTGTCATTGCAAACATGTTTATTCATAATAGGCTGAATCAGGAACGATGAACTAATTATATTTACAAAAACAAGAGAGGTCGAGTTCATACCAGCTTTTCTCATCTCAATAAGTCCATCATATATCGTCATAATTACCTTTCACTTGCACGACCAAATGATGTGAATAATAATAATAGTGCACGTGCATTGGACTAAGCTGGAATCTGCAAGCATTCAATAAACAGGAGAAGACAAGGCAATATGGGCTCTTTTGTCAGATCAACAATTATGCATATAAGAGCCACTTCAACAATTTAATCATGGTCTTCTCCTATCGACCCCCAAAGAAAAGAAAAGAAATAAAACTATTTACATGGGAAAGCTCCCAACAAGCAAAAGAAGAACAAGAAATCTTTTTGGGTTTTCTTTTTAATTAGTACTACAAGAATGGAAAGTAAACTAATTAAAAGCTACAACTATTTTTTTGGTTTTTCTTAAGGTTTATTCAACACACAAGAAGAAAGCATAAAAAGGGAATAAACTAGCATGGATGATACAATGAAAAAGTTTGAGCACCGACATCTAGCAATGAGTGTGTGAACATAAATGTAATATCGGTGGGAAATACGTACTCCCCCAAGCTTAGGCTTTTGGCCTAAGTTGGTCTATGGCCACGGCTGGCCTGACGGATATCCATAATAATAGTTGGGGTCGTACTGAGATGCAGTGGCTATCGCCTCCTGAGCTGCAGCGTGGCGACGAGCGGCCTCAGCCCTCCTCTCGTACTCATCTACCTCCTCTCTGGTAATAACATATCTTCCTTTTGCCTGATAATCAAAGAAGGCAGGAGCAGGGAGAGTAATACGGACAACACGCCGTCTGTCAAAGATTAGTCGATACTGGAGAGGTGTTTCACTCCTCTCAACAAACTGGTGGTGAACCATAGCATTAAAATCTAGGTAAGTGGGAGGCAATTCAATATCATCCTCACGTATGTTTACACCGAGAAAATCAGCTAAGCGGGTTGCATAAATTCCACCGAAGAAATCTCCATTAAATCTATTATTATGCAACCTGCGTGCAACAATGGATCCCAAATTATAGGATTTGTCTCCTAACACAGCACTCCTAAGAATACTGAGGTTAGGGACACACATATGACATGCTTCATCTTTACCATTTATGCACCTACCTATGAAGAGAGCAAAGTAATGTATAGCACGAAAGTGAATGCTCCCTATGGTAGCTTGTGTTATATCTCTAGATTCCCCCACAGTTATGCTAGCAAGAAAATCTCTAAATTCAGATTTGCGGGGTTCACTAGCACTACCCCATTGTGGAAGTTTGCAGGAAGTGGTAAAATCCTCTAAGTCCATAGTATAAGATTTTTCATAGAGATCAAACAGGACAGTTGGAGAATTACGTGAAGATGAAAATTCAAACCTCCTCACAAAGGTACTGGTGAGATAGTGGTACGGGCGGCACTTTTCTTCCTCAAAGCTCACAAGATCAGCATTACGCAAATATGCGTTAAATTCTTCCTTAATTCCCGCTCGATTCATAAAATTTTCCGAAGGCCAATCACAAGGACGCACTGGAGCGTCTCTTGGTGGCTCTTCATCACCATCACGCATTGCAAGCCTGGGCCCTTGCTTCCTTGAAGAACAGTAAGTGCATCTAGTGCCACCCCTAGTTGGTTTTGGAGTATTGACGACAAACCTGGTTGAGGGACTAATGTGTTTGTGAGAATTGCAGGATAACACAGGTAGTAGTCCCTCATTGATTCGGTTTTCCTACCGGAGATGACCCCTAAAAATGTATGAAGACATTGAAGACAAAGGTGGTATGTGAAGATATTCACATTGAAGACTATGACAAGAGAATACATTGACTGAAGACTATGGAGGCGAAGACTTGGTTGTTTCGTTGTTTCCTTTTCTTCTTTGTTGAGTCATAGGAACCACCGTACTGTTAAGTGGGGTCCAAGTGAACCAGCCAGAATGACTGAAGTGATGCTTAACCAAATTATATGTCTTCGAGCGAAGACAATGAGAGCAAATCTTATCCAGAGCTGGATAAGTCATCTTTGCTTGTAGCCCAAGTAAAGTTGTCGTGTGTGTTTGAAATCTGACCGTTGGAACATGTGTCAATTCCTTAATGACCCAGAGTCATTTCGGACAAATCAGGTCGGGTTGCCTAGTGGCTATAAATAGCCTACCCCTTACACCATAAATTGGTTGGCTGCTCAAAGTTAGTGCACGGCTTTTGTCGTTTGTGAGCAACCCACCTCGAAGCCTTTGAGAGAGAAATCCTTGCGAGGACAAAGCCCTAAACACCCAGAGCCAAAGAGTGTTAGGCATCACTGAAGTCTTCCTGCCTATGTGATCTGAAGACTTATTACACTTGAGGACTGTGAATCCTCCAGCCGGTTAGGCGTCGTGTTCTGAGCATCCAAGAGTCATTGTGGATCGCCGGTGAACGAAGTCTGTGAAGGTTTGGAAGTCTACCTTGAAGACTTACCAGAGTGATTGGCCGAGGACTGGGTGTCCTTAGCTCAAGAGGGATAAGGTGAAGACACGGTCTTCTGAGTTAAATCTCAGCCTCCCTAACCAGACGTACAGTTGTCACAGCAACTGAAACTAGTCCAACAAATCATTGTCTTCAACGAGCAACTGGTTCTATCCTTCCCATCTCTTTATTACAGTTGGTCCTTGTGAAGTCATTGCCTGTTTGCATTATCTTTTTGTCTTCACTGTGTGACTTCTTGTTCTGATTAGCTTCATACTATCTTCCATCCTGATCCATACTGCCTAGCTGCTATTAGTCTTTGTGCTTTCACTTCATTGAATACTTGACTATGGCTTGCCTAGTGTAGTCTACCTTCCGCTGCATGGTAATAGGTTTATTTCTATCGTTTGTCTTCGAAACTTCCATGTTTTGAAGACTTTCATAAAATTCGCCTATTCACCCCCTCTAGTCGATCACTAGCACTTTCAATTGGTATCAGAGCAAGGTACTCCCTTGTTCTGTGTGATTCGGTTTAACCACCTGGAGTTTTAGCTATGTCGACTGCAGGGATAATCAAAGTCTCCGCTGCGTGCCCCATCTTCGATGGAACTGAATATCCCTACTAGAAGAATAAGATGTGCATGCATATTGAAGCCATTGATGTCGACCTCTGGTATGTCATCAAGAATGGCGTTCCCAAGGCTGGTGAAGGTGTCACCGCTGCTGATGTCAAGAAGTTCGTTCAACTGCATTCCACTACCAAGAACATCATCTGTGGTCATCTGACAAAAGGGCAGTATGGCCGTGTGAGTGCTCTGGAAACCTCTAAGCTAGTCTGGGACTGGCTCTTCAAGGTCAATGAAGGCATCTCAACCCAGAGAGATCAAAGGATCAGTGTCCTTCGCAACCTCTTCAACCGCTTCAAGAGAAACGACAATGAGAATGTTCAGCTCACGTTTGATCGACTCACTGACATCACAAATGAGCTTCAAGCTCTCGGTGCTACTGAGATCACCAAGCATGAAATCGTCAAGACACTCCTGAGATCACTTGACAGCTTGTTTGACGCCCTAGCCCTGATGATACAGGAACGCCCTGACTTCAAGAGACTCGATCTGTCTGACATACTTGAAAGGCTCAACACACATGAGTTTCATCTTTCTAAGAAAAGAGACATCTACGGTCCCAACTATGATCGAACTCGTGCCTTGAAGGCAAAAGTTGTTTCCTCATCTAAAGAAGAATCTGACTGCAGTTCTGATGATCCTGAAGACATTGTAAAGGAGCTTGCTATGCTTGTGAAGAAGTTCCAGAAATTCACCAAGAAGAAAGGCTTCAGAAAGTCCTCACAATCCATCTCAAGGAATGATGAAGCTTCCGCTCATGACTACAAGAAGAGAACATGCCACAAGTGCAAGAAACCTGGTCACTAGCTACATCTCTGAGTGTCCGCAGTGGGACAATGAGAACAACAAGAAGAAGAAGAGTAAGGAATATGATTCTGGCGACAAGAAGAAGAAGAAGAAATACTCAAAGTCTTCTTCCAAGTCTTCCTCAAAGTCTTCACCACACAAGAAGAGCTCATCAGGCAAGACTTGTGCGTTTGTTGGCAAGGAAATGGATTCAGATGAGGAGTCTGCATCTGAGGAGGCAGAGGTGGAGTCTGAGGAGGAGTTCGATTCTGGCGTTGCAAGTCTGGCTACAGCCTACGTTGCCATGTCCATCTTCAACACTGAAGACAATGACTTCGTCACCGACGCTGATGCTAATGACAAGGACAACTCTGCTCCCACCTACTGCTTCATGGCACGCGGTGCCAAGGTAAACTCGCGCACTACTCACTATCAAACATCCAGTGAAGATGACTCTGATTGTGGTTCCAAACCTAGCTACAAAACACTTGCTAAAATTGCAACTGAACAACAGAAAGCCATGGAACATATTCAAAAACTGTTAGACAAAAGCGATGACCTGTTAGACGCTAAAATGACTCGATCTCAGTCCTTAATTGAAGACATAAAAAATCTTCATGTTAAGTATGAGGAACTTGAAAGTCGTCATGAAACACTCTCAACAACTCATGAAAAGCTTTCCTATGATTATCTTCAAAGGAAGCAAGATCTTGAGAAATTGAGAGCGGCTCATGAAGATCTTCAAAAGGAAAATGAGTCACTTTGCGCCAAATAGACCAGTCCCGCTGAGGAAGGATTTGAACCACCATGTCTTAAATGCATTGAGCATGATAACACTACTTCTGTTGCTGGATGTTCTACTGCTGCTACTGTTGCAATATCTTCAACTGTTGATGTGGTAACTAACCCCTCTGCTGAGGATGCCACTGCTATTGCTGATGAAAATGCTAGGTTGAAGACATTGCTTGAAACAGGGATGTACAAAAGTCTCAAAGGGCATCAGACACTATGTGATGTCCTCAAAAGGCAGATTCTGAATTGAAACCCTAGGAAAGAGGGTGTTGGGTTCGAAAGGAAAATGAATGATGATGGCTCTTACTGGAAACCTGAGCAGTACCCCAAAACCACATGGGTTGCTGCAAAGGAACCTTCAGTGGATCCATCCACCCTATCTAGCTTCACTTGTGCTAATCCCTTCATCATTGATGAATCCTTTGATGCAAACTATAAACTATTTAAAAATCAGAATGGTGAAGTGTTTGCCAGGTATATTGGTACTAACTACAGGAATGGGCCACCTATGAAGAAAGTCTGGGTGCCGAAAAAGTGTCTGGAGAATCTTCCTGTGAATGTCGTCATGACACCACAAGTGAAGAAGACAAACCCCAGACCACAGGCTTCATATGGTCCAAAGGCTTCATACAGACAGAGGACTCACCTGAGTCGCACTAACGCAAATTTTTTGCAGGGAAACCATACTCAGGCCTATGAATACGAGCGTGTTTCATCAAACCGCCATGTTCATAAGACCCAGAACTACTCTGCTTATTCTTATGAGTACTATTCTCCACCTGCAAGACTATTTGCTAGGGCTCCAAAGCCAAAGTTCTCAGATGCTGCACTTAGACTCATTGCTTTGAAGCCACCCTTGAAGATGTGGGTGGCTAAGAAAGCTTAACTCTCTTTTGCAGGGAAAGGTCTCCAGCCGAAAATCAAATGCGTCTGAAGCTATTGCTGGGGACCTTAAACATCTTGTAGGGCGCAAGATCAAATGCCCAAATGGTCTTATTATGTATTTTGTTCCTGAGTCGCTTGCTACTTGCCCTATTAGTCCTAACCTCGATCTATGCTTTAATAATCCTCTTGCTCGTCAAATGTTTATGCTTCACAATGCTCTTCGTGAAGCCTATCCCCCTAACTGCACTGTAGGGTATGACACCGGCTGCTTCAGAATGGATTATTGATAGTGGATGTACTAATCACATGACTGGCAAGCGAAGTCTTCTCATGGACTCAACCTTACGTCCATCTGACATAAGTCACATCACATTTGCTGATACTGGTAAAAGCAAGGTATTGGGTCTAGGTAGAGTTGCAATCTCAAAGGATCAGCACATGGATAAAGTGATGCTTGTTGAATCCCTTGGTTTCAACTTAATGTCCGTCTCAATGCTTTGCAATTTGAACATGATTGTGATATTTGGAAAATATCGTTGCCTAGTTCTAATAGAATCTCACAAGTCTCTAGTCTTTGAAGGGTAGGAAAGATGATTTGTACATGGTAGATTTCTCAGCAGGACCACAACTTGCCGTATGTCTTCTTGCAAAAGCTTCAGAATGCTGGCTCTGGCATTGGAGGCTAGGGCATGCTGGCATGAGGAACTTGCACACTCTTGCAAAGAAGAAGCACGTCATAGGCATCAAGTTCAAGAAGGATCACTTATGTGGTGCCTGCGAAGCTGGAAAGATGACGAGGGCCAAGCATCCCTCGAAGACAATCATGATAATGACTCAACCCTTCAAACTACTACACATGGACCTCTTCGGCCCTACTCACTACTCAACCCTTACTACTACTACTACTTGTCTCTATAGCTTCGTCATTGTTGATGATTATTCAAGATATACATGGGTCCATATAATCCTCTACAAGACTGAAGTGCAGGATGTCTTCAGACGCTTCACCAATCGAGCCATGAACAACTATGGCGTCAAGGTCAAGCACATCCGAAGTGACAATGGCACTGAATTCAAGAACACCGGCCTCAACACTTATCTTGATACATTGGGGATCACTCATGAGTTCTCAGCTCCGTACATGCCGCAGCAGAATGGCATCGTGGAACGCAAGAACAGAACACTCATTGAGATGGCTCGGATGATGCTCAATGAATACAAGACTCCAAGGAAGTTCTGGCCTGAAGCTATTGATACTACATGCCATGTCATCAACCATGTTTATCTTCACAAGCTTCTGAAGATAACATCCTATGAACTCCTCACTGGTAAGAAGCCAAACGTCAGTTACCTCAGAGTATTTGGTGCCAGGTGCTGGATCAAGGATCCACATCACACTTCAAAATTTGCACCGAAAGCACATGAAGGTTTTATGCTTGGTTACAGAAAGGATTCGCACTCCTGCAGAGTCTTCAACCTCTTTCACTATAAAGTGGTTGAAACTGTGGATGTGCGGTTCGATGAGACTAACGGCTCGCAAAGAGAACACCTGCCAAATGTGCTAGATGAAATTCCACCCAGTGAATCCATCAAGCTTATGGGAACTGGAGAAATCATACCATCTGAAGTACAACCTGAACAGGAACTTATCATCTCTGCACCTGATCAACCTGAAGACAATGCTCAGCCTGAAGACAATCCTTCAAACGATGACAATGATCAGCAAGAGCAAAATCTTCGTCCAGTTCATCCTCATGTTGCAAATGAAGTACATATTGAGAAGATAATCGATAGCATCAATGCACCTGGTCCACTCACTCGTTCAAGGGCAACACAACTAGCAAATTTCTGTGGGCACTTTGCATTCGTCTCAATATCTGAACCCAAGAAAGTTGATGAAGCCTTCATGGAACCTGAATGGATTCAAGCAATGCAAAAAGAGCTTCAACAGTTTGAGCTGAATAATGTATGGGGCACTGGTCAAGCGTCCTGATCCTCGTAAACACAATATCATAGGCACTAAATGGATATATCGCAACAAGCAAGATGAGCATGGTCAAGTTGTCAGAAACAAGGCTCGTCTCGTTTCTCAAGGATACACTCAAGTTGAAGGAATTGACTTCGATGAAACATTTGCTCCTGTGGCTAGGCTTGAAGCTATACGCATACTGCTAGCCTATGCAAATCATCATAACATCCTTCTGTATCAAATGGATGTGAAGAGTGATTTTCTCAATGGCAAGATTGAAGAAGAAGTGTATGTTGCACAACCGCCTGGCTTTGAAGATTCAAAACATCCTAACATGGTTTACAAGCTCAACAAGGCACTGTATGGCCTCAAACAAGCCCCTTGTGCTTGGTATGACACACTCAAAGACTTCCTGAAGAGCAAAGGCTTCAAACCTGGTTCCCCGGATCCCACTCTCTTCATGAAGACATATGATGGTGAACTGTTTGTGTATCAAATATATGTGGATGACATTATCTTCGGCTGCACTAACCAGAAATACAGTGATGAGTTTGGATACATGATGCAAGAGCAATATCAGATGTCCATGATGGGTGAGCTGAAGTTCTTCCTTGGTCTTCAAATACGGCAGCAACGCAACGGCATCTTCATATCTCAAGAGAAATACCTCAAAGATTGCCTGAAGAAGTTTGGAATGCAAGACTGCAAGGGTTATACGACGCCAATGCCTACCAAGAGTCACCTGGATTCTGACGCCAATGGTAAAGAGTTCGATCAAAAGGTATACCGCTCCATGATTGGTTCTTTGCTTTATTTATGTACATCTAGGCCAGATATCATGCTTAGTGTTTGCATGTGTGCCCGATTCCAAGCGGCACCAAAGGAATCGCATCACTTAGCTATGAAGCGAATTCTTCGATATTTGGCTTACACCCCAACACTAGGATTATGGTATCCAAAGGGCTCAGAGTTTGATCTAGTTGGATTCTCGGATGCTGATTATGCTGGTATAAGGTGGATGGAAAGTCTACATCAGGCACATGTCACTTTCTGGGACGATCACTTGTGTGTTGGTCTTCAAAGAAGCAGAACTGTGTATCTCTCTCCACTGCTGAATCTGAATACATTGCCGCTGGATCTTGCTGTGCTCAGCTTCTATGGATGAAGCAAACACTTAAAGACTATGGCATTCATCTGAAGCAAGTGCCACTCTACTGCGACAATGAAAGCGCCATCAAGATCGCCAACAACCCAGTTCAGCACTCGAAGACGAAGCACATTCAGATTCGTCATCACATTTTCAGAGATCATGTCATGAAGGAAGACACTGGTATCATTCACGTCAACACTGAAGAGCAACTGGCAGATATCTTCACAAAGCCCTTGGATGAGAAAACGTTTTGCAAGTTGCGGTGTGAGCTAAATATCTTGGAATCCTCAAATGTCCTGTGATCATGCACACATCCTAACACTTATGCATGCTGATGACTTAGATGTGAAAACACATGAAGTAACGTATATATTCAACTAACGAAGACTTACACTCTAGGTGTGAATACATTAACGCGGAATTTAACTTCAGAGCGCCACGATAATTGTGCACCGTGTCTGGGTCTAATACTTCCTATACGGTGGGTAACGCCACCACCAAACTTTTGTTTAGAATACTTTCTGTTGGCGTTACATTTGCAAAGTCTTCGCATTTGGTTTGTCTTCAATGTTAACATGGCTTCATGTTTATCTTCAATATATTGATTTGGTTTCTGTCCTCTACAACATTCACTTATAGCTATGTCTTCTAGTTGAATCTTTTGAACTAAGTGAATGTGATCGGACCCTAACCTTTCTATGCCCCTGTCTCAAATCTATCTATCCAAATCATATGCATTCTATTGAAACTGTCGAATGTCTTCTCTGCGTCCTTGTCAGCAGAAGATATAGAGACAAACATTAATCTGTTTTCAATGCTCAATCCTTTTTACCAGAAACCCGGAGAAGCGGGAACGACCACCCAACAATCCAGGCATACGTGGGAACATGGAACAACCTCCGATGTGTTGCATGATCGCCACGTGTCCTTCAGATGTGAACCGCCAGGGGCACCTGCGTAATAACCTTGTGCCGTCCCTGTCCCTATAAATACACGCCTCACCCCAGTCATTATCTCTTCTTCCACTTCTCTCTCTCTCTCTCTTGCACAAACCCTAGCGCCACGGCTATCCCTCGACGATGCCGGTGACGAAGCGCTTAGCTGCCTCGACCTGACCGACGCCATCCTCACGTCGGCCGTGGACATCGTCTTCTCCACCGTCGCTGTAGGTGTCCTCCGTCGCCAAGTTAGGGCACGGAAGATCGAACTGCTCGGCCTCATCTCCTACTCTGTCTAGCAGTTCCTCGAGTGGTAAACAAAAACTCCTTTTACAGTCTTTTTGATCCGATATATTCATCCTTTTCAACCACAAGTGGTTTCTGTTCCTACAAAGTTGGATCTATCCTGTTCTGCATCTCATAGCATGCCTAGTATGTTCACTTACGCTTCACAAAGTAGTTAGATTCCTCACTTGTACTTATTCGTGGATTCGTACAAATCTGGAACCAACTCTGTACATATGAGTGAATGTCTTCACACTATGAGGTCAATGTCTTATAAACTGATTTATCTTCAAAATCTTCTAAGAATGCATATGACCTCTTCCCCTTCCCTCGCATCTCTAATGCTGTCACAGGTACATGTCCATGGGAGAATCCCTTGGTTCTCATAGTCTGCATTCATTTGTAGAGTTCTTATAGCATCACATAAATTCTCCTGAAGCCAGTTCCTGTCTGACCAGTAGACGGAAGACTTGGACAGTGTTGAAGCCTTTTAGTCTAAACTTCATGGCAACAGAAAAAACAGTCAGGAAGGGCGGCAGACAGCGCCGTGAAAACACTGCTAAGGACCTGCCACCTGATCTCTATGAGTTATACAAGTCAAATCCAGAAGAGACCTATGGAGAATGCAAGAACCGAATCCAATGGATTCGAAGACATTGGGTAGAGGAATGGTTCAAGGGGCCAAGGAAAACAAGAAGTCTTTGGGATTAGACTTCAACCCAGGGCCCTCTACGCCACGTGCTGGCGGCACACACGAAGCTGAACCCAATCTTGTTAGGCCCTTCTACAACTTAGAAGGTCTCATCACTCATATAATGGTTCAAGGGGCAGACGTGGATCAACCTACAGATGACGCTGATTCTGACGAAGCGCCTGCACCACCGAAGCCTGTGAAGCAAAAGAAACCAAAGGCTTCAAAGCCCTCTTCTGCACCAAAGGTCTCACGGGAGAAGCCTCTGGCCACTGCACCTCCTGAAGCCAGTGTGCAGTCTGAAGATCTCTCTCGCATCTCCAAGTCTGACAAGTTGAAAAAGCCCATGCAACCAACTGGTCAAGCATTGACCCCTGCTGCTGTTTTGAGAAACGGGAATGACGCCATTGATCTGTCTAGCGACGATGATCTTGGCGATGATGCTCTTGAGCAATTGATAAAGAGCAAGCAAGAGGCGGAAATCTTCAATGATCTTCCCCTCTTTGATGTGGAAATACTGTACAAATTTATTGATGAGTGGTTTAACAGCCCAGACCTCAGTTTTGATGATCTTCAGCTCCCAATTGGCCTCAGCGTCTCCTTCCATGGAGCCATTGCTCCTGAGCTGGCTCTTGCACAGAAGATTGTTGAGCTGAAGCACAAGATTGATTATGAAAAGCTCAGTTCAAGAAGCACATGGCCAAGCTCAATGTTGAAGACATTCAAAACTTCAAGGTCATGATGCATGAGCTCAAGGAGGCATTCCACAAGAAACGAGAAGAAGCAAAAGGTTCTCGTGAGTGCATGAAGAATCTTGCTGCCAAATGTGTTCAAGGCTACAATGAAGCTAAAAAGCACAAGGCTTTGGGCGACCAGGCATCGACCCGAGAATGGCTGCCAAGAAGAAGAAGAAGAAGCCAGCTGTGGCCGAACCAGAAGCATCAAGGCAGGAAGAACCTCGCATTGTCTTCCCGGCCAGTATGACAGGCTCGAAGCCTAAGGTCCCCACAGTGACTTCGGAGTTCAAGAAAACTAGAGCAGCTGAAGTCGAAGCCAGAAAGCGCAGGACCAAAGCCACCACTGATGATGCTCCACCAACCAAGAAAATAAAAACAAAGAAGAGAGACCGGGCTGCTTCCACAGAGCCCCTTGTTGTCGAGCCACAGCTTGTCCTTCCTCTGCACATCAAGAACGTCGTTTGGTAGTTCATGAGCCTGCTTCCACAGAGGCTCCTGAAGCTAAAGAGAATCCAGCTGTTGACCCCACCGCAGCTAAAGACATTGGTCATCAAGACAATGTTGAAGATGATGAAGTCCTTCCTCAGATCGAGCATAATTTGGTATCATCACCTATTCTCACGAACAGCGAACTCATCAGCATTGGTCGTCCATTGACGCCAATTGCTCAGGATGACTCATGGGCTGATCACCCTCAAGAATCCCCTCGTGATGAAGAAACACTAGTTACTCCCCCACCACAGGTCACCACTCCGGTGATTGACAATGAAGACCTTGAGGCCCAACCAACTCCATCTCCACAGGCATCGCCAACATTTCGCAGGCTTCGCAAAGGACCAAGGCCACAGGTCACATTGTCAAGTGTTCCAGAAGGAGAAGAGCGCCAATCCGTTTCACGTGAAGTCTTTCCTGA
Source organism: Triticum dicoccoides (assembly GCF_002162155.2). Lineage (NCBI taxonomy): Eukaryota > Viridiplantae > Streptophyta > Magnoliopsida > Poales > Poaceae > Triticum > Triticum dicoccoides. The sequence goes on from NC_041384.1 coordinate 657,092,049, forward strand.
AGCCTCTCCTACTGCGAACATCCCTGAATCTGAAGCCAAAACGGCTGAAGATATTCTGGCTGCATCAGCCGATGACCAAGAAGAAGAACCAAGAGATGAAGAAAGAGTTGTTGCACCCCCGTCCAATCCTGAAGTTGTTCTCGGGGAGAACGTGTCTGACCCTCTAGCTCCTGAAGTGGAGGTTACCAATACTGAGGCTGCCACCAACACTGAAGCCAATGACGTTGTCATGGCTAAAGCTAATGTGGCGCCTCAAGCTAATGTGGTGCCAGATGTCGCTGCACCTGAAGCTAATGCTGCACCTGATGCAAATCTGCAGCTTGAAGCCAATGCCTCTGCTCCTGTACCACCTCCTAGGCCACACACCATCGAGCAAGCATATGATCGTGGTCAGCTTGTTACCGTCCGCTGGCCAATTCTGGTTCCTCCGCCTGCTCCCGAACCTCAATTTGCCTATCATGTGGAGCACAGGCCTCAGGTCCAGAAGCCAAAGCCAAGGCTACCACGGTTTCTAGGTACTGCAATGTCACCAGGATCATTTAATCTGAATGGATTCAAGGCACACAACACATTCTTTGACAGTGACAAGAACCCCTACACAAGGCCAATAATCTCCTCAGACCGATTCTGGAGTTATCAGCAGCGAAGGTACTATTCTTGCATCTTGTACACTCAGGGGCACATCTTCCCACATATGCGTCTTGATTGTGAAGCCATTGCTGGACTGCCATGCCTTGAAGAAGCCCTTGACTGCTTCCGTGATGCGGGTCTTCTCAACTTTGTGACTGCCAAGGAACACTGGAATGAAGAACTTCTGCGTCAATTATATGCTACCCTCCACATTCGTGGATACAACAGGGATCCGAAGACTTGGATCCTTGAGTGGATGACGGGCGATGTCCATCATGAAGCTAAAGCCCAAGACATCATTGAGCTTACAGCCCTGCCCACTCCTGGCGAATATTATGAACCAGGTTATCAACAACACCAGAATGCTTTAGAGAGCATTTTCCAGAAGCCAGAGCCTAACATGAGCCAAATACTGAACATGATGAACCCTCTGCCATGCGACGCTGAATACCCAACGGAATTCTTTGTCGAAGACCTAGAGTATCTGCCCCGCACCATTTACCATATCATCAAAAAAACTCTATGGCCTGTCAAAGGACATTCATCTGCAGTGAAGCTTGAAGGAGCAATGAAGACTTTGGTTTTCTATATCTTTAATGGCATCAACTTCAATGCTCAAGACCTCTTCATCAGGCAGTTAGCTGCATCTGGCTCCGACATCTTTGGTCTGAAGTTCTATGCTCCATGGGTAATGCGCCTTATCAAGCTTCACTCTACCTTCAACTATCATCCGTCTGCGCACAATCATCTCGTATTCTTGCCAGAGGTTGATCTGTCTGTTGAAGCCATTTACACAGAGCCTACAAAGGATCCAATTTATCTTCACAATGTTGATCGTCAAAGCTTCACCCAGCCCATTAAAGGAGTTCAGGCCATCTCTTGTGTTTATCCCTTGGCTGTCAACACACGTGCCCCTCGCGCCCAAAATGAAGCCACTGGAAGCACCATTGCCCAAAGGCCTCGGAAGCGATCTCGTGGTCTCAATGACCGAGAGCTTCTCGTCGCTCTACATCAGAAACAGGATAAGCATCATGACTGGCTTAAGCGTCGGATGCAAAAGCCTCTTAGTGGACGTCAATCGCATTCGCAATCTTGCCACCAAGAATGCCTTTGTTACACATGAAACCTGTCGGAGGTCCTGGAAGAGTTTGACATTACTCACTGCTGAAGGAGATCTTAAAGATGATGGCTTCACATAAAGATTCAAGTTTGACTCCACTCCTCCAAGGAATGCTCACTTGCGTCAGACTCCCTCACTTGAAGACTCTGACTATTCTTCCTCAGCTGCAACGGTGAATGCCAGATTCATAGATGATCAAGATGATGCCACTTCACCACCTCCACCTTCAGCGCGTGTCGACACTGCACCAACTTCTTTTGCACCACCGGGCCTCAACGTCGACCCTGCTGCGCCTACTCCTCATGGGAACGAGTAGAAGCTCTATGTCTTCAAACATTTTTGGTCCTTACTGACAAAAGGGGGAGAAGCATATGAGTTGATAGTCTTCAAGCGGGTCCATATGGGTGGTTGCTGTACTTTTGCCAAGTGCTTACAACTCTCACTTTTGATACATTTGGTTCGTTTTTGAGTTGTAACACTTAAACTTGATGGTCGTCTGCTACCTTTTCGACACTATGTGATGCGATGATAAATTCCGCATGTGCGACAATAAATTCCGCACAAAGTCATTTTGTACACGTCCATTCTTCATTATGCATGTCATTATCTTTGATATATCCTTTCATGCATGATGAATTGTCTTCATAAGTAGAAGAGGAGCTCCGCAAGTACAACCTGCCATGTGCACTTGCATTCAAAAGCAAAATACTTATATGCACATCTTCAGGGGGAGCCTTCCTGCTACTTACGAAGACAATATTTAAATCCTTCACAATTTCACATACTTTTATCCCTGTTGAAAACTTCAACCAGTTTGTCATCAATCACCAAAAAGGGGGAGATTGTAAGTGCATTTAGTGCCACCCCTAGTTGGTTTTGGAGTATTGACGACAAACCTGGTTGAGGGACTAATGTGTTTGTGAGAATTGCAGGATAACACAGGTAGTAGTCCCTCATTGATTCGGTTTTCCTATCGGAGATGACCCCTAAAAATGTATGAAGACACTGAAGACAAAGGTGGTATGTGAAGAAATTCACATTGAAGACTATGACAAGAGAAGACATTGAGTTAAGACTATGGAGCGCAAAGACTTAGTTGTTTCGTTGTTTCCTTTTCTTCTTTGTTGAGTCATAGGAACCACCGTACTGTTAAGTGGGGTCCAAGTGAACCAGTCAGAATGACTGAAGTGATGCTTAACCAAATTCTTTGTCTTCGAGCAAAGACAATGAGAGCAAATCTTATCCAGAGCTGGATAAGTCAGCTTTGCTTGTAGCCCAAGTAAAGTTGTTGTGTGTGTTTGAAATCTGACCATTGGAACATGTGTCAGTTCCTTAGTGACCCAGGGTCATTTCGGACAAATCAGGTCGGGTTGCCTAGTGGCTATAAATAGCCCACCCCTTACACCATATATTGGTTGGCTGCTCAGAGTTAGTGCACGGCTTTTGTCGTTTGAGAGAAACCCACCTCGAAGCCTTTGAGAGAGAAATCCTTGCGAGGACAAAGCCCTAAACACCCAGAGCCAAAGAGTGTTAGGCATCACTGAAGTCTTCCTGCCTGTGTGATCTGAAGACTTATTATACTTGAGGACTGTGAATCCTCCAGCCGGTTAGGCGCCACGTTCTGAGCATCCAAGAGTCATTGTGGATCGCCGGTGAACGAAGTCTGTGAAGGTTTGGAAGTCTACCTTGAGGACTTACCAGAGTGATTGGGCGAGGACTGGGTGTCCTTAGCTCAAGGGGGATAAGGTGAAGACACGGTCTTCTGAGTTAAATGTCAGCCTCCCTAACCAGACGTACAGTTGTCACAGCAACTGGAACTGGTCCAACAAATCATTGTCTTCAACGAGCAACTGGTTCTATCCTTCCCATCTCTTTATTACAGTTGGTCCTTGTGAAGTCATTGCATGTTTGCATTATCTTTTTGTCTTCACTGTGTGACTGCTTGTTCTGATTGGCTTCATACTATCTTCCATTCTGATCCATACTGCCTAGCTACTATTAGTATTTGTGCTTTCACTTCATTGAATACTTGACTATGGCTTGCCTAGTGTAGTCTACCTTCCGCTGCATGGTAATAGGTTTATTTCTATCGTTTGTCTTCGAAACTTCCATGTTTTGAAGACTTTCATAAAATTCGCCTATTCACCCCCCCCCCCTCTAGTCGATCACTAACACTTTCAAGCACCACCTTGGTACATTTTCCTAAGCATATTTATTCCTCTGAAAAATTCTAAAATTTTTAGTAACTTCAAAATAAAAGTAAGCCAAACTCAGTAGTATTGATAGCAACTACTCATACAAGTGCCTAGAGCCTATATCATGCATCAAAACTACTTGGAGCCATATAAATTTGACATGCAAGCTCAAGAACACGGTCACCTAGGCAGCACAAATTTGCAATGAATAAAGCACTAGAACAAAAACTAATTGGACCAATGGAGGAGTCACATACCAAGGAACAATCCCCCGAAGCAGTTTTGTGAGAGGTGCTTTGAGTAAGGAGATCGAAAATGGCAGCAAAATGAGCTTGGACTCGGGTTTGAACTGGATAATTGTGTCTGTGGGAGGAAGAAGGAGTCTGTGGGTAAAGGAATAAGTGGAGGAGGGCCACCGTGGGCCCACGAGGTAGGGGGCGCGCCCTGGGGGGTAGGGCGCGCGCCTGACCCTCGTGGCCAGGTGCCAGCTCCTCCCGCTGTGTTCTCAGTGCCAAATATTCTCAAATATTCCAGAAAAATCATATTTAAATTTCAAGGCATTTGGAGAACTTTCATTTTCGAGGTATTTTTATATTGCACGGATAATTCACATAACAGATAGAAAATATTATTTTTATTTTATTTAATATAAATAACAGAAAGTAATAGTGGGGTACAGAATGTTGTGCCTTCTAGTTTCATCCATCTCATGCTCATCAAAAGGAATCCACTAACAAGGTTGATCAAGTCTTTTAATGAACTCATTCCGAATAACATGGAACCGGAGAAATTTTGAATAACACTATGTTACCTCAACGGGGATATGCACATCCCCAACAATAATAATATCATATTTATTCTTAATAGTAGGAAGAGGAAATTCAAAACCTCCAAAAATAATCGATGGAATTTTTCCAATAGAATTGATACTGTGGACTCGAGGTTGTTTCCTCGGAAAGTGTACCATATGCTCATTACCATTAACATGAAAAGTGACATTGCCTTTGGTGCAATCAATAACAGCCCCTGCAGTATTCAAAAGGGTCTTCCAAGAATAATAGACATACTATCGTCGTCGGGAATATCAAGAATAACAAAGTCCGTTAAAATAGTAACGTTTGCAACCACAACAGGCACATCCTCACAAATACCGACAGGTATAGCAGTTGATTTATCAGCTATTTGCAAAGATATTTCAGTAGGTGTCAACTTATTCAAATCAAGTCTATGATATAAAGAGAGAGGCATAACACTAACACCGGCTCCAAGATCACATAAAGCAGTTTTAACATAGTTTCTTTTAATGGAGCATGGTATAGTGGGTACTCCTGGATCTCCAAGTTTCTTTGGTATTCCACCCTTAAAAGTATAATTAGCAAGCATGGTGGAAATTTCAGCTTCCGGTATCTTTCTTTTATTAGTGAAAATTTCTTTCATGTACTTAGCATAAGAATTCATTTTGAGCATATCAGTTAACCGCATACGCAAAAAGATAGGTCTAATCATTTCAGCAAAGCGCTCAAAATCCTCATCATCCTTTTTCTTGGATGGTTTGGGAGGAAAAGGCATGGGTTTCTGAACCCAAGGCTCTCTTTCCTTTATGTGTTTCCTAGCAACAAAGTCTTTATTATCATAACGTTGATTCTTTGATTGTGGGTTATCAAGATCAACAGCAGGTTCAATTTCTACATCATTATCATTACTAGGTTGGGCATCATCATGAACATTTTTATTAACATTATCACTAGTTTCAGGTTCATTACCAGATTGTGTTTTAGCATGAGAAATAGAAATATCATTTGGATTCTCAGGTGTTTCAGTAATAGGTTCACTAGAAGCATGCAAAGTCCTATCATTTTTCTTTTTCTTCCTTTTAGAAGGACAAGGTGCATCTATATTATTTCTCTGAGAATCTTCCTCAATTCTCTTAGGGTGGCCTTCAGGATACAAAGGTTCCTGAGTCATTCTACCAGTTCTAGTAGCCACTCTAACAGCATAATCATTATTCTTAATATTCAATTCATTGAGCAAATCATTTTGAGCTTTAAGTACTTGTTCTACTTGAGTGGTAACCATAGAAGCATGTTTACTAATAAGTTTAAGTTCACCTTTAACATTAGCCATATAATCACCCAAGTGTTCAAGCATATTTGAATTGTATTTCAATTGTCTACCAAAATAAGAATTAAAATCTTCTTGCTTAACCATAAATTTATCAAACTCATCTAAGCATGGGCTAGCAAACTTAGTAAATGGGATTTCAGCTTTATCATATCTATAGAGAGAATTTACCTTTACTACCTGTGTCGGGTTATCAAGACCATGAGTTTCTTCAATAGGTGAAGGATTAAGATCATATGTTTCTTCAACATGCGGTAAATTAAGACCGTGTGTTTCTTCAATAGGAGGTAAATTCTTAGAATCTTCAGCTTTAATACCTTTTTCTTTCATAGATTTCTTTGCCTCTTGCATATCTTTTGGACTGAGAAATGGAACACCTCTTTTCTTCGGAGTTGGTTTAGGAATAGGCTCAGGAAGTGTCCAATTATTTTCATTTGTCAACATATTATTCAATAGAATTTCAGCTTCATCCGGTGTTCTTTCCCTGAAAACAGAACCAGCACAACTATCCAGGTAATCTCTGGAAGCATCGGTTAGTCCATTATAAAAGATATTAAGTATTTCATTTTTCTTAAGAGGATGATCAGGCAAGGCATTAAGTAATTGGAGAAGCCTCCCCCAAGCTTGTGGGAGACTCTCTTCTTCAATTTGCACAAAATTATATATATCCCTTAAAGCAGCTTGTTTCTTATGAGCAGGGAAGTATTTAGCAGAGAAGTAATAAATCATATCCTGGGGACTACGCACACAACCAGAATCAAGAGAATTAAACCATATCTTAGCATCACCCTTTAATGAGAATGGAAATATTTTAAGGATATAAAAGTAGTGAGTTCTCTCATCCTTAGTGAACAGGGTGGCTATATCATTTAAATTAGTCAGGTGTGCCACAACAGTTTCAGATTCATAGCCATGAAAAGGATCAGATTCAACCAAAGTAATTATATCAGGATTAACCGAGAATTCATAATCCTTATCGGTAATACAGATAGGTGAAGTGGCAAAAGCAGGGTCAGGTTTCATTCTAGAATTAAGGGATTGCTGCTTCCATTTAGCTAATAATTTCTTAACATCACTTTTATCATTACAAGAAAGAATAGCTCTAGCAGATTCTTCATCCAGAACATAACCCTCAGGAACAGCAAGCAATTCGTAAGTATTAGGGGGAGAGTCTTCATCATCACTATCTTCAATATAATCAGTTTCAATAATTTCATTCTCTCTAACCCTAGCAAGTTGTTCATCAAGAAATTCACCAAGTGTCACAGTAGTATCAAGCATAGAAGTAGTTTCATCATAAGTATCATGCATAGCAGAAGTGGCATCATCAATAACATGTGACATATCAGAACGAATAGCATAAGCAGGTTTAGGTGTCGCAAGCTTACTCAAAATAGAAGGTGAATCAAGTGCAGAGCTAGATGGCAGTTATTTACCTCCCCTCGTAGTTGAGGGATAGATCTTGGTTTTTGGATCTCTCAAGTTCTTCATAATGATAAGCAGATATAAATCCCAAGTGACTCAAAGAATAGAGCTATGCTCCCCGACAATGGCACCATAAATTAGTCATGATAACCCACAAGTATAGGGGATCGCAACAGTTTTCGAGGGTAGAGTATTCAACCCAAATTTATTGATTCTACACAAGGGGAGCCAAAGAATATTCTCAAGTATTAGCAGCTGAGTTGTCAATTCAACCACATCTGGAAACTTAATATCTGAAGAAAAGTATTTAGTAGCAAAGTAATATGATAGTAGTGGTAACGGTAGCAAAAGGTAATAGTAGCAAAAGTAGTGTTTTTGGTATTTTGTAGTGATGATAGCAATAGCAACGGAAAAGTAAATAAGCGAAGAACAATATATGGAAAGCTCGTAGGCAATGGATCGGTGATAGAGAATTATGCGGATGCGGTTCATCATGTAACAGTCATAACCTAGGGTGACACAGAACTAGCTCCAATTCATCAATGTAATGTAGGAATGTGTTCCGTATATAGTCATACGTGCTTATGGAAAATAACTTGCATGACATCTTTTGTCCTACCCTCTCGTGGCAGCGGGGTCCTAGCGAAAAGTAAGGGATATTAAGGCCTCCTTTTAATAGAGTACCAGACCAAAGCATTAAAACATATTGAATACATGAACTCCTCAAAGTAAGGTCGTCACCGGTAAGTATCCCGATTATTGTCACTTCGGGGTTAACGGATCATAACACATAATAGGTGACTATAGACTTGCAAAATAGGATCAAGAACTCTCATATATTGATGAAAACATAATAGGTTCAGATCTGAAGTCAGGGCACTCGGGCCCTAGTGACAAGCATTAAGCATAGCAAAGTCATAGCACCATCAATCTCAGAACATAGTAGATACTAGGGATCAAACCCTAACAAAACTAACTCGATTACATGATAAATCTCATCCAACCCATCACCGTCCAGCAAGCCTATGATGGAATTACTCACGCACGGCGGTGAGCATCATGAAATTGGTGATGGAGGATGGTTGATGACGACGATGGCAATGGATTCCCCTCTCCGAAGCCCCGAACGGACTCCAGATCAGCCCTCCCGAGAGGTTTTAGGGCTTGGTGGTGGCTACGTATCATAAAACGCGATGAATCCTTCTCCTTTATTTTTTTCTCCCCGAAAGCAAATATATAGAGTTGGAGTCGAGGTCGGAGGAGCTCCAGGAGGCCCACGAGGTAGGGGGCGCGCCCTAGGGGGCAGGCGCGCCCCCCGTATGAACATCAACACCCCCACCTACCCAATTAGCGTAGGATTCGGGTAGGGTGATAGCGGACGGGGTAAGGAGGAGGCTCCATTAGTCACTGATGACGTCGCCATGGATGAGGATGAGGATGACGATGGCGCTGAACAGTATGTCTATACTGGCGCCTCCTCAGGGTTTGAGCGTCATGAGTCGCTGCCTGAATTGCCGTCTCAACGTATTATGGACGACCTTCCGGTAGTAAAGAAGTCTAGGAAGAGAGCGAGGAAAGGCAAAAAAGCTGATTCTATGATCCAGCTGCCTCAGCAGCCTCGGCTTCAGGACCGTATAGATATCCCCGATGCGGATAAATGGCATATCCCCGGTCAACCAATCCTACCTGCAACAGCGCTACGGGCCAGATTCGGCGATCTAAGGAGACTTCATGACGATGTGCTGCGGGTAGAGAAAGGCCTCATCGCCTCGAAAGATCCAGGATACCCACTCTACGTGGTTAACGTTCCGCGGCAAATGTCGTACGTCGACAGCTTCCCCGCGGATAAGTTCTTCCTTCGATTCGATTACATATTCGACATGTTTCACATGAAGAAGCTGGATTTTACGTTTGTCCGCCTTTATGCCTTGCACATGAACTACATCATCGGGGTTGAGCAGATATCTAATATCTGTGTCGCTGACCCGTACTACATGCACGAGGGCTTCTTGGGAGTCTGCGCAAAGCACCGTGAATACGCGAGGGATTACATCGTCACTTTCATGCTTGCCAATAAGGACAAGGAGGCGATTCTCGTGCCTTATCATCCCGTGTAAGTCATCCGCGCTGCTATCCTTCCTTCAATTTCAATCATTCATTTGCACGATGGAGGCTAATTAATTTGAGGTGTACTTATTTTGCGCAGCGGCGGGCGCGCCGTCCTCATCATCCTCTACCCCCGATTCTCCCACGCTCTTTACTTGGACTCGTCGAAGAACATTCACAAAAAGGATTACACCCACATCAAGGATGTTCTCGACAGTGCTATGTTTTACTACCAAGCAAGGGGTGGAGAGGTCAGGGACAAAAAGACAAGGGGCGGCAGGGCCGCCTTCGGCCATAAGACCGACTTTTGCTGCATCCAGCAACCGAACGATTTTCTTAATGATTGATTCTATGTCCTACACCACATGCTGGAGTACAGACGGGATCACCAGAACCTTCGCATGTCACCTAGATCCGGCGATGCCCATATTCTGCAATGGGCAAAGGACATAGGAGATATCGAGGATCATCGACTTCGAGCTGAGTTCTATAACATCCAACGCGAACTTTCCCAAATCATCATGAAGGAGGTCGTCGAAAAAACAGGGATGTTCTATGGAGAAGGACAAATGTCGCAGGAAGACGTTCGAACATGGATAGCCTCTCAGTGTCTCGACATGAAGCCTTTCACTAAGCTCAATGACTATCTCCCTGACTTGGATGGATGGAACGACATGTTGGAGTGATTGTCGATATATGACAATGTGTCCGTTTAGTCGATACTTTCTGTATGACAAAACTTTGAGTTATGCATGGTGAAACTTTATTTATGATGTAATTAAACCGTCCTCCTCCTCGACTAGCGAAAATCACTCTAGTTAGGGCATTTTGGGGTACGATGAACTTTGTTATTTATGCTTATGATATGTTGTTTCTATTTTTGCCAAGTCTGTCTCTTTCTGTTGCTCAACTATATATGTTGCATATCATCGACTCATGTGACGATGCAGGTGCATAGATCATAGATGGCGAAGAAGTGCTATGCCAGGAGTATATATACGACAAGTGGCCGGAGTGTCAGGCCCAGGTGTACCGGTTTCCGGTTTCCGAGCGACAAGCAGTAGTTAGTTTAGGTTCACGCTAATGCGAGAGAGGGATACGAACTCATGTACTCAAAGTGATAGCTCTTCTTGCGTATATCATTGTTTAGATGGATGATGATGTATTTGCAAGTAATCGAGACTTGTATCGCTATTTTCGAGATGATGACGAGAGACCACTTTGTGTTGCATGATGATTATGATGAGACTATTTGTATGTATATGCTATGATTACATCTGTGGTCTCGCAGGCATTTGTATGTGTATCATGATGACATTTGTATGTGCTAAAGATTCTTTTATAAAGCCTGTTCAAATACAAAACAAATATGCCGAAAAAACAAAAAACTACTAAAATTAGCAGTAGCGAGTGGAGAAAAGTTAGCAGCAGTGCGGTAGTAGCAGTAACGCGCACGGAAGAAGCGCGCTATAGCTATTAGCAGTAGCGAGCTTCCACTAAGTGCGCTGCTGCTACACTTGTGTAGCAGTAGCGCTGGTGAGCACGCGCTACTGATATGTGTTAGCTGTAGCGCCTTATTAGTAGCGCCGGTCCACGCGCTACTGATACACCTAAAACTCGCGTTGTTGCTAGCCTTTCTCCTAGTAGTGCGTGTCAGTGGCATTGGCTACCTGGTCAGCAGTTGACTGGGTCAATCCAGTCAACTGGGACCCGTGGGGCCAACTGGCAGTGGCACTGGGGTGGCCCCAGGCCAACCACGTAGGCGGCGGCCGGCGTTTCGCCGCCGGCGATGTCAGAACGCGACGGCGGCACCTGGGCGTCGTCGGGATTTCGCTACACGGCGCCGTTCGGCGCGCGGCTTGGTCCATTCGAACGGCCACTCGATGCCGCGTCGAGTGGTGGCGGTGGTATGGCCGGACTTTGCCGGAAACGGCGGTGGCGAGCGGCGGAGCGGACGCTAGAGTTCGGGCGTCGTTGGAACCGGCATTACACGGCACGGTGGAGCGAGCTAGCTAGCGCTATGGGGCCCTACGCGCATGCTGAGCACGACTGCGAGCTCGGACGAGCTCATCGGCGAGCGTGGCCACGACTAGGAGCTTGACGCGGTGCTGTGTTCGGCCACAGCAGAAGCGGCGAGCTACGGGCGCACCAAGCTAAAGGAGGAAAGGGAAGAAGTGACGGAGCTCACCGAGCGGCTCAAGGTGGCCCGTGGAAGCTTTGTAGCGCAGTGGAGACGACGAATCGATGACGGCGAATTGCGGTGGCTGAAGATGCGGACGAAGGGGGAAACGGCGCTGCCGCGCCTCCGAGCTCCAGCTGAGGCCACCGGTCGAAGGAGTCGACCCCTGTGGAGCTTACCGACATGGTCAACGGGCGCGGCGCCGGGGGTGGCCGCGACAACGACGAAGGACGGCGGCGACCGCGCTCGGGCGTGGATGGGGAACCGGGGGAGAGGAAGCGAGCGGGGAACTGGTGGGGAGAGGGAGAGGCAGAGAGAGAGGGAGCAAGTGGGAGAGATGGGTGGAGGCTGAGGCGTCGAGGCGGCCTTGTCCTCTCCCGCGTCGTCGACGAGGTGGTGCGGCGCTGACCATGGGCGGGAGCGCCTTGTAGCGGCCGAGTCTGAGGAACATGAAGGAGGGGGAGGCAACCGGTGCAGGGAGTTGGGCCGTGGGGGGTTAGGTGGGCTGGCTCGGGTGGAGGGGTGGGCCGAGGCCCCGGGGGAGTCAGGGGCCTTCTCTCTCTCTCTCTTCCTTTTTTAAAAGCTTTTCTGTTTTAGCTATTTTAGGCCACATAGGCATTTTACAAAAATGCTGCACCACCAATATTACCAGGAGAATATTTTACACATGATGAACATTTTAGTTTTCATGTTTGAGCATTTTGAATTTCACTCATAGTTTAAAAATGAATTCAACTGGAATTTGAAAGAGAGAGGAGACAATGATGATCAAACACTTGTTTAACAAAATGATTAACTTAACCTCAGGGGTTACTGTAGCATCATTACACCGGGGTGTTACAGTACATAAGTGCGATATGCAAATATTTTTCAAGCATATTTTTTGGCTCGGCAAATTTTGAGGACGACGCTACGGTGGAATGCATCCTCAAATCTCATATCTCCCCATTAAATATGTTCATCACTAAGCCATGAGATCTAGTTCTAAGTCTTATCCAACTCGTCAATATCAAAGTTAATTTTGGGTGCCACGTCTTGTAGACGTGTGGGATCAACCTGCCATGATCACCCTCAGGGTTTCTTTGATACAAAGGAATTTCATAGGATTTTTGGAGAATTTGGATCCTTAGAATTTTTTCCTACGATGATTGTTTGATTCGTAGGATTGAAATCCTTACGAATTTTTCCTTAGGATTTATTTGTACTACATTTTGGAGGAAAATTTTCATCCACTCGAACCTTTTTGTTGAATTCCTTTGTTTTTCATGTACTATCGAACACTCTTCCAAATCCCGTAGGGTACAAGAGGACATGACACTCTATTCCTACATTTTTTCTATTCCTGGATTTTGAGAATCCCGAGAATCAAAGAGGCCCTCTATGGATATATTGTTGAAATTAAAATTACAAGTGAAAAACGTGGTTTGAAGTATCACTATGTGAAATTTGGTGACTATAATAAACTTGTGTATTAATGTCGTAACAGTGGATGGAGCTCAATTACTTGGTTCGAGAGATAGGAGACGTGAATAAAACAACACACATATAACTAAAATTTACCGCTCAACAACCCTGAGAACGACACCACCACACTGCAGTGGAATGCATCCTCAAATTATCCCCATAAATTCATTCATGATTGAGCCGGGCGATCCGGTCCCAACCCCTTCTGTGCGGCCACCAAGGTGGTGTTCGGCAACGGCCAGATGGCCAGCTTCTAGCATTCGGCTTGGATCGACACGACACCGTTGAAAGATCTCCATCCCACCCTTTTCAAGCTCTCCAGACGGAAGAACAGGTCAGTTGCGCAAGCACTTATCGACGATCGCTGGATCACCGACCCAGCTTACGGCGACGCCAGCTCGATCGCCCCGGAGGTGCTCAACCTGCACAGGCGGCTCCACCCGCGTCGCCTGGCCCTCCAAGAAGCCAGCCGGGACGATATCACATGGAAGATCGCTGCCTCCGGGCAGTACTCCGTGCGATCGGCGTACGCTGCTCAGTTCCAGGGCCGCGTGGAATCCCGTCTATGCACGGTGATCTGGGACACATGGGCGCCTTCAAAGCTGAATTTTTTTTGCATGGCTACTCCACCAGGACCGTCTCTGGTGCAACGACAGGCTACAACGTAGAGGTTGGATCAATAGCTATTTCTGTCAGCTTTGCCTCCGTAACCTGGAAAGCTCCGACCATCTGTTTTGGCATTGCCATTTTGCGACTGCAACCTGGACAAAAATCTCCGCCTGGCATTGCTGCCAGGCCATGCAAGGCAAACAAAGCTCCATCGACAGAATACATGCCATGGTCGAGGCCTCGCCACCAAATTACAGGAAGGGAGCCAAGGCACTCGCGATGCTTGCCCTTTGGAAGATCTGGCAGGAGAGGAACAATTGCACTTTCAGGGCAAAAGTGGCCAACGTGGAAGATGTGACTCTTGCGATCAGAAGAGGCTTAAACCTCTGGCAACAAGGCGGCGCGAAGAATATCCAGAGCCCCTTCGGGGATCCGCCGGAAGAGTAGGCTAGCTGTT